>NW_028136484.1:1200000-1683615 GCF_964662115.1 Mustela nivalis | reverse complement strand
TGCCTAATGAGCTGTCCAGGCACCACAAATGAGGATAAACCTACACGGCACTCGACTGTACCTAAATTATAGAGTCTAACATGGGCACTAATGCACTGTCTGACACAACCTGAGCCCGAAACTCCTGACCAACACCCAGGAAGCTGACTGCATACTGAGCACATCAGACCCGCCATGGCCTTAGTTCGTCATCTCTTCCCAACTGTGGTATTCATGCTTCAGAACATAGACCTTATCTCCAACCACTTCCCAGGTTTGAAAATGATGCAGAAATCACAACTGCTTCCCCATGGCAAGAGACCTTGTGATTGGCATGTTGTCCAATTCAGTGTAGTTGAAACCAGTGTGGCCCATGAGGCCTTGCCCATGCTCGCGGGCTACATTGGTCACAAACACACAATGTGAACCTCAGATTGAGCCCAGTCCTCAAGTAAGGCCTCTCAGTGCCTGGATGAAGATACAGCATATTGGGCCTACAATGCCACTAGGCCCCAGTTTTTAACCATATTTTCGGTTGTCCCTTTACTCATCCCCAGTGCTCTGCTTTGGAATTCCTCTTTGGTTGAGACACCTGAGGTAATAAACCTGAAAGGAGACCTCCCATCCCACAGATTGACGGAAAGCAATCTATCGTTGATACAAAATCCAGAGACTCCTCAGACTCGCTCTTTCTTCATATCCTGAAGAGTTCTTCTCATGGTTTGTAGATTGGGTCTGCCATACCTACATCCCCAAACCTAAGCTGAGTTTGTCTTTTCAGATTTCTGTCCTCAAAGTCTTGGGCCACACACCCCCCAGGCTGAAGCCGCTGAAGCAACACATTTGGACTGTGCCTACTCAAACCATGGGAATTCTGCCCATTCCATTGTCCAAATTGTACAAATTAGGAGAACCCTCCAAAGTCCCCGAGGACATCCCAATAGTGTAGGTCTCCCGGGACAAACAAGGGCGGTCTGACACCAACTGAATCTACCTCCACTCATACCATAGATGGATGTCTGTAGAGAAGAAGATTGAACCAGACAGGACCCTAGGCCATAATTGGATCCATTGCTTTGGTTTACAGACATGTCTCCTCAAAAGCCAGGATTCCAATACCAACATTGGGCATTTCCTGAGGCACCCATCAGAACAAATCTCGTCTCCACAAAGAATCTTGTGCATGGGACCTATGTAAAAATCTTAGGAGAATACTTCAGATTCCCGGTGCAATCGACCCATTCCAAGGCCCTCATGGACACAAACACACATTAGGCCCCATCCTCGGGAAAGTCCATTTAAACACCGCTGCCCCGATTGCTCCCAAAGAGCCATCAGATCTCAACTGTCTTGTTGCTCAGAGACAATTGGAGTGAGAGGCTGGCTTCCCTGGCATCCATCCTCGAACTGTGCTCTGGAGTCATTCCATATGGGATGTCATGGAGCTGCCGAACAGGTCTCAATTGTCCTGCAGAAGGAATCCTTGAAGGGGTCTTCTCACAATTCCCAAAGTGGGAAAACCTCCATGGCCTTGAGATTCCACTCCGTTCATGAAGGGGCAGTCATGCACAGAAACTCCAAACTGAGCCAACGTCTGATCCTCGCCATGACTTCAGATGCATGAGAGATTGGTTCAGATCTGCAGGGGGTACCTGCCGTGACCTCGGCCTGAAGCCCAAGTCTAGCTTGTGTTCTCAGACTTCTGTCCTCACACTCCTGGTCAAGAAGCCCTCACGTTTGGCATTTCCGGACCCACAATGCAGCACTATGCCTGCCCTTTAGAAAAAAGGGTTGAAAATGATGCAGAAATCAGAACTCCTACTTCATGGCAAGAGACCTTGTGATTGGCATGTTGTCCAACGTTCAGTGTAGTTAAAACCAGTCTGGCCCATGAGGCACTGCCCATGCTCACGGGCCTCATTGGTCACAAACACACATTGTGACCCTCAGCCTGAGCCCATTCCTCTAGTAAGGCCACTCATTGCCTGAATGAAGACATAGCATATTGGGCCTGCCATGCCCCTAGGCCCAAATTTTTAACCATAGTTTGGGTTGTCCCTTCACTCATCCCCAGGTCTCTGCTTTGGAATTCCTCTTTGGTTGAGACACCTGAGGTAACAAACCTGACAGGAGACCTCCCAACCCACAGATTGACGGAAAGAAACTGGGACCGGGTCAAATCAACAGAGAGTAAGATTCGTCCATGGCCCAAGAGGCCTCCCCACATTCCACGCCCATATTTGAAACAATATCCTGAGACAAAAGCCTGAGCAAGCGCCTCAGACTCGCTCTTTCTTCATATCCTGAAGAGTTCTTCTCATGGTTTGTAGATCGGTCGTGCCATACCTACGTCCCCAAACCTAAGCCGAGTTTGTGTTTTCAGACAACTGTCCAAACAGCTCAGGCCTACACACCCTACAGGCTCAGGCCCCTGGAGACAAACCTGAGGACTGTACTTGCCCTCTCCAAGGGAAATGTATGTGCCCATTCCAATGGCCACAACCCTACTAATAGGATAAACCTCCAAAGGCCCTGAGGCCATCCCAATAGTTGTGGCTTCCCAGGACAAACAGGGGCAATCTGAGCCCATCGGAGCACCAACCTGCACTCAGACCTGTAGACGGATGTCCCCAGATTTAAAAACAAAAACGAACAAGCCCTTAGGCACTAATCGGATCCATTTCTTTGGTTTCCAGGCATCTCTCCTCAGAGGCCTGGATTTCCATACCAGCATATGGCTGTTTCTTGACTCACCCATCAGAATAAATCTCATCTACACATGGGAAACATGCACGTTGGAGCTGTGTCAAAGCCTCTGTTTAGGAGAACCCTTCAGGGCCACAGTGCCACCGCTTCATTCTAAGGGCTCCATAGACACAAACACATATTAGGACATATCCACTGGAGATTCCATTTCAACTCAGCCTCCTCGGTTGCTCCTCCACATCCAGCAGATCTAACCTGTCTTGTTGATTGGAGACAATTGGAATGCGAGGTGGGCTACCCAGCCATCCATCCTTAGAACCCGGCTCGGAATCATTGGCCTGGAGCCAACCAACAGGTCTCAATTGTCCTGCAGAAGAATCTTTGCAGTTTGGAGCTTCTCACAACGTCCATCGTGGGAAAATCCCCATGGCCTCTGATTCAACCCCCCTTCAAGAAGGGGCCATCAGGGACAGAAAGTCCAACCTGAGGGATCTTCCGATCCTTGCCCTGACTTCAGATGCACGAGATCTCGATTGAAGTCTGTAGATTGTGCCTGCCATATCCTCACCCAGAAACCTAGGCCTAGCTTGGCTTCTCAGACTTCAGTCCTCAGACTACTGACCCACAAGCCCTCCAGTTTGGCAATCCAGAACTACAATGCCTCACTCTGCCTGCCCTCCAGAAGAAAAACATTGCCCTCTGGGGCTACCCAGAAACCACAAATGAGGATCAACCTGCACGCCATTCGGCTGTACCCCAAATATATAGGCTGACCTGGGCACTATTGCCCTTTCTGACCCAGCCTGAGACTGGACCTCCTGGCCCCACCCAGACAGCTGCCCTACACTGAGCACATCAGAACTGCCATGGCCTTAGGTTGTCATCTCTTCTCAACCTCGGTTTCCAGGCTTCAGAACCTTGACCTGATCTCCAAACACTGCAATGGTTTGAAAATGAGGCAGAAATCAGAACTCTTTCCCCATGGCAAGAAACCTTGTGGTAGGCATGTGTTCCAACGTTCAGTGTAGTAGAAACCCCCATGCTTGCGGGCCACATTGGTCACAAACACACATTGTGACCCTCAGCCTGAGCCCAGGCTTCACGTAAGGCCTCTCAGTGGCTGGATGAAGAGACAGCATATTGGGCCTGCCATGCCCCTAGGCCCCAATTTTTAACCATAGTTCGGGTTGTCCCTTCACTCTTCCCCAGGGCTCTGCTTTGGAATTCCTCTTTTGGTGGGACAGCTGAGGTAAAAAACCTGAAAGGAGTCCTCCCATCCCACAGATTGATATAAAACAATTGGGATCGGACCAAATCCACAGAGAGAAAGATTCGTCCAGGGCCCATGAGGCTTCCCCAACATTCCACGGCCATCGCTGATACAAAATCCAGAGACAAAAGCCTGAGCAAGCGCCTCAGACTCGCTCAGTCCTTATATTCTGAAGAGTTCTTCTCATGGTTTGTAGATCGGGCGTGCCATACCTACGTCCCCAAACCTAAGCTGAGTTGCTGTTTTCAGACTTCTGTCCTCAAAGTCCTGGGCCACACTCCCTCCAGGCTGGGGCCCCTGGAGCCACACATTAGGACTGCGCCCACCCAATCCATGGGAATTCTGCCCATTCCATTGTCAAAAATCGTACAAATTAGGAGAACCCACCAAAGTCCCTGAGGCCATCCCAATAGTGTAGGTCGCCGGGACAAAAAAGGGCGTTTGATACCAGCTGAGCATCTACCTCCACTCATACCATAGATGGATGTCCCCAGAGAAGAAGATTGAACCAGACAGGACCCTAGGCCATAACAGGATCCATTGCTTTGGTTTACAGGCATGTCTCCTCAAAAGCCTGGGTTCCAATACCAGCAGAGAAGATTTCCTGAGGCACCCATCAGAACAAATCTCGTCTCCACAAGCAAACTTGTGCATGGAAGCTATGTCAAAAGCTTAGGAGAATACTTCAGGGTTTCGGTGCCACCGCCCCATTTTAAGGCCCTCATGGACACAAACACACATCAGGACCCATCCTCAGGAAAGTCCATTTCAACTCAGCCACCCCGGTTGCTCCCGAAGATCCATTGGATCTAAACTGTCTTGTTGTGAGGAGACAATTGGAATGCGAGGCGGACGTCCCAGGCAACCATCCTCGAATGGTGCTCTGGAGTCATTCCATATGGGATGTTCTGGAGCTGTCCATCAGGTCAATTGTCCCACAGAAGGAATCCTTGAAGGGGGGATACCACATCGCCCAACGTGGAAAACCTCCATGGCCTCGAGATTCCGCTCCCTTCATGAAGGGGCCGTCATGCACAGAAACTACAACCTGAGCCAACGTCTGATCCTCGCTCTGACTTCAGATGCATGAGATAATGGTTCAGAATTGCAGGGGGTACCTGCCGTGCCCTCACCCTGAATCCGAAGTCTAGCTTGTGTTCTCAGTCTTCCATCCTCACTCTCCTGGCCCCGAAGCCCTCAAGTTTGGCAATTCCAGACCGACAATGAAGCATTCTGCCTGCCCTCTAGAAAAAATATATTGCCTAATGAGCTGCCCAGGCAGCTTAAATGAGGATCAACCTACACGGCACTCGAAGTACCCAAGTTATATAGTCTAACCTGGGCACTAATGCACTGTCTGACACAACCTGAGCCCTGACCTTCTTACCAACACCCAGACAGCTGACGGCACCCTGAGCACATCAGACCCGCCATGGCTTTAGTTCATCATCTCTTCCCTACCTCAGAACCTACACCCTATCTCCAATCACTGCCCAGGGGTGACTGTGATGCAGAAATCAGAACTCTTCCTGACCCATGGCAAGAAACCTTGTGGTTGGCATGTTGTCCAACATTCAGTGTAGGAGAAAACAGCATTCACCCTGAGGCCCCGCGTATTCTTGAGTGCGACAAGAGCATAAACACGCATTGTGACCTCAGCGTGAGTCCTGTCCTCTAGTAAGTCCTCTCGGTGGCTGGACCATTAGATGTCATAATGGGCTTGACATGTCCCTAGGCCACAATTTTTAACCAGATTTCTGGTTATCCAGTCGCCCCTCCCCAGGGCTCTACTCTGGAATCCCTCATTTGGTGGAACATCTGAGGTTGAAAAACAAAATAAACAAATCAACAACAACAAAAAAACGGACTTCTTCCATCCTCAGAATGACCCCAAACTCTTTGGACGGGGCCGAGCCCCCAGAGAGTAAGTCTCGTCCATTTCCCATGAAGTCACCCGGAAATTTTACGACCATGAGTGACACGATATCCAGAGACAAAAACTTGAGCAAGAGCCTCACACTCGCCCTTTTTTCATATCCTGAAGAGTTCTCCTCATGGTCTGTAGATCAGTCCTGCCATACCTATGACCCGAAACATAAGCCGAGTTTGTGTTTTCAGACAACTCTCCAAACAGCTCTTGTCTACACACCCTACAGGCTCAGGCCCCTGGAGCCAAACCTGAGGACTGTACTTGCCCTCTCCAAGGGAAATGTATGTGCCCACTCCAATGGCCACAACCCTACTGATAGGATAAACCTCGAAAGGCCCTGAGGCCATCCCAATAGTTGTGGCTTCCCAGGACAAACAGGGGCAATCTGAGCCCATCGGAGCACCAACCTGCACTAAGACCCGTAGACTGATGTCCCCAGAGGTAAAAACAAAAACGAACAGGCCCTTAGGCACTAATCGGATCCATTTCTTTGGTTTCCAGGCATCTCTCCTCAGAGGCCTGGATTTCAATACCAGCATATGGCTGTTTCTTGACTCACCCATCAGAATAAATCTCATCTACACATGGGAAACATGCACGTTGGAGCTGTGTCAAAGACTCTGTTTAGGAGAACCCTTCAGGGCCACAGTGCCACCGCTTCATTCCAAGGGCTCCATAGACACAAACACATATTAGGACATATCCACTGGAGATTCCATTTCAACTCAGCCTCCTCGGTTGCTCCCCCACATCCAGCATATCTAACCTGTCTTGTTGCTTGGAGAAAATTGGAATGCGAGGTGGGCTACCCAGCCATCCATCCTTAGAACCCTGCTCAGAATCATTGGCCTGGAGCCAAACAACAGGTCTCAATTGTCCTGCAGAAGAATCTTTGCAGTTTGGAGCTTCTCACAACGTCCATCGTGGGAAAATCCCCATGGCCTCGTGATCCAACCCCCCTTCAAGAAGGGGCCATCAGGGACTGAAAGTCCAACCTGAGCGATCGTGTGATCCTTGCCCTGACTTCAGGTGCACGAGATCTCGATTGAGGTCTGTAGATTGTGCCTGCCATATCCTCACCCAGAAACCTAGGCCTAGCTTGGCTTCTCAGACTTCAGTCCTCAGACTACTGACCCACAAGCCCTCCAGTTTGGCAATCCAGAACTACAATGCCGCACTCTGCCTGCACTCCAGAAAAAAACATTGCCATCTTGGGCCACCCAGAAACCACAAATGAGGATCAACCTGCACGCCATTCGGCTGTACCCCAAATATATAGGCTGACCTGGGCACTATTGCCCTTTCTGACCCAGCCTGAGACTGGACCTCCTGGCTCCACCCAGACAGCTGGCCTCACACTGAGCACATCGGACCCGCCATGGCCTTAGGTTGCCATCTCTTCTCAACCTCGGTTTCCAGGCTTCAGAACCTAGACCTGATCCCCAATCACTGCCCTGGTTTGAAAATGAGGCAGAAATCAGAACTCTTTCCCCATGGCAAGAAACCTTGTGGTTGGCATGTGGTCCAACGTTCAGTGTAGTAGAAACCAGTGTGGCCCATGAGGCCCCGCCCATGCTTGCGGGCCACATTGGTCACAAACACACATTGTGACCCTCAGCCTGAGCCCAGGCTTCACAGAAGGCCTCTCAGTGGCTGGATGAAGAGACAGCATATTGGGCCTGCCATGCCCCTAGGCCCCAATTTTTAACCATAGTTCGGGTTGTCCCTTCACTCTTCCCCAGGGCTCTGCTTTGGAATTCCTCTTTTGGTGGGACACCTGAGGTAACAAACCTGAAAGGAGTCCTCCCATCCCACAGATTGACGAAAAACAATTGGGATCGGGCCAAATCCACAGAGAGAAAGATTCGTCCATGGCCCATGAGGCTTCCCCAATATTCCCCGGCCATCGCTGATACAAAATCCAGAGACAAAAGCCTGAGCAAACGCCTCAGACTCGCTCAGTCCTCATATTCTGAAGAGTTCTTCTCATGGTTTGTAGATCGGGCGTGCCATACCTACGTCCCCAAACCTAAGCTGAGTTTGTGTTTTCAGACTTCTGTCCTCAAAGTCCTGGGCCACACTCCCTCCAGGCTGGGGCCCCTGGAGCCACACATTAGGACTGCGCCCACCCAATCCATGGGAATTCTGCCCATTCCATTGTCAAATATCGTACTAATTAGGAGAACCCACCAAAGTCCCTGAGGCCATCCCAATATTGTAGTTCGCCGGGACAAAAAAGGGCGGTTGATACCAGCTGAGCATCTACATCCACTCATACCATAGATGGATGTCCCCAGAGAAGAAGATTGAACCAGACAGGACCCAAGGCCATTATCGGATCCATTGCATTGGTTTACAGGCATGTCTCCTCAAAAGCCTGGGTTCCAATACCAGCAGAGAAAATT
Organism: Mustela nivalis; assembly: GCF_964662115.1. NCBI lineage: Eukaryota > Metazoa > Chordata > Mammalia > Carnivora > Mustelidae > Mustela > Mustela nivalis. The sequence continues at coordinate 1,675,325 of NW_028136484.1, read as the reverse complement.
TTCTGAGGCACCCATCAGAACAAATTTCGTCTCCACAAGCAAACTTGTGCATGGAAGCTATGTCAAAAGCTTAGGAGAATACTTCAGGGTCCCGGTGCCACCGCCCCATTCCAAGGCCCTCATGGACACAAACACACATTAGGACCCATCCTCAGGAAAGTCCATTTCAACTCAGCCACCCCGATTGCTCCCGCAGATCCAATGGATCTAAATTGTCTTGTTGTGAGGAGACAATTGGAATGCGAGGCGGACGTCCCAGGCAAACATCCTCCAATGGTGCCCTGGAGTCATTCCATATGGGATGTTCTGGAGCTGTCCATCAGGTCTCAATTGTCCCGCAGAAGGAATCCTTGAAGGGGGGATCCCACATCTCCCAACGTGGAAAACCTCCATGGCCTCAAGATTCCGCTCCCTTCATGAAGGGGCCGTCATGCACAGAAACTCCAACCTGAGCCAACGTCTGATCCTCGCCCTGACTTCAGATGCATGAGTTATTGGTTCAGAATTGCAGGGGGTACCTGCCGTGCCCTCACCCTGAATCCGAAGTCTAGCTTGTGTTCTCAGTCTTCCGTCCTCACTCTCCTGGCCCCGACGCCCTCAAGTTTGGCAATTCCCGACAGACAATGAAGCACTCTGCCTGCCCTCTAGTAAAAATATATTGCCTAATGAACTGCCCAGGCAGCTTAAATGAGGATCAACCTACACGGCACTCGAATGTATGCAAGTTATATAGTCTAACCTGGGCACTAATGCACTGTGTGACACAACCTGAGCCCGGACTTTCTGACCAACACCCAGACAGCTGACAGCACACTGAGCACATCAGACCCTCCATGGCCGTAGTTCATCATCTCTTCCCTACCTCAGTTTTCAGGCTTCAGAACCTACACCTCGTCTCCAATCACTGCCCAGGGGTGCCTGTGATGCAGAAATCTGAACTCTTCCTGACCCATGGAAAGAAACCTTGTGGTTGGCATGTTGTCCAACGTTCAGTGTAGGAGAAAAAAGTATTCACAATGAGGCCCCGCACATTCTTGAGTGCGACGAGAGCATAAAAACGCATTGTGACCTCAGCGTGAGTCCTGTCCTCTAGTAAGTCCTCTCGGTGGCTGGACCATTAGATGTCATAATGGGCTTGACATGTCCCTAGGCCCCAATTTTTAACCAGATTTCTGGTTGTCCAGTCGCCCCTCCCCAGGTCTCTACTCTGGAATCCCTCATTTGGTGGGACATCTGAGGTTGACAAATAAAACGAAACAAATCAACAACAACAACAAAACGGACTTCTTCCATCCTCAGAATGACCCCAAACTCTTTGGACGGGGCCGAACCCCCAGAGAGTAAGTCTCGTCCATTTCCCATGAAGTCACCCAGAAATTTTACGACCATGAGTGACACGATATCCAGAGACAAAAACTTGAGCAAGAGCCTCACACTCGCCCTTTTTTCATATCCTGAAGAGTTCTCCTCATGGTCTGTAGATCAGTCCTGCGATACCTATGACCCGAAACATAAGCCGAGATTGTGTTTTCAGACAACTGTCCAAACAGCTCTGGCCTACACACCCTACCGGCTCAGGCCCCTGGAGACAAACCTGAGGACTGTAATTGCCCTCTCCAAGGGAAATATATGTGCCCATTCCAATGGCCACAACCCTACTAATAGGATAAACCTCCAAAGGCCCTGAGGCCATCCCAATAGTTGTGGCTTCCCAGGACAAACAGGGGCAATCTGAGCCCATCGGAGCACCAACCTGCACTCAGAACCGCAGACGGATGTCCCCAGAGGTAAAAACAAAAACGAACAGGCCCTTAGGCACTAATCGGATCCATTTCTGTGGTTTCCAGGCATCTCTCCTCAGAGGCCTGGATTTCCATACCAGCATATGGCTGTTTCTTGACTCACCCATCAGAATAAATCTCATCTACACATGGGAAACATGCAAGTTGGAGCTGTGTCAAAGCCTCTGTTTAGGAGAACCCTTCAGGGCCCCAGTGCCACCGCTTCATTCCAAGGGCTCCATAGACACAAACACATATTAGGACATATCCACTGGAGATTCCATTTCAACTCAGCCTCCTCGGTTGCTCCCCCACATCCAGCAGATCTAACCTGTCTTGTTGATTGGAGACAATTGGAATGCGAGGTGGGCTACCCAGCCATCCATCCTTTGAACCCTGCTCGGAATCGTTGGCCTGGAGCCAACCAACAGGTCTCAATTGTCCTGCAGAAGAATCTTTGCAGTTTGGAGCTTCTCACAACGTCCATCGTGGGAAAATCCCCATGGCCTCGTGATCCAACCCCCCTTCAAGAAGGGGCCATCAGGGACAGAAAGTCCAACCTGAGCCATCGTGTGATCCTTGCCCTGACTTCAGATGCACGAGATCTCGATTGAGGTCTGTAGATTGTGCCTGCCATATCCTCACCCAGAAACCTAGGCCTAGCTTGGCTTCTCAGACTTCAGTCCTCAGACTACTGACCCACAAGCCCTCCAGTTTGGCAATCCAGAACTACAATGCCGCACTCTGCCTGCCCTCCAGAAGAAAAACATTGCCCTCTTGGGCCACCCAGAAACCACAAATGAGGATCAACCTGCACGCCATTCGGCTGTACCCCAAATATATAGGCTGACCTGGGCACTATTGCCCTTTCTGACCCAGCCTGAGACTGGACCTCCTGGCCCCACCCAGACAGCTGGCCTCACACTGAGCACATCGGACCCGCCATGGCCTTAGGTTGTCATCTCTTCTCAACCTCGGTTTCCAGGCTTCAGAACCTAGACCTGATCCCCAATCACTGCCCTGGTTTGAAAATGAGGCAGAAATCAGAACTCTATCCCCATGGCAAGAAACCTTGTGGTTGGCATGTGGTCCAACGTTCAGTGTAGTAGAAACCAGTGTGGCCCATGAGGCCCCGCCCATGCTTGCGGGCCACATTGGTCACAAACACACATTGTGACCCTCAGCCTGAGCCCAGGCTTCACAGAAGGCCTCTCAGTGGCTGGATGAAGAGACAGCATATTGGGCCTGCCATGCCCCTAGGCCCCAATTTTTAACCATAGTTCGGGTTGTCCCTTCACTCTTCCCCAGGGCTCTGCTTTGGAATTCCTCTTTTGGTGGGACACCTGAGGTAACAAACCTGAAAGGAGTCCTCCCATCCCACAGATTGACGAAAAACAATTGGGATCGGGCCAAATCCACAGAGAGAAAGATTCGTCCATGGCCCATGAGGCTTCCCCAATATACCCCGGCCATCGCTGATACAAAATCCAGAGACAAAAGCCTGAGCAAACGCCTCAGACTCGCTCAGTCCTCATATTCTGAAGAGTTCTTCTCATGGTTTGTAGATCGGGCGTGCCATACCTACGTCCCCAAACCTAAGCTGAGTTTGTGTTTTCAGACTTCTGTCCTCAAAGTCCGGGGCCACACTCCCTCCAGGCTGGGGCCCCTGGAGCCACACATTAGGACTGCGCCCACCCAATCCATGGGAATTCTGCCCATTCCATTGTCAAAAATCGTAAAATTAGGAGAACCCACCAAAGTTCCTGTGGCCATCCCAGTAGTGTAGGTCGCCGGGACAAAAAAGGGCGGTTGATACCAGCTGAGCATCTACCTCCACTCATACCATAGATGGATGTCCCCAGAGAAGAAGATTGAACCAGACAGGACCCGAGGCCATTATCGGATCCATTGCTTTGGTTTACAGGCATGTCTCCTCAAAAGCCTGGGTTCCAATACCAGCAGAGAGGATTTCCTGAGGCACCCATCAGAACAAATCTCGTCTCCACAAGCAAAGTTGTGCATGGGAGCTATGTCAAAAGCTTAGGAGAATACTTCAGGGTCCCGGTGCCACCGCCCCATTCCAAGGCCCTCATGGACACAAACACACATTAGGACCCATCCTCAGGAAAGTCCATTTCAACTCAGCCACCCCGGTTGCTCCCGCAGATCCATTGGATCTAAACTGTCTTGTTGCGAGGAGACAATTGGAATGCGAGGCGGACGTCCCAGGCAACCATCCTCCAATGGTGCTCTGGAGTCATTCCATATGGGATGTTCTGGAGCTGTCCAACAGGTCTCAATTGTCCCGCAGAAGGAATCCTTGAAGGGGGGATCCCACATCTCCCAACGTGGAAAACCTCCATGGCCTCAAGATTCCGCTCCCTTCATGAAGGGGCCGTCATGCACAGAAACTCCAACCTGAGCCAACGTCTGATCCTCGCCCTGACTTCAGATGCATGAGATATTGGTTCAGAATTGCAGGGGGTACCAGCCGTGCCCTCACCCTGAATCCGAAGTCTAGCTTGTGTTCTCAGTCTTCCGTCCTCACTCTCCTGGCCCCGACGCCCTCAAGTTTGGCAATTCCGGACAGACAATGAAGCACTCTGCCTGCCCTCTAGAAAAAATATATTGCCTAATGAGCTGCCCAGGCAGCTTAAATGAGGATCAACCTACACGGCACTCGAATGTACCCAAGTTATATAGTCTAACCTGGGCACTAATGCACTGTCTGACACAACCTGAGCCCGGACCTCCTGACCAACACCCAGACAGCCTATGGCACACTGAGCACATAAGACCCGCCATGGCCTTAGTTCATCATCTCTTCCCTACCTCAGTTTTCAGGCTTTAGAACCTAGACCTTATCTCCAATCAATGCCCAGGGGTGACTGTGATGCAGAAATCAGAACTCTTCCTGACCCATGGCAAGAAACCTTGTGGTTGGCATGTTGTCCAACGTTCAGTGTAGGAGAAAACAGCATTCACCCTGAGGCCCCGCCCATTCTTGAGTGCGACGAGAGCATAAACACGCATTGTGACCTCAGCGTGAGTCCTGTCCTCTAGTAAGTCCTCTCGGTGGCTGGACCATTAGATGTCATAATGGGCTTGAAATGTCCCTAGGCCGCAATTTTTAACCAGATTTCTGGTTGTCCAGTCGCCCCTCCCCAGGGCTCTACTCTGGAATCCCTCATTTGGTGGGACACCATAGGTTAAAAAAGAAAACAACAACAACAACAACAACAACAACAACAAAACGGACTTCTTCCAGCCCACAGAATGACCCCAAACTCTTTGGAAGGGGCCCAACCACCAGAGATTAAGACTCATCCATTTCCCATAAAGTCACCCAGAAATTCCACGACCATGAGTGACATGATATCCAGAGACAAAAACTTGAGCAGGAGCCTCACACTCGCCCTTCTTTCAAATCCCGAAGAGTTCTCCTCATGGTCTTTAGGTCAGTCCTCCCATACCTATGACCCGAAACATAAGCCGAGTTTGTGTTTTCAGACAACTGTCCAAACAGCCCTGGCCTACACAACTTACAGGCTCAGGCCCCTGGAGACAAACCTGAGGACTGTACTTGCCCTCTCCAAGGGAATTGTGTGTGCCCATTCCAATGGCCACAACCCTTCTAATAGGATAAACCTCCAAAGTCCCTGATCCATCTCAATAGTGGTGGCTTCCCAGGAAAAACAGGGGCAAACTGAGCCCACCTGAGCACCTACCTGCACTCAGACCCATAGACAGATGTCCCCAGAGGTAAAAAGGAAAGAACAGGCCCCTAGGCACTAATCAGATCCATTGCTTTGGTTTCCAGGCATCTCTCCTCAGAGGCCTGGATTTCAAAAGCAGCATATAGCTGTTTCTTGACTCACCCATCAGAAAACATCTCATCTACACATGGGAAACTTGCACGTTGGAGCTGTGTCAAAGCCTCTGTTTAGGAGAACCCTTTTGGGACCCAGTGCCACCGCTTCATTCCAAGGTCTCCATAGAAACAAAAGCACATTAGGACCCATCCCCAGGGGTGTCCATTTCAACACAGCGTCCTCGGTTGCTCCCCACAGATCCAGGAGATCTAACCTGTCTTGTTGCTAGGAGACAATTGGAATGCGAGGTGGGCTACACAGCCATCCATCCTTAGAACCCTGCTCAGAATCATTGGCCTGGACCAAACAACTGGTCTCAATTATCCTGCAGAAGACTCTCTGCAGTTTGGAGCTTCTCACAACTCCCATCGTGGGAAAACCCCCATGGCATCGTGATGCCCCCCTATTCATGAAGGGGCCATTGGGACAGAAGCTCCAACCTGAGCGATCGTCTGATCCTCGCCCTGACTTCAGATTCACGAGATCTCGATTCCGGTCTGTAGATTGTGCCTGCCATGGCCTCACCCAGAAACCTAAGCCTAGCTTGTGTTCTCAGACTTTTGTCGTCAGACTACTGGCCCACAAGCCCTCCAGTTTGGCAATCCAGAACTACAATGCAGCACTCTGCCTGCCCTCCAGAAGAAAAACATTGTCCTCTGGGGCGACCCAGTAACCCCAAATGAGGATCAACCTGCACCGACCTTGGCTGTACCCCAAATACATAGGCTGACCAGGGCACTAATGCCCTTTCTGACACAGCCTGAGCCTGGACCCCCTGGCCCCTCCCAGACAGCTGGCCACACACTGAGCACATCGAGCCGCCATGGCCTTAGGTCGTCATCTCTTCCCAACCTCGGTTTTCAGGTTTCAGAACCTAGACCTTATCTCAAATCACTGCCCAGGGTTGAAGGTGATGCAGAAATCAGAACTCCCTCCCCATGGCAAGAAACCTTGAGGTTGGCATGTTGTCCAACGTTCAGTGTAGTTGAAACCAGTGTGGCCCATGAGGCTCCGCCCATGCTCGCGGGCCACATTGGTCACAAACACACATTGTGTCCCTCAGGCTGAGCCCAGTCCTCATGTAAGGCCACTCAGTGGCTGGATGAAGAGATATCATATTGGGCTTGCCATGCCCCTAGGCCCCAATTTTTAACCATAGTTCGGGTTGTCCCTTCAGTCTTCCCCACGGCTTTTCTTTGGAATTCCTCTTTTGGTGGGACACCTGAGGTAACAAGCCTGAAAGTAGACCTCCCATCCCACAGATTGACGAAAAGCAATTGGGAATCGGGCCAAATCCTCAGAGAGGAAGATTCATCCATGGCCCATGAGGCCTCCCCGTCATTCCACGGCCATCGCTGATACAAAATCCAGAGACAAAAGCCTGAGCAAGCGCCTCAGACTCGCACTTTCTTCATATCCTGAAGAGTTCTTCTCATGGTTTGTAGATCGGGCCTGCCATACCTACGTCCCCAAACCTAAGCTGAGTTTGTGTTTTCAGACTTCTGTCCTTAAAGTCTTGGGCCACACACCCTCCAGGCTGGGCCCCTGGAGCCACACATTAGGACTGTGCCTACCAATCCATGGGAATTCTGCCCATTCCATGGTCCAAAATAGTACAAATTAGGAGAAACCTCCCAAGACCCTGAGGCCATCCCAATATTGTAGGTCGCCTGGAACAAACAAGGGCTGTCTGACACCAGCTGATAATCGACCTCCCTTCATACCATAGATGGATGTCCCCAGAGAAGAATATTGAACCAGACAGGACCCTAGGCCATAATAGGATCCATTGCTTTGGCTTACAGGCATGTGTCCTCAAAAGCTTGATTCCAATACGAGCATAGGGGTTTTCCTGAGGCACCCATCAGAACTCATCTCATCTCCACAAGGAAACCTGTGCATGGGAGCCAGGTCCAAAGCTTAGGACTGTACTTCAGGGTCCCGGTGCCACCGCCACATTCCAAGGCCCTCATGGACACAAAAACACATTAGGACCCATCCTCAGGAAAGTCCATTTCAACTCAGCCACCCCGGTTGCTCCGGCAGAGCCATCAGATCTAAACTGTCTTGTTGCTAGGAGACAATTGGAATGCGAGGCGGGCTTCCCAGGCATCCATCCGCGAATAGTGCTCTGGAGTCATTCCATATGGGATGTCCTGAAGCTGTCCAACAGGTCTCAATTGTCCCGCAGAAGGAATCCTTGAAGGGGGCATCCCACAACTCCCAACGTGGGCAAACCTCAATGGCCTCGAGATTCTGCTCCCTTCATGAAACGGCCGTCATGCACGGAAACTCCAACCTGAGCCAACGTGTGATCCTCGCTTTGGCTTCAGATGCATGAGATATTGGTTCAGATCTGCACGGGGTACCTGCCGTGCCCTCGACCTGAAACCCAAGTCTAGCTTGTCTTCTCAGTCTTCCGTCCTCACACTCCTGGTCCCGAAGCCCTCAAGTTTGGCAATTCCGGACCCACAATGCAGCACTCTGCCTGACCTCTAGAAAAAAATTATTGCCTGATGAGCTGCCCAGGCACCTTAAATGAGGGTAAACCTACACAGCACTCCACTTTACCCAAATTATGTAGTCTAAACTGGGCACTAATGCACTGTCGGACACAACATGATGCTGGAGCTCCTGACCAACACCCAGAAAGCTGACCGCACACTGAGCACATAAGACCCGCCATGGCCTTAGGTCATCATCTCTTCCCTATCTCAGTTTTCAGGCTTCAGAACCGAGACCTTATCTCCAATCACTGCCCAGGCGTGATTGTGATGTAGAAATCACAACTCCTCCTTACCCATGGCAAGAAAACTTGCTACTGGCAGTGAGTCAAACCTCAGTGTAGGAAAAAACGGCATGGCCCATGAGGCCACACCCAAGCGTGAGGGCCGCCTTGGGCACAAACACACATTGTGACCCACAGCGTGGGTACCTTATTCAAGTAACGCCTCTAGTGAATGGACCAAGAGCCCGCATATGTGGCTTGCCATGCCCATAGGCACACAGGACTAACTAGATGGTGTGTATTCCAGTTGAGGAAACCCACTGCTGTGCTCTAGATTCCCTCTCCTGGGGGGTCCCCTGTGACAGAAAACAGTACTCTTCCCTTCCCACGGAATGAACCCAAACACTTGGGAGCTTGGACAATCCCCCGAGAGGAAGGCTGAAGAGGAAGCCTGAAGCCAGACGTCCAAACAGACAAGGAGACAGCTGACCGCACACCCAGCACTTCGGACATGCCATGGTCTTATGCCGTCACCTCTTCCTAACTTTGGTTTTCAGATATCTGAACCTAGACATTATATCAATTCTCCACACAGCTGGGTATCGCAAGCAGAAAACAGAACTCCTCCTTCCCCATGGAAGTCAAGCTTGCTCTTGGCATGGAGTCACACCTTCAGGGAGGAGAAACCTTCATGGCCCCTGATGCCACGCCCAAACTTGACTGCTGATTGGGCAAAAATTCACACTGTGACCCTCAGAGCGAGTCCCATGTCAAAGAAAGGCCTGTCAGGGCCTGGATCAAGAGCCCACAGATGGGGCTTGCCAAGCCCCTATGCACCAGATCCTCACCAGGTTTTGTGTTTTCCAGTCGCCCCACCCGTACCTGGTGTTCTGCTCTGGAATCCCTTTCTTGGAGAGACACATGAGCCATACAAAACGACACCACCCTTCCCATAAAATGACCCCAAACTCTTGGGAGCTGGGACAAATCCCCAGAGAGGGATACTCGTCCACAGTCCCTGAGGCCACCCCTTGAATCCACGGCTATCCCGGACACAACATCCAGACTTCTGTGCCCACAGCCTGGACCCACACAACCTCCAGGCTAGGGCCTCTGGAGCCACAGCGAAAGATTGTGCCTGCCCTCTCCAAGGACAGTGTGCCCAATCCATTGACCACAACACTACAGGTTAGGGAAAAGCTCCAAGGCCCCTGAGGCCATCAATACTGTCGGCCACCCTGGAATAAGAGGGGCTCTCTGACACCAGCGGAGCAACTATCTCCACTTAGACTCTCAGACAGTGTCCCCAGAGACAGAAGGTTGAAATGGACAGGTCCCCAGGCCCTAATCTGAACCTTAGCTTTGGTTTCCATGTGTCCGTCCTCAGAGGACTGTTTTCGTAGACCAGCACACGGGGCTTTTCCGAAGCACCAAACCAAACCTCTCTCGTCTCCACATGGGGAGCTTTCTTACTGGGGATGTATCAAACCCTTCAGGTAGGAGAGTTCCGCAGGGCCACTGAACAACCAGCACATTCCAAGGTCTCCATGGACCAAAACACACATTATGACGCATCCTCAGGAAGGCCATTTCAACTCAGCCCCCTGGGTAGCGTGCCCCAGAGCAGCAGATCAAACATATCTTGTCGCTAATGGCCAATGGGAATGCGAGGCATGCTGTACAGGGATCCATCCTTCGAATCCTGCTCTCCAGTCCTACCGTATGGTATGTCCTGGAGCCATGCAACAGGACTCGAATGTCCCGCAGAAGGAATCCTTGTGGTTTGGGGCAACCTCCAAACTCAGCGTGGGAAAACTTCCTTGGCCTCATGAGGCCCCCGCTTCATGAAGGTGCCATCATGGACACATACTCCAGCCTCAGCCAAAGTCTGATCCTCACCCTGACTTCACATGCAAGAGATTTTGATTCAGCCTCTGCAGAGTGGGCCTGCTCTGCCCCTGGCTCCAATCCTCACCCTAGCTTGTGTTTTCAGACTTCCGTCCTCATACATCGAGTCCACAAACCCTCCCTACTGGGAATTCTGGGGCCACAATGAAGCACTCTGTCTGCCTCTCAGGAGAAAAACATTGTCTATGGTGCTGCCCAGAAACCCCAAATGAGGATCAAACTGCTTGGCTCTCGGCAACACCCCAATTGCATAGGCTACCTTAAACAGTGATGCTCTGTCGCAAATAGCCTGAGCCCAGACCTTCCAACACACACCGACACAGCTGGTTGCACTCCCAGCACATTGGACCCGCCACTGCCTTAGGCCACCATCCATTCCCAACCTGGGTTTTCAGTCATCGGAACCTAGACCTTATCTCCAATCCCTGCACAGGGGGGAACATGATGCACAAGTCAGAACCCCTCCTTCCCCATGGCAAGAAACCGTGCTGCTGGCAGTGAGTCAAACCTGCAGTGTAGGAGAAAACGGCATGTCCCATGAGGCCACACCCATGCGTGAGGGCCACCTTGGGCACAAACACACATTGAGACCCTCACCGTGAGTATCTTATTCAAGTAACGCCTCTCAGTGACTGGACCATGAGCCCGCAGATGTGGCTTGCCTTGCCCATAGGCACCCAGGACTAACTAGATGGTTTGTATTCCAGTTGAGGGAACCCACTGCTGTGCTCTAGAGTCCCTCTCCTCGGGGGTCCCCTGTGGCAGAAAACAGTACTCTTCCCTTCCCACAGAATGAACCCAAACCCCTGGGAGCTTGGACAATCCCCCGAGATTAAGGATCTTCCTCGGCCCCTGAAGCAACCCCTACCTTGAACGGCCACAGTGACGCAACTCCCAGAGACAAAAGCCTGAGCGACTGCCTCCCACTTGCCCTCCTTTCATAACCAGAGGATCTCCCCTCACGGACTGGAGATCAGGCCTGCCATTACCTTGGCCCCTAGCTGAGACAAGTTTGCTTTTTCAGACATCTGTCCCCACAGCCCTGGCAAACACAGATTCTAGGCTGGGTCCTCTGGAGCCATAACACAGGACCGTGCCTGCTGTCTCCTGGGAAACTGTGTCCATTCCTTTGGGCACACACCTCCAGAATATGAGAAACCTCAAGGCACCCGAGGACATCCCACTACTGGGAGCCTCCCTGGACACACAGGGGTATTCGGACACAAGCTGAGCAGCTACCTCCACGAAGGCATGCACAAAGATGTCAACAGAGATAGACGGTTGAGCCGGACAGGCCCATATGCCCTAATCTCAACTATTGCTTTGGTTTCCAGGTGTCACTCCTCAGAGGCTTTGGTTCGAAGAACAGGATATGGGGCTCTCCTGAGGCACTGAACAGAACTCCTCTCGTCTCCACATGGGAAGCTTCCTTGTTGGTGCCGTGTCAAACACCTCAGGTTGGAGAATCCTGCAGAGTCCCTGAGCCACCTCCACATTCCAAGGTCTCCCAGGCCACCAAGCCACAGTAGGACTCATCTTCAGGAGAGTCCATTTCAACTCTCCCCTCTGGGTAGCTCACCATGGAGCCAGCAGATTGAGCCTGTGTTGTCCTGACTAAGAGTGGGAATATGAGGTGGCGTTCCAAGGCATTCATGCTTAGACACCTGCTCTCGAGTCTTTCCGTATGGGGCCTCCTGGCACCATCCAATAGGACTCGACTGTCATGCAGAAGGAAACCTTGAGGTTGGAGTAGTTCACAAATCCTATCGTAGGCATCCTCCCTGGCTTCATGAAGCCCCCACACCCTACAGGAAGAGGCCATGCTGGACAAAAACTCTAGCCTGAGGCACGTCTCATAGTTGACATGACCTCAGTGCAGGAAATCTCCATTCAGCCTCTGCAGATTGGGCCTGCCGTGCCCTCGGTCCCAAACCTCACACTAGTTTGTGTTTTCAGACTTCCTTCCTCACAATCCTGGCAATCAAGCCCTCCAGACTAGGAACTCCAGAACCACAACCCAGCCCAGTGTCTGCCCAACGGAAGAAAAACGTTTCCCTGTGGGGCTCTCCAGAAAACCCAGAAGAGGATCAAACTGCTCGGGCCTCGACGGTACCCAACCTGGTTAGGCTGCTCTGGGCACTCATGCTCTGTCTGACACAGCCTGAAGCCAGACGTCCAGACAGACAAGGAGACAATGGCCGCACACCCAGCACTTCGGACACGCCACGTTCTTAAGCCGTCACGTCTTCCTAACCTTGGATTTCAGATATCTGAACCTAGACATTATATCAATTTTCCACACAGCTGGGCATCGCTAGCCCAAAACAGAACTCCTCCTTCCCCATGGCTGTCAAGCTTGCTCTTGGCATGGAGTCACACCTTCAGGGTCGGAGAAACCTTCATGGCCCCTGATGCCACACCCAAACTTGAGTGCTGCTTGGGTACAAATTCACACTGTGACCCTCAGCATGAGCCCCATGTCAAAGAAAGGCCTGTCAGGGCCTGGACCAAGAGCCCGCATATGGGGCTTGCGAAGCCCCAATGCACCCAATTCTCACCAGGGTTTCAGTTTTCCAGTCGCACCGCCCGTACCTGGGGCTCTGCTCTGGAATCCCTTTCTTGGAGAGACACATAAGCCAGACAACACGACTCCACCCTTCCCACAAAATGACCCCAAAGTCTTGGGAGCTGGGACAAATCCCCAGAGAGGGATACTCGTCCACAGTCCCTGAGGCCAACCCTCCAATCCACGGCTATCCCGGACACAACATCCAGAGACAAAAGCCTGAAGGAACGCCTCCCACTCGCCCTTGTTTCAGAGTCCCAGGAGCTCCGTCGCGGGCTGTACATACGGCCTGCCATACCCTAGGCGCCACTCATAAGCTGAGTTTGTGTTTTCAGACTTCTGTGCCCACAGCCTGGACCCACACAACCTCCAACTAGGGCCTCTGGAGCCACAGCGAAAGATTGTGCCTGCCCTCTCCAAGGACAGTGTGCCCAATCCATTGACAACAACCCTACAGGTTAGGGAAAAGATCCAAGGCCCCTGAGGCCATCAATAATGTCGGCCACCCTGGACTAAGAGGGGCTCTCTGACACCAGCGGACCAACTATCTCCACTTAGACTCTCAGAGAGTGTCCCCAGAGACAGAAGGTTGAAATGGACAGGTCCCCAGGCCCAAATCTGAACCTTAGCTTTGGTTTCCATGTGTCCGTTCTCAGAGGACTGTTTTCGTAGACCAGCACACGGGGCTTTTCCAATGCACCAAACCAAACCTCTCTCGTCTACACATGGGGAGCTTTCTTACTGGGGATGTATCAAACCCTTTAGGTAGGAGAGATCCGCAGGGCCACTGAACAACCAGCACATTCCAAGGTCTCCATGGACCCAAACGCACATTATGACGCATCCTCAGGAGAGGCCATTTCAACTCAGCCCCATGGGTAGCGTGCACCAGAGGCAGCAGATAAAACATATCTTGTCGCTAATGGCCAATGGGAATACGAGGCCTGCTGTACAGGTATCCATCCTTCTGACCCTGCTCTCCAGTCTTTCCGTATGGTATGTCCTGGAGCCATGCAACAGGACTCGAATGTCCCGCAGAAGGAAACCTTGTGGTTTGGGGAAACCTCCAAACTCAGCGTGGGAAAACTTCCTTGGCCTCATGAGGCCCCCGCTTCATGAAGGTGCCATCATGGACACATACTCCAGCCTCAGCCAACGTCTGGTCCTCAGCCTGACTTCAGATGCAGGAGATTTTGATTCAGCCTCTGCAGAGTGGGCCTGCTCTGCCCCTGGCTCCAATCCTCACCCTAGCTTGTGTTTTCAGACTTCCGTCCACATACACCAAGTCCACAAACCCTCCCTACTGGGAATTCTGGGGCCACAATGAAGCACTCTGTCTGCCTCCAAGGAGAAAAACATTGTCTATGGTGCTCCCCAGAAACCCCAAATGAGGATCAAACTGCTTGGCCCTCGGCAACACCCCAATTGCATAGGCTACCTTAAACACTGATGCTCTGTCGCAAATAGCCTGAGCCCAGACCTTCCAACAGACACCGACACAGCTGGCTGCACTCCCAGCACATTGGACCCGCCACTGCCTTAGGCCACCATCCATTCCCAACCTGGGTTTTCAGTCATCGGAACCTAGACCTTATCTCCAATCCCTGCACAGGGGGGAACCTGATGCACAAGTCAGAACCCCTCCTTCCCCATGGCAAGAAACCGTGCTGCTGGCAGTGAGTCAAACCTGCAGTGTAGGAGAAAACGGCATCCCATGAGGCCACATCCATGCGTGAGGGCCGCCTTGGGCACAAACACACATTGAGACCCTCAGCTTGAGTACCTTATTCAAGTAACGCCTCTCAGTGACTGGACCAAGTGCCCGCATATATGGCTTGCATTGCCCATAGGCACCCAGGACTAACTAGATGGTGTGTATTCCAGTTGAGGGAACCCACTACTTTGCTCTAGAGTCCCTCTCCTGGGTGGTCCCCTGTGGCAGAAAACAGTACTCTTCCCTTCGCATAGAATGAACCCAAACACTTGGGAGCTTGGACAATCCCCCGAGAGGAAGGCTCTTCCTCGGCCCCTGAAGCAACCCCTACCTTGAACGGCCACTGTGAACGCAACTCCCAGAGACAAAAGCCTGAGCAACTTCCTCCCAATTGCCCTCCTTTGATATCCAGAGGATCTCCCCTCACGGACTGGAGAACAGGCCTGCCATTACCTTGGCCCCTAGCTGAGCCAAGTTTGCTTTTTCAGACATCTGTCCCCACAGCCCTGGCAAACACAGCCTCTAGGCTGGGTCCTCTGGAGCCATACCACAGGACCGTGCCTGCTGTCTCCTGGGAAACTGTGTCCATTCCTTTGGCCACACACCTCCAGAATATGAGAAACCTCAAGGCACCCGAGGACATCCCACTACTGGGAGCCTCCCTGGACACACAGGGGCATTCGGACACAAGCTGAGCAGCTACCTCCACGAAGGTATGCACACAAATGTCAACAGAGATAGAAGGTTGAGTTGGACAGGCTCATATGCCCTAATCACAACTATTGCTTTGGTTTCCAGGTGTCACTCCTCAGAGGCTGTGGTTCGAAGAACAGGATATGGGGCTTTCTTGAGGCACTGAACAGAACTCCTCTCGTCTCCACATGGGAAGCTCCCTTGTTGGAGCCATGTGAAACACTTCAGGTAGGATCATCCTGCAGAGTCCCTGAGCCACCTCCACATTCCAAGGTCTCCCAGGCCACCAAGCCACAGTATGACTCATCTTCAGGAGAGTCCATTTCAACTCTCCCCTCTGGGTAGCTCACCCAGGAGCCCGCAGATTGAGCCTGCCTTGTCCTGACTAAAGAGTGGGAATATGAGGTTGCGTTCCCAGGCATCCATGCTTAGACACCTGCTATCGAGTCTTTCCGTATGGGGCCTCTTGGAACCATCCAATAGGACTCGACTGTCATGCAGAAGGAAACATTGAGGTTTGGAGTAGTTCACAAATCCCATCGTAAACAAACCTCCCTGGCCTCATGAAGCCCCCAAACCCTACAGGAAGAGGCCATGCTGGACAAAAACTCTAGCTTGAGGCACGTCTCATAGTTGACATGACCTCAGTGCAGGAGATCTCGATTCAGCCTCTGCAGAGTGGGCCTGCCGTGCCCTCGGTCCCAAACCTCACGCTAGCTTGTGTTTTCAGACTTCCTTCCTCACACTCCTGGCAAACAAGCCCTCCGGACTAGGAACTCCAGAACCACAACCCAGCCCAGTGTCTGCCCAACGGAAGAAAAACGTTTCCCTGTGGGGCTCTCCAGAAAACCCAGATGAGGATCAACCTGCTCAGGCCTCGACGGTACCCGACCTGGATAGGCTGCTCTGGGCACTCATGCTCTGTCTGACACAGCCTGAAGCCAGACGTCCAGACAGACAAGGAGACAGATGGCCGCACACCCAGCACTTCGGACACGCCATGGTCTTAAGCCGTCACCTCTTCCTAACCTTAGTTTTCAGATAACTGAACCTAGACATTATATCAATTTTCCACACAGCTGGGGATCGCTAGCCCAAAACAGAACTCCTCCTTCCCCATGGCTGTCAAGCTTGCTCTTGGCATGGAGTCACACCTTCAGGGTGGGAGAAACCTTCATGGCCCCTGATGCCACGTCCAAACTTGAGTGCTGCTTGGGCACAAATTCACACTGTGACCCTCAGCATGAGCCCCATGTCAAAGAAAGGCCTGTCAGGGCCTGGATCAAGAGCCCGCATATGGGGCTTGCCAAGCCCCTATGCACCCAATCCTCACCAGGGTTTGAGTTTTCCAGTCGCCCCGCCTGTACCTGGGGCTCTGCTCTGGAATCCCTTTCTTGGAGAGACACATGAGCCAGACAACACGACTCCACCCTTCCGACAAAATGACCCCAAACTCTTGGGAGATGGGACAAATCCCCAGAGAGGGATACTCGTCCACAGTCCCTGAGGCCACCCCTCCAATCCACGGCTAACCCGGACACAACATCCAGAGACAAAAGCCTGAAGGAACGCCTCCCACTCGCCCTTGTTTCAGAGTCCCAGGAGCTCCGTCTCGGGCTGTACATACGGCCTGCCATACCCTAGGCGCCACTCATAAGCTGAGTTTGTGTTTTCAGACTTCTGTGCCCACAGCCTGGACCCACACAACCTCAGTCTAGGGCCTCTGGAGCCACAGCGAAAGAATGTTCCTGCCCTCTCCAAGGACAGTGTGCCCAATCCATTGACCACAACCCTACAGGTTAGGGAAAAGCTCCAAGGCCCCTGAGGCCATCAATAGTGTCGGCCACCCTGGACTAAGAGGGGCTCTCTGACACCAGCGGAGCAACTATCTCCACTTAGACTATCAGACAGTGTCCCCAGGGACAGAAGGTTGAAATGGACAGGTCCCCAGGCCCTAATCTGAACCTTAGCTTTGGTTTCCATGTGTCCGTCCTCAGAGGACTGTTTTCGTAGACAAGCACACGGGGCTTTTCCGAGGCACCAAACCAAACCTCTCTCGTCTCCACATGGGGAGGTTTCTTACTGGGGATGTATCCAACCCTTCAGGTAGGAGAGTTCCGCAGGGCCACTGAACAACCAGCACATTCCAAGGTCTCCATGGACCCAAACGCACATTATGACGCATCCTCAGGAGAGGCCATTTCAACTCAGCCCCCTGGGTCGCGTGCCCCAGAGGCAGCAGATCAAACATATCTTGTCGCTAATGGCCAATCGGAATACGAGGCATGCTGTACAGGTATCCATCCTTCGGACCCTGCTCTCCAGTCCTTCCGTATGGTATGTCCTGGAGCCATGCAACAGGACTCGAATGTCCCGCAGCAGGAAACCTTGTGGTTTGGGGAAACCTCCAAACTCAGCGTGGGAAAACTTCCTTGGCCTCATGAGGCCCCCGCTTCATGAAGGTGCCATCATGGACACATACTCCAGCCTCAGGCAACGTCTGGTCCTCAGCCTGACTTCAGATGCAGGAGATTTTGATTCAGCCTCTGCAGAGTGGGCCTGCTCTGCCCCTGGCTCTAATCCTCACCCTAGCTTGTGTTTTCAGACTTCCGTCCACATACACCAAGTCCACAAACCCTCCCTACTGGGAATTCTGGGGCCACAATGAAGCACTCTGTCTGCCTCCAAGGAGAAAAACATTGTCTATGGTGCTCCCCAGAAACCCCAAATGAGGATCAAACTGCTTGGCCCTCGGCAACACCCCAATTGCATAGGCTACCTTAAACACTGATGCTCTGTCGCAAATAACCTGAGCCCAGACCTTGCACAAACACCGACACAGCTGGCTGCACTCCTAGACCATTGGACCCGCCACTGCCTTAGGCCACCATCCATTCCCAACCTGGGTTTTCAGTCATCGGAACCTAGACCTTATCTCCAATCCCTGCACAGGGGGGAACCTGATGCACAAGTCAGAACCCCTCCTTCCCCATGGCAAGAAACCGTGCTGCTGGCAGTGAGTCAAACCTTCAGTGTAGGAGAAAACGGCATGGCCCATGAGACCACACCCATGCGTGAGGGCCGCCTTGGGCACAAACACACATTGGGACCCTCAGCTTGAGTACCTTATTCAAGTAACGCCTCTCAGTGACTGGACCAAGAGCCCGCATATGTGGCTTGCATTGCCCATAGGCACCCAGGACTAACTAGATGGTGTGTATTAAAGTTGAGGGAACCCACTGCTGTGCTCTAGAATCCCTCTCCTGGGGGCTCCCTTGTGGCAGATAACAGTACACTTCCCTTCCGAAAGAATGAACCCAAACACTTGGGAGCTTGGATAATCCCCCGAGAGGAAGGCTCTTCCTCGGCCCCTGAAGAAACCCCCTACACTGAACGGCCAATGTGAACAAACACCCAGAGACAAAAGCCTGAGCAACTGCCTCCCACTTGTCCTCCTTTGATATCCAGAGGATCTTCCCTCACGGACTGGAGATCAGGCCGGCCATTACCTTGGCCCCTAGCTGAGACAAGTTTGCTTTTTCAGACATCTGTCCCCACAGCCCTGGCAAACACAGCCTCTAGGCTGGGTCCTCTGGAGCCATACCACAGTACCGTGCCTGTGGTCTCCTGGGAAAATGTGTCCATTCCTTTGGCCACACACCTGCAGAATATGAGAAACCTCAAGGCCCCCGAGGACATCCCACTACTGGGAGCCTCCCTGGACACACAGGGGCATTCGGACACAAGCTGAGCAGCTACCTCCACGAAGGTATGCACACAAATGTCAACAGAGATAGAAGGTTGAGTTGGACAGGCTCATATGCCCTAATCACAACTATTGCTTTGGTTTCCAGGTGTCACTCCTCAGAGGCTTTGGTTCGAAGAACAGGATATGGGGCTTTCTTGAGGCACTGAACAGAACTCCTCTCGTCTCCACATGGGAAGCTTCCTTATTGGTGCCGTGTCAAACACCTCAGGTTAGAGAATCCTGCAGAGTCCCTGAGCCACCTCCACATTCCAAGGTCTCCCAGGCCACCAAGCCACAGTAGGAATCATCTTCAGGAGAGTCCATTTCAACTCTCCCCTCTGGGTAGCTCACTCAGGAGCCCACAGATTGAGCCTGTGTTGTCCTGACTAAGAGTGGGAATATGAGGTGGCGTTCCAAGGCATTCATGCTTAGACACCTGCTCTCGAGTCTTTCCGTATGCGGCCTCCTGGCACCATCCAATAGGACTCGACTGTCATGCAGAAGGAAACCTTGAGGTTGGAGTAGTTCACAAATCCCATCGATGCAAAGCTCCCTGGCTTCATGAAGCCCCCACACCCTACAGGAAGAGGCCATGCTGGACAAAAGCTCTAACCTAAGGCACGTCTCATAGTTGACATGACCTCAGTGCAGGAGATCTCGATTCAGCCTCTGCAGATTGGGACTGCCGTGCCCTCGGTCCCAAACCTCACGCTAGTTTGTGTTTTCAGACTTCCTTCCTCACAATCCTGGCAAACAAGCCCTCCAGACTAGGAACTCCAGAACCACAACCCAGCCCAGTGTCTGCCCAACGGAAGAAAAACGTTTCCCTGTGGGGCTCTCCAGAAAACCCAGATGAGGATCAACCTGCTCAGGCCTCGACGGAACCCGACCTGAATAGGCTGCTCTGGGCACTCATGCTCTGTCTGATACAGCCTGAAGCCAGACGTCCAGACAGACAAGGAGACAGATGGCCGCACACCCAGCACTTAGAACACGCCATGGTCTTAAGCCGTCACCTCTTCCTAACCTTGGTTTTCAGATAACTGAACCTAGACATTATATCAATTCTCCACACAGCTGGGCATCGCAAGCCCAAAACAGAACTCCTCCTTCCCCATGGCTGTCAAGCTTTCTCTTGGCATGGAGTCACACCTTCAGGGTGGGAGAAACCTTCATGGCCCCTGATGCCATGCCCAAACTTGAGTGCTGCTTGGGCACAAATTCACACTGTGACCCTCAGCATGAGCCCCATGTCAAAGAAAGGCCTGTCAGGGCCTGGATCAAGAGCCCGCATATGGGGCTTGCCAAGCCCCTATGCACCCAATCCTCACAGGGTTTCAGTTTTCCAGTCGCCCCGCCCGTACCTGGGGCTCTGCTCTGGAATCCCTTTCTTGGAGAGACAAATGAGCCAGACAACACGACTCCACCCTTCCCACAAAATGACCCCAAACTCTTGGGAGATGGGAAAAATCCCCAGAGAGGGATACTCGTCCACAGTCCCTGAGGCCACCCCTCCAATCCACGCTATCCCGGACAAAACAACCAGAGACAAAAGCCTGAAGGAACGCCTGACACTCGCCCTAGTTTCAGAGTCCCAGGAGCTCCGTCTCGGGCTGTACATACGGCCTGCCATACCCTAGGCGCCACTCATAAGCTGAGTTTGTGTTTTCAGACTTCTGTGCCCACAGCCTGGACCCACACAACCTCCAGGCTAGGGCCTCTGGAGCCACAGCGAAAGATTGTGCCTGCCCTCTCCAAGGACAGTGTGCCCAATCCATTGACCACAACCCTACAGGTTAGGGAAAAGCTCCAAGGCCCCTGAGGCCATCAATAGTGTCGGCCACCCTGGACTAAGAGGGGCTCTCTGACACCAGCGGAGCAACTATCTCCACTTAGACTATCAGACAGTGTCCCCAGAGACAGAAGGTTGAAATGGACAGGTCCCCAGGCCCTAATCTGAACCTTAGCTTTGGTTTCCATGTGTCCGTCCTCAGAGGACTGTTTTCGTAGACAAGCACACGGGGCTTTTCCGAGGCACCAAACCAAACCTCTCTCGTCTCCACATGGGGAGGTTTCTTACTGGGGATGTATCCAACCCTTCCGGTAGGAGAGTTCCGCAGGGCCACTGAACAACCAGCACATTCCAAGGTCTCCATGGACCCAAACGACATTATGACGCATCCTCAGGAGAGGCCATTTCAACTCAGCCCCCTGGGTCGCGTGCCCCAGAGGCAGCAGATCAAACATATCTTGTCGCTAATGGCCAATCAGAATACGAGGCATGCTGTACAGGTATCCATCCCTCGAACCCTGCTCTCCAGTCCTTTCGTATGGTATGTCCTGGAGCCATGCAACAGGACTCAAATGTCCCGCAGAAGGAAACCTTGTGGTTTGGGGCAACCTCCAAACTCAGCGTGGGAAAACTTCCTTGGCCTCATGAGGCCCCCGCTTCATGAAGGTGCCATCATGGACACATACTCCAGCCTCAGCCAACGTCTGATCCTCAGCCTTAGTTCAGAAGCAGGAGATTTTGATTCAGCCTCTGCAGAGTGGGCCTGCTCTGCCCTGGGCTCCAATCCTCACCCTAGTTTGTGTTTTCAGACTTCTGTCCTCACACTCCTGGCCCACAAACCCTCCCTACTGGGAATTCTGGGGCCACAATGAAGCACTCTGCCTGCCTCCCAGGAGAAAAACATTGTCTATGGTGCTGACCAGAAATGCCAAATTAGGATCAAACTGCTTGGCCCTCGGCAACACCCCAATGTCATAGGCTACCTTAAACACTGATGCTCTGTCGCAAATAGCCTGAGCCCAGACATTCCAACAGACACCGACACAGCTGGCTGCACACCCAGCACATTGGACCCGCCATTGCTTTAGGCCACCATCCATTCCCAACCTGGGTTTTCAGTCATCGGAACCTAGACCTTATCTCCAATCCCGGCACAGGGGGGAACCTGATGCACAAGTCAGAACCCCTCCTTCCCCATGGCAAGAAACCTTGCTGCTGGCAGTGAGTCAAACCTTCAGTGTAGGAGAAAACGGCATGGCCCATGAGGCCACACCCATGCATGAGGGCCGCCTTGGGCACAAACACACATTGTGAACCTCAGCGTGAGTACCTTATTCAAGTAACGCCTCTCACTGACTGGATCAATAGCCCACATATGTGGCTTGCCTTGCCCATAGGCACCCAGGACTAACTAGATGGTGTGTATTCCAGTTGAGGGAACCCACTGCTGTGCTCTAGACTCCTACTCCTGGAGGGTCCACTGTGGCAGAAAACGTATTCTTCCCTTCCCACAGAATGAACCCAAACACATGGGAGTTTGGACAATCCCCCGAGTGGAAGGCTCTTACTCGGCCCCGGAAGTAACCCCTACCCTGAACGGCCACTGTGAATGCAACACCCAGAGACAAAAGCCTGAGCGACTGCCTCCCACTTGCCCTCCTTTAATATCCAGAGGATCTCCCCTCACGGACTGGAGATCAGGCCTGCCATTACCTTGGCCCATAGCTGAGCCAAGTTTGCTTTTTCAGACATCTGTCTCCACAGCCCTGGCAAACACAGCCTCTAGGCTGGGTCCTCTGGAGCCATACCACAGGACCGTGCCTGTTGTCTCCTGGGAAACTGTGTCCATTCCTTTGGCCACACACCTCCAGAATATGAGAAACATCAAGGCCCCCGAGGACATCCCACTACTAGGAGCCTCCCTGGACACACAGGGGCATTCGGACACAAGCTGAGCAGCTACCTCCACGAAGGCATGCACACAGAGGTCAACAGAGATAGAAGGTTCTGCCGGACAGGCCCTTAGGCCGTAATCTCAACTCTTGCTTTGGTTTCCAGGTGTCACTCCTCAGAGGCTTTGGTTCGAAGAACAGGATATGGGGCTTTCCTGAGGCACTGAACAGAACTCCCCTCGTCTCCACATGGGAAGCTTCCTTGTTGGAGCCATGTGAAACAGCTCAGGTTGGAGAATCCTGCAGAGTCCCTGAGCCACCTCCACATTCCAAGGTCTCCCAGGCCACCAAGTCACAGTACGACTCATCTTCAGAGAGCCCATTTCCACACTCCCCTCTGGGTAGCTCACCCAGGATCCCGCTGATTGAGATTGCCTTGTCCTGACTAAAGAGTGGGAATATGAGGTGGCGTTCCCAGGCATCCATGCTTAGACACCTGCTCTCGAGTCTTTCCGTATGGGGCCTCCTGGAACCATCCAATAGGACTCGACTGCCGTGCAGAAGGAAACCCTGAGGTTTGGAGTAGTTCACAAATCCAATCGTAGGCAAACCTCCCTGGCTTAATGAAGCCCCCACACCCTACAGGAAGAGGCCATGCTGGACAAAAACTCTAGCCTGGGGCACGTCTCATAGTTGACATGACTTCAGTGCAGGAGATCTCGATTCAGCCTCTGCAGAGTGGGCCTGCCGTGCCCTCGGTCCCAAACCTCATGCTAGCTTGTGTTTTCAGACTTCCTTCCTCACACTCCTGGCAAACAAGCCCTCCGGACTAGGAACTCCAGAACCACAACCCAGCCCAGTGTCTGCCCAACAGAAGAAAAACGTTTCCCTGTGGGGCTCTCCAGAAAACCCTGATGAGAATCAATCTGCTCAGGCCTCGACGGTACCCGAACTGGATAGGCTGCTCTGGGCACTCATGCTCTGTCTGACACAGCCTGAAGCCAGACGTCCAGACAGACAAGGAGACAGATGGCCGCACACCCAGCACTTCGGACACGCCATGGTCTTAAGCCGTCACCTCTTCCCATCCTTGGTTTTCAGATATCTGAACCTAGACATTATATCAATTCTCCACACAGCTGGGCATCGCAAGCCCAAAACAGAACTCCTCCTTCCCCATGGCTGTCAAGCTTGCTCTTGGCATGGAGTCACAACTTCAGGGTGGAAGAAACCTTCATGGCCCATGATGCCACGCCCAACTTGAGTGCTGCTTGGGCACAAATTCACACTGTGACCCTCAGCATGAGCCCCATGTCAAAGAAAGGCCTGTCAGGGCCTGGACCAAGAGCCCGCATATGGGGCTTGCAAAGCCCCAATGCACCCAATCCTCACCAGGGTTTCAGTTTTCCAGTCGCCCCGCCCGTAACTGGGGCTCTGCTCTGGAATCCCTTTCTTGGTGAGACACATGAGCCAGACAACACGACTCCACCCTTCCCAGAAAATGACCCCAAACTCTTGGGATCTGGGACAAATCCCGAGAGAGGGATACTGGTCCACAGTCCCTGAGGCCACCCCTCCAATCCACGGCTATCCCGGACACAACATCCGGAGACAAAAGCCTGAAGGATCGCCTCCCACTCGCCCTTGTTTCAGAGTCCCAGGAGCTCCGTCTCGGGCTGTACATACGGCCTGCCATAACCTAGGCGCCACTCATAAGCTGAGTTTGTGTTTTCAGACTTCTGTGCCCACAGCCTGGACCCACACAACCTCCATGCTAGGGCCTCTGGAGCCACAGCGAAAGATTGTGCCTGCCCTCTCCAAGGACAGTGTGCCCAATCCATTGACCACAACCCTACAGGTTAGGGAAAAGCTCCAAGGCCCCTGAGGCCATCAATAGTTTCGGCCACCATGGACTAAGAGGGGCTCTCTGACACCAGCGGAGCAACTATCTCCACTTAGACTCTCAGACAGTGTCCCCAGAGACAGAAGGTTGAAATGGACAGGTCCCCAGGCCCTAATCTGAACCTTAGCTTTGGTTTCCATGTGTCCGTCCTCAGAGGACTGTTTTCGGAGACCAGCACACGGGGCTTTTCCGAGCCAACAAACCAAACCTCTCTCGTCTCCACATGGGGAGCTTTCTTACTGGGGATGTATCAAACCCTACAGGTAGGAAAGTTCCGCAGGGCCACTGAACAACCAGCACATTGCAAGGTCTCCATGGACCCAAACGCACATTATGACGCATCCTCAGGAGAGGCCATTTCAACTCAGCCCCGTGGGTAGCGTGCCCCATAGCAGCAGATCAAACATATCTTGTCCCTAATGGCCAATGGGAATGCGAGGCATGCTGTACAGGGATCCATCCTTCGAACCCTGCTCTCCAGTCCTTCCGTATGGTATGTCCTGGAGCCATGCAACAGGACTCAAATGTCCCGCAGAAGGAAACCTTGTAGTTTGGGGAAACCTCCAAAAACAGCGTGGGAAAACTTCCTTGGCCTCATGAGTCCCCCGCTTCATGAAGGTGCCATCATGGACACATACTCCAGGCTCAGTCAACGTCTGATCCTCACCCTGACTTCAGAAGCAGGAGATTTTGATTCAGCCTCTACAGAGTGGGCCTGCTCTGCCCCTGGCTCCAATCCTCACCCTAGCTTGTGTTTTCAGACTTCCGTCCTCATACACCAAATCCACAAACCCTCCCTACTGGGAATTCTGGGGCCACAATGAAGCACTCTGTCTGCCTCCAAGGAGAAAAACATTGTCTATGGTGCTGCCCAGAAACCCCAAATGAGGATCAAACTGCTTAGCCCTCGGTAACAGCCCAATTGCATAGGCTACCTTAAACACTGATGCTCTGTCGCAAATAGCCTGAGCCCAGACCTTACAACAGACACCGACACAGCTGGCTGCACTCCCAGCACATTGGACCCGCCACTGCCTTAGGCCACCATCCATTCCCAACCTGGGTTTTCAGTCATCGGAACCTAGATCTTATATCCAATCTCTGCACATGGGGAAACCTGATGCACAAGTCAGAACCCCTCCTTCCCCATGGCAAGAAACCGTGCTGCTGGCAGTGAGTCAAACCTTCAGTGTAGGAGAAGACGGCATGTCCCATGAGGCCACACCCATGTGTGAGGGCAGCCTTGGGCACAAACACACATTGAGACCCTCAGCGTGAGTACCTTATTCAAGTAACGCCTCTCAATGACCGGACCAAGAGCCCGCAGATGTGGCTTGCCTTGCCCATAGGCACCCAGGACTAACTAGATGGTGTGTATTCCAGTTGAGGGAACCCACTGCTGTGCTCTAGAGTCCCTCTCCGGGGGGGTCCCCTGTGGCAGAAAACAGTACTCTTCCCTTCCCACAGAATGAACCCAAACACTTGGGAGCTTGGACAATCCCCCGAGAGGAAGGCTCTTCCACGGCTCCTGAAGCAACCCCTACCTTGAACGGCCACTATGAACGCAACTCCCAGAGACAAAAGCCTGAGCGACTGCCTCCCACTTGCCCTCCTTTGATATCCAGAGGATCTCCCCTCACGGAATGGAGATCAGGCCTGCCATTACCTTGGCCCCTAGCTGAGCCAAGTTTGCTTTTTCAGACATCTGTCCCCACAGCCCTGGCAAACACAGCCTCTAGGCTGGGTCCTCTGGAGCCATACCACAGGACCGTGCCTGCTGTCTCCTGGGAAACTGTGTCCATTCCTTTGGCCACACACCTCCAGAATATGAGAAACCTCAAGGCACCCGAGGACATCCCACTACTGGGATCCTCCCTGGACACACAGGGCTATTCGGACACAAGCTGAGCAGCTACCTCCACGAAGGCATGCACACAGAGGTCAACAGAGATAGAAGGTTCTGCCGGCGAGGCCCTTAGGCCGTAATCTCAACACTTGCTTTGGTTTCAAGGTGTCACTCCTCAGAGGCTTTGGTTCGAAGAACAGGATATGGGGCTTTCCTGAGGCACTGAACAGAACTCCTCTCGTCTCCACATGGGAAGCTTACTTGTTGGAGCCATGTCAAACACCACAGGTTGGAGAATCCTGCAGAGTTCCTGAGCCACCTCCACATTCCAAGGTCTCCCAGGCCACCAAGCCACAGTAGGACTCATCTTCAGGAGAGTCCATTTCAACTCTCCCCTCTGGGTAGCTCACCCAGGAGCCCGCAGATTGAGCCTGCCTTGTCCTGACTAAAGAGTGGGAATATGAGGTGGCGTTCCCAGGCATCCATGCTTAGACACCTGCTCTTGAGTCTTTCCGTATGGGGCCTCCTGGAACCATGCAATAGGACTCGACTGTCATGCAGAACGAAACCTTGAGGTTTGGAGTAGTTCACAAATCCAATCGTAAACAAACCTCCCTGGCCTCATGAAGCCCCCACACCCTACAGGAAGAGGCCATGCTGGACAAAAACTCTAGCCTGAGGCACGTCTCATAGTTGACATGACCTCAGTGCAGGAGATCTCGATTCAGCGTCTGCAGAGTGGGCCTGCCGTGCCCTCGGTCCCAAACCTCACGCTAGCTTGTGTTTTCAGACTTCCTTCCTCACACTCCTGGCAAACAAGCCCTCCGGACTAGGAACTCCAGAACCACAACCCAGCTCAGTGTCTGCCCAACGGAAGAAAAACGTTTCCCTGTGGGGCTCTCCAGAAAAACCAGATGAGGATCAACCTGCTCAGGCCTCGACGGTACCCGACCTGGATAGGCTGTTCTGGGCACTCATGCTCTGTCTGACACAGCCTGAAGCCAGACGTCCAGACAGACAAGGAGACAGATGGCCGCACACCCAGCACTTCGGACATGCCATGGTCTTAAGCCTTCACCTCTTCCCATCCTTGGTTTTCAGATATCTGAACCTAGACATTATATCAATTCTCCACACAGCTGGGCATCGCAAGCCCAAAACAGAACTCCTCCTTCCCCATGGCAGTCAAGCTTGCTCTTGGCATGGAGTCACACCTTCAGGGTGGGAGAAACCTTCATGGCCCCTGACGCCACGCCCAAACTTGAGTGCTGCTTGGGCACAAATTCACACTGTGACCCTCAGCATGAGCCCCATGTCAAAGAAAGGCCTGTCAGGGCCTGGACCAAGAGCCCGCATATGGGGCTTGCCAAGCCCCTATGCACCCAATCCTCACCAGGATTTCAGTTTTCCAGTCGCCCCGCCCGTACCTGGGGCTCTGCTCTGGAATCCCTTTCTTGGAGAGACACATGAGCAGACAACACGACTCCACCCTTCCCACAAAATGACCTCAAACTCTTGGGAGCTGGGACAAATCCCCAGAGACGGATACTCGTCCACAGTCCCTGAGGGCAGCCCTCCAATCCACGGCTATCCCGGACATAAAATCCAGAGACAAAAGCCTGAAGGAACGCCTCCCACTCGCCCTTGTTTCAGAGTCCCAGGAGCTACGTCTCGGGCTGTACCTACGGCCTGCCATACCCTAGGCGCCACTCATAAGCTGAGTTTGTGTTTTCAGACTTCTGTGCCCACAGCCTGGACCCACACAACCTCCAGGCTAGGGCTTCTGCAGCCACAGCGAAAGATTGTGCCTGCCCTCTCCAAGGAAAGTGTGCCCAATTTATTGACCACAACCCTACAGCTTAGGGAAAAGCTCCAAGGTCCCTGAGGCCATCAATAGTATAGGCCACCCTGGACTAAGAGGGGCTCTCTGACACCAGCGGAGCAACTATCTCCACTTAGACTCTCAGACAGTGTCCCCAGAGACAGAAGTTTGAAATGGACAGGTCCCCAGGCCCTAATCTGAACCTTAGCTTTGGTTTCCATGTGTCCGTCCTCAGAGGACTGTTTTCGAAGACCAGCACACGGGGCTTTTCCGAGGCACCAAACCAAACCTCTCTCGTCTCCGCATGGGGAGTTTTCTTACTGGGGATGTATCCAACCCTTCAGGTAGGAGAGTTCCGCAGGGCCACTGAACAACCAGCACATTCCAAGGTCTCCATGGACCCAAACGCACATTATGACGCATCCTCAGGAGAGGCCATTTCAACTCAGCCCTGTGGGTAGCGTGCCCCAGAGGCAGCAGATCAAACATATCTTGTCGCTAATGGCCAATGGGAATACGAAGCATGCTGTACAGGGATCCATCCTTCGGACCCTGCTCTCCAGTCCTTCCGTATGGTATATCCTGGAGCCATGCAACAGGACTCGAATGTCCCGCAGAAGGAAACCTTGTGGTTTGGGGAAACCTCCAAACTCAGCGTGGGAAAACTTCCTTGGCCTCATGAGGCCCCCGCTTCATGAAGGTGCCATCATGGACACATACTCCAGCCTCAGCCAACGTCTGATCCTCAGCCTTACTTCAGAAGCAGGAGATTTTGATACAGCCTCTGCAGAGTGGGCCTGCTCTGCCCTGGGCTCCAATCCTCACCCTAGTTTGTGTTTTCAGACGTCTGTCCTCACACTCCTTGCCCACAAACCCTCCCTACTGGGAATTCTGGGGCCACAATGAAGCACTCTGCCTGCCTCCCAGGAGAAAAACATTGTCTATGGTGCTGCCCAGAAACGCCAAATGAGGATCAAACTGCTTGGCCCTCGGCAACACCCCAATTGCATAGGCTACCTTAAACACTGATGCTCTGTCGCAAATAGCCTGAGCCCAGACATTCCAACAGACACCGACACAGCTGGATGCACACCCAGCACATTGGACCCGCCACTGCCTTAGGCCACCATCCATTCCCAACCTGGGTTTTCAGTCATCGGAACCTAGACCTTATCTCCAATCCCTGCACAGGGGGGAACCTGATGCACAAGTCAGAACCCCTCCTTCCCCATGGCAAGAAACCTTGCTGCTGGCAGTGAGTCAAACCTTCAGTGTAGGAGAAAACGGCATGGCCCATGAGGCCACACCCATGCGTGAGGGCAGCCTTGGGCACAAACACACATTGTGAACCTCAGCGTGAGTACCTTATTCAAGTAACGCCTCTCACTGACTGGACCAATAGCCCACATATGTGGCTTGCCTTGCCCATAGGCACCCAGGACTAACTAGATGGTGTGTATTCCAGTTGAGGGAACCCACTGCTGTGCTCTAGACTCCTACTCCTGGGGCGTCCACTCTGGCAGAAAACAGTATTCTTCCCTTCCCACAGAATAAACCCAAACACATGGGAGCTTGGACTATCCCCCGAGTGGAAGGCTCTTCCTCGGCCCCTGAAGTAACCCCTACCCTGAACGGCCACTGTGACTGCAACACCCAGAGACAAAAGTCTGAGCGACTGCCTCCCACTTGCCCTCCTTTGATATCCAGAGGATCTCCACTCACGGACTGGAGATCAGGCCTGCCATTACGTTGGCCCATAGCTGAGCCAAGTTTGCTTTTTCAGACATCTGTCTCCACAGCCCTGGCAAACACAGCCTCTAGGCTGGGTCCTCTGGAGCCATACCACAGGACCGTGCCTGTTGTCTCCTGGGAAACTGTGTCCATTCCTTTGGCCACACACCTCCAGAATATGAGAAACATCAAGGCCCCCGAGGACATCCCACTACTGGGAGCCTCCCTGGACACACAGGGGCATTCGGACACAAGCTGAGCAGCTACCTCCACGAAGGCATGCACACAGATGTCAACAGATAGAATGTTTTGCCGGACAGGCCCTTAGGCCGTAATCTCAACTCTTGCTTTGGTTTCCAGGTGTCACTCCTCAGAGGCTTTGGTTCGAAGAACAGGATATGGGGCTTTCCTGAGGCACTGAACAGAACTCCCCTCGTCTCCACATGGGAAGCTTCCTTGTTGGAGCCGTGTGAAACACCTCAGGTTGGAGAATCCTGCAGAGTCCCTGAGCCACCTCCACATTCCAAGGTCTCCCAGGCCACCAAGCCACAGTAGGACTCATCTTCAGAGAGCCCATTTCCACTCTCCCCTCTGGGTAGCTCACCCAGGATCCCACAGATTGAGATTGCCTTGTCCTGACTAAAGAGTGGGAATATGAGATGGCGTTCCCAGGCATCCATGCTTAGACACCTGCTCTCGAGTCTTTCCGTATGGGGCCTCCTGGAACCATCCAATAGGATTCGACTGCCGTGCAGAAGAAAACCCTGAAGTTTGGAGTAGTTCACAAATCCCATCGTAGGCAAACCTCCCTGGCCTCATGAAGCACCCACAGCCTTCAGGAAGAGGCCATGCTGGACAAAAATTCTAGCCTGGGGCACGTCTCATAGTTGACATGACTTCAGTGCAGGAGATCTCGATTCAGCGTCTGCAGAGTGGGCCTGCCGTGCCCTCGGTCCCAAACCTCATGCTAGCTTGTGTTTTCAGACTTCCTTCCTCACACTCCTGGCAAACAAGCCCTCCGGACTAGGAACTCCAGAACCACAACCCAGCCCAGTGTCTGCCCAACAGAAGAGAAACGTTTCCCTGTGCGGCTCTCCAGAAAACCCTGATGAGAATCTATCTGCTCAGGCCTCGACGGTACCTGAACTGGATAGGCTGCTCTGGGCACTCATGCTCTGTCTGACTCAGCCTGAAGCCAGACGTCCAGACAGACAAGGAGACAGTTGGCCGCACACCCAGCACTTCGGACACGCCATGGACTTATGCCGTCACCACTTCCTAACCTTGGTTTTCAGATCTGACCCTAGACATTATATCAATTCTCCACACAGCTGGGTATTGCAAGCACAAAACAGAAGTCCTGCTTTTCCATGGCTGTAAAGCTTGCTCATGGCATGGAGTCACACCTTCAGGGTGGGAGAAAACTTCATGGCCCCTGATGCCAGGCCCAAACTTGAGTGCTGCTTGGGCACAAATTCACACTGTGACCCTCAACATGATCCCCATGTCAAAGAAAGGCCTGTCAGGACCTGGATCAAGAGCCCGCATATGGGGCTTGCCAAGCCCCTATGCACCCAATCCTCACCAGGGTTTGAGTTTTCCAGTTGCCCCGCCCTTACCTGGCGCTCTGCTCTGGAATCCCTTTCTTGGAGAGACACATGAGCCAGACAACACGACTCCACCCTTCCAACAAAATGACCCCAAACTCTTGGGAGCTGGGACAAATCCACAGAGAGGGATACTCGTCCACAGTCCCTGAGGCCACCCCTCCAATCCACGGCTATCCAGGACACAACATCCAGAGACAAAAGCCTGAAGGAACGCCTCCCACTCGCCCCACTTTCAGAGGCCCAGGAGCTCCCTCTCGGGCTGTACATCCGGCCTGCCATACCCTCGGCGCCACATATAAGCTGAGTTTGTGTTTTCAGACTTCTGTGCCCACAGCCTGGACCCACACAACCTCCAGGCTAGGGCCTCTGGAGCCACAGCGAAAGATTGTGCCTGCCCTCTCCAAGGAAAGTGTGCCCAATTTATTGACCACAACCCTACAGGTAGGAAAAAGCTCCAAGGCCCCTGAGGCCATCAATAGTGTAGCCCACCCTGGACTAGGAGTGGCTCTCTGACAGGAGCGGAGCAACTATCTCCACTTAGACTCTCAGACAGTGTCCCCAGAGACAGAAGGTTGAAATGGACAGGCCCCCAGGCCCTAATCTGAACCTTAGCTTTGGTTTCCATGTGTCCGTCCTCAGAGGACTGTTTTCGTAGACAAGCACACGGGGCTTTTCCGAGCCACCAAACCAAACCTCTCTCGTCTCCACATGGGGAGCTTTCTTACTGGGGATGTATCCAACCCTTCAGGAAGGAGAGATCCTTAGGGCCACTGA
The DNA here is from genome assembly GCF_964662115.1 of Mustela nivalis. Taxonomy (NCBI): domain Eukaryota; kingdom Metazoa; phylum Chordata; class Mammalia; order Carnivora; family Mustelidae; genus Mustela; species Mustela nivalis. The sequence goes on along the minus strand of NW_028136484.1, from coordinate 1,642,945 downwards.
ACAACCTGCACATTCCAAGGTCTCCATGGACCCAAACGCACATTATGACGCATCCTCAGGAGAGGCCATTTCAACTCAGCCCCCTGGGTAGCGTGCCTCAGAGGCAGCAGATCAAACATATCTTGTCGCTAATGGCCAATGGGAATGCGAGGCATGCTGTACAGGCATCCATCCTTCAAACCCTGCTCTCCAGTCCTTCCGTAGGGTATGTCCTGGAGCCATGCAACAGGACTCGAATGTCCCACAGAAGGAAACCTTGTGGTTTGGGGCAACCTCCAAACTCAGCGTGGGAAAACTTCCTTGGCCTCATGAGGCCCCCGCTTCATGAAGGTGCCATCATGGACACATACTCCAGCCTCAGGCAACGTCTGATCCTCAGCCTGACTTCAGAAGCAGGAGATTTTGATTCAGCCTCTGCAGAGTAGGCCTGCTCTGCCCTTGGCTCCAATCCTCACCCTAGCTTGTGTTTTCATACTTCCGTCCTCACACTCCTGGCCCACAAACCCTCCCTACTTAAAAATTCTGGGGCCACAATGAAGCACTCTGCCTGCCTCCCAGGAGAAAAACATTGTCTATGGTGCTGCCCAGAAACCCCAAATGAGGATCAAACTGCATGGCCCTCGCAACACCCCAATTGCATAGGCTACCTTAAACACTGATGGTCTGTCGCAAATAGCCTGAGCACAGACCTTCCAACAGACACCGACACAACTGACTGCACACCCAGCACATGGGACCCGTCACTGCCTTAGTCCACCATCCATTCCCAACCTGGGTTTTCAGTCATCAGAACCTAGACCTTATCTCCAATCCCTGCACAGTGGGGAACCTGATGCACAAGTCAGAACCTCTCCTTCCCCATGGCAAGAAACCTTGCTGCTGGCAGTGAGTCAAACCTTCAGTGTAGGAGAAAACGGCATGGCCCATGAGGCCATGCCCAAGCGTGAGGGCCGCCTTGCGCACAAACACACATTGTGACCCTCAGCGTGAGTACATTATTCAAGTAATGCCTCTCAGTGACTGGACCAAGAGCCTGCATATGTGGCTTGCCATGCACATAGGCACCCAGGACTAACTAGATCGTGTGTATTCCAGTTGAGGGAACCCACAGCTGTGCTCTAGGGTCCCTCTCCTGGGGGTTCCCCTTTGGCAGAAAACAGTACTCTTCCCTTCCACCGAATGAATCCAAACTCTTGGGAGCTTGGACAATCCCCCGAGAGGAAGGCTCTTCCTCGGCTACTGAGGCTACCCTACCAAGACCAGACACTCTGAACGCAACACCCAGAGACAAAAACCTGAGCGACTGCCTCCCACTTGCCCTCCTTTGATTTCCAGAGGATCTCATCTCACAGACTGGTGATCAGGCCTGCCATTACCTTGGCCCCTAGCTGAGCCAAGTTTGCTTTTTCAGACATCTGTCCCCACAGCCCTGGCAAACACACCCTCTAGGCTGGGTCCTCTGGAGCCATACCACAGGACCGTGCCTGCTCTCTCCTGGGAAACTGTGTCCATTCCTTTGGCCACACACCTCCAGAATATGAGAAACCTCAAGGCCCCCGAGGACATCCCACTACTGGGAGCCTACCTGTACACACAGGGGCATTCGGACACAAGCTGAGCAGCTACCTCCAAGAAGGCATGCACACAGATGTCAACAGAGATAGATGGTTGAGTCGGACAGGCCCTTAGGCCGTAATCTCAACTCTTGCTTTGGTTTCCAGGTGTCACTCCTCAGAGGCTTTGGTTCGAAGAACAGGATATGGGGCTTTCCTGAGGCACTGAACAGAACTCCTCTCATCTCCACATGGGAAGCTTCCTTGTTGGATCCGTGTCACGCACCTCTGGACTCCTGCAGAGTCCCAGAGCTACCTCCACATTCCAAGGTCTCCCAGGCCACCAAGCCACAGTAGGACTCATCTTCAGGAGAGTCCATTTCAAATATCCCCTCTGGGTAGCTCACCCAGGAGCCCGCAGATTGAGATTGCCTTGTCCTGACTAAAGAGTGGGAATATGAGGTGGCGTTCCCAGGCATCCATGCTTAGACACCTGCTCTCGAGTCTTTCCGTATGGGACCTCCTGGAACCATTTAATAGGACTCGACTGTCGTGCAGAAGGAAACCTTGAGGTTTGGAGTAGTTCACAAATCCCATCAAGGCAAACCTCCCTGGCCTCAAGAAGCCCCCACACCCTTCCAGAAGAGGCCATGTTGGACAAAAACTCTAGCCTGAGACACGTCTCATAGTTGACATGACCTCAGTGCAGGAGATCTCGATTCAGCCTCTGCAGAGTGGTCCTGCCTTGCCCTCGGTCCCAAACCTCACGCTAGATTGTGTTTTCAGACTTCCTTCCTCACACTCCTGGCAAACAAGCCCTCCGGACTAGGAACTCCAGAACCACATCCCAGCCCAGTGTCTGCCCAACGGAAGAAAAACGTTTCCCTGTGGGGCTCTCCAGAAAACCCAGATGAGGATCATCCTGCTCGGGCCTCGACGGTACCCGAACTGGAAAGGCTGCTCTGGGCACTCATGCTCTGTCTGACACAGCCTGAAGCCAGACGTCCAGACAGACAAGGAGACAGATGGCCGCACACCCAGCACTTCGGACACGCCATGGTCTTATGCCGTCATCTCTTCCTAACCTTGTTTTTCAGATATCTGAACCTAGACATCTTATCAATTCTCCACACAGCTGGGTATCGCAAGCACAAAACAGAACTCCTCCTTCCCCATGGCTGTCAAGCTTGCTCTTGGCATGTAGTCACAGCTTCAGGGTGGGAGAAACCTTCATGGCCCCTGATGCCATGCCCAAACTTGAGTGCTGCTTGGGCACAAATTCACACTGTGACCCTCAGCATGAGCCCCATTTCAAAGAAAGGCCTGTCAGGGCCTGGACCAATGGCCCGCATATGGGGCTTGCCAAGCCCCTATGCACCCTATCCTCACCAGGGTTTGAGATTTCCAGTCGCCCCGCCCGTACCTGGGGCTCTGCTCTGGAATCCCTTTCTTGGAGAGACCCATGAGCCAGACAACACGACTCCACCCTTCCCACAAAATGACCCCAAACTCTTGGGAGCTGGGACAAATCCCCAGAGAGGGATACTCGTCCACAGTCCCTGAGGCCACCCCTCCAATCCACGGCTATCCCGGACACAACATCCGGAGACAAAAGCCTGAAGGATCGCCTCCCACTCGCCCTTCTTTCAGAGGCCCAGGAGCTCCCTCTCGGGCTGTCCATCCGGCCTGCCATACCCTAGGCGCCACTCATAAGCTGAGTTTGTGTTTTCAGACTTCTGTGCCCACAGCCTGGACCCACACAACCTCCCGCCTAGGGCCTCTGGAGCCACAGAGATAGATTGTGCCTGCCCTCTCCAAGGAAAGTGTGCCCAATCCATTGACCACAACCCTACAGGTTAGGGAAAAGCTCCAAGTCCTCTGAGGCCATCAATAGTGTAGGCCACCCTGGACTAAGAGGGGCTCTCTGACACCAGCGGAGCAACTATCTCAACTTAGACTCACAGACAGTGTCCCCAGACAGAGAAGATTGAAATGGACAGGCACCTAGGCCCTAATCTGAACCTTAGCTTTGGTTTCCATGCGTCCGTCCTCAGATGACTGGTTTCGTATCAGCATATTAGTTTTTTCTAAGGCACCAAACGAAAACTCTCTCATCTCCACATGGGGAGCTTTCTTACTGGAGCTGTATCAAACCCTTCACATAGGAGAGTTCCACAGGACCACTGAACAACCAGCACAACCATGGTCTCCATGGACCCAAATGCACATTATGACACATCCTCAGGAGTGGCCATTTCAACCCAGCCCTTTGGGTAACGTGCCCCAGAGCCAGCAGTTCAAAATATCTTCTCGCTAATGACCTATGGGAATGTGACGCATGCTGTTCAGGGATCCATCCTTGGAACCCTGCTCTCCAGTCTTTCCGTATGTTATGTCGTGGAGCCATCCAACAGGACTTGACTGTCCCGCAGAAGGAAACCTTGTGGTTTGGAGCAACCTCCAAACTCAGCGTGGAAAACTTCCTTGGCATCATGAGGCCCCCGCTTCATGAAGGTGCCATTATGGACACAAACTCCAGCCTCAAACAACGTCTGATCCTCAGCCAGACTTCAGATGCAGTGGATTTCGATTCAGCCTCTCCAGAGTAGGCCTGCTCTGCCCTTGGCTCCAATCCTCACCCTAGCTTGTGTTTTCAGACTTCTGTCCTCACACTCCTGGCCCACAAACCCTCCCTACTGGGAATTCTGGGGCCACAATGAAGCACTCTGCTTGCCTTTCAGGAGAAAAACATTCTCTATGGAGCTCCCCAGAACCCCAAATGAGGATCAAACTGCTTGGCCCTCAGCAATACCCCATTTGCATAGGCTATCTTAAACACTGACGTTCTGTGGCACATAGCCTGAGCCCAGACCTTCCAACAGACACCGACACAGCTGGCTGCACACCCAGCACATTGGACCCGCCACTGCCTTAGGCCCCCATCCATTCCCAACCTGGGTTTTCAGTCATCGGAACCTAGACCTTAAATCTAATCTCTGCACAGGGGGGAACCAGATGCTCAAGTCAGAATCCCTCCTTCCCTATGACAAGAAACCTTGCTGCTGGCAGTGAGTCAAACCTTCCGTGTAGGAGAAAAGAGCATGGCCCCTGAGGCCACGCCCATGCGTGAGGGCCACCTTGGGCACAGGAATACATTGTGACCCTCAGCGTGAGTACCTTATTCAAGTAACGCCTCTCATTGACTGGACCAACAGCCTGCATATGTGGCTTTCCATGCACATAGGCACCCAGACCTAACTAGATGGCGGGCATTCCAGTTGAGGGAACACACTGCTGTGCTCTAGAATCTCTCTACTGGGGTATCACCTTTGGCAGAAAACAGTACTCTTCCCTTCCACCAGAATGAACCCAAACACTAGGGAGTTTGGACAATCCTCAGAGAGGAAGGCTCTTCCTCGGCACCTGAAGCAACCCCTATCCTGAACGGCCATTGTGAACACAACACCCGGAGCCAAAAGCCGGAGCATCTGCCTCACACTTGCCCTCCTTTGATATCCAGAGGATCTCCCTTCATGGAATGGAGATCAGGCCTGCCATTACTTTGGCCCCTACATGAGCCAAATTTGTTTTTTCACACATCTGTCCTCACAGCCCTGGCAAACACAGTTTCTAGGCTGGGTCCTCTGGAGCCATACCACAGGACCGTGCCTGCTCTCTGCTGGGAAACTTTGTCCATTCCTTTGGCCACACACCTCCAGAATATGAGAAACCTAAAGGCCCCTGAGGACATCCCACTACTGTAAGCCTCCATGGACACACAGGGTCTTTTTGACAAGCTGAGAATCAACCTCCACGATGGCATGCACACAGATGTCAACAGAGACAGAAGGTTGAGCCGGACAGGCCCTTAGGCCCTAATCTCAACTCTTGCTTTGGAATCCAGGTGTCACTCCTCAGAGGCTATGGTTCGAAGAACAGGATAAGGGGCTTTCCTGAGGCACTGAACAGAACACCTCTCGTCTCCACATGGGAAGCTTCCTTGTTGGATCCGTGTCACTCACCTCTGGACTCCTGCAGAGTCCCAGAGCTACCTCCACATTCCAAGGTCTCCCAGGCCACCAAGCCACAGTAGGACTCATCTTCAGGAGAGTCCATTTCAACTCTCCCCTCTGGGTAGCTCACCCAGGAGCCCGCAAATTGAACCTGCCTTGTCCTGACTAAAGGGTGCGAATATGAGGTGGCGTTCCCAGGCATCCATGCTTAGACACCTGCTCTCGAGTCCTTCTGTATGTGGCCTCCTGGAACCATCCAATAGGACTCGACTGTCGTGCAGAAGGAAACGTTGAGGTTTGGAGTAGTTTACAAATCCCATTGTAGGGAAACGTCCCTGGCCTCATGAAGCCCCCACTCCCTTCAGGAAGAGGCCGTCATGGACAAAAACTCTAGCCTGAGGCACCTCTCATAGTTGATGTGACCTCAATTGCAGGAGATCTCGATTCAGCCTCTGCAGAGTGGGCCTGCCGTGCCCTCGGTCCCAAACCTCACGCTAGCTTGTGTTTTCAGACTTCCTTCCTCACACCCCTGGCAAACAAGCCCTCCAGAATAGGAAATCCAGAACCACAACTCAGCCCAGTGCCTGCCCACCAGAAGAAAAACTTTTCCCTGTGCGGCTCTCCAGAAACCCCAGATGAGGTTCAATCTGCTCGGGCCTCAATGTTACCCGAACAGGATAGGCGGCTCTGGGCACTAATGCTCTGTCTGACTCAGCCTGATGCCAGACGTCCAGACAGACAAGGAGACAGCTGGCTGCACACCCAGCACTTCGGACATGCCATGGTCTTATGCCGTCATCTATTCCTAACCTTGGTTTTCAGATATCTGAACCTAGACATTATATCAATTCCCCACACAGTTGGGTATCTTAAGCACAAATCAGACCTCCTCCTTCCCCATGGCTGTAAAGGTTGTGCTTCGCATGGAGTCCACCTTCAGGGTAGGAGAAACCTTCATGGCCCCTGATGCCACGCCCAAACTTCAGTGCCGCCTTGGGCACAAATTCACACTGTGACCCTCAGCATGAGCCCAATGTCAAAGAAAGGCCTGTCAGGATGTGGACTAAGCGCCCGCATATGGGGCTTGCCAAGCCCCTATGCACCCAATCCTCACCAGTGTTTGTGTTTTCCAGTCGCCCCGCCCATACCTGAGGCTGCTCTGGAATTCCTTTCTTGGAGAGACAAATGAGCCAGACAACAGGACTCCACCCTTCCCACAAAATGTCCCCAAACTCTCGGGAGCTGGGACAAATTCACAGAGAGGGAGACTCATCCATGGGCCCTGAGGCCACCCCTACAATCCACGGCTATACTGGACACAACATCCAGAGACAAATCCTGTAGGAAAGCCCCCCACTCACATGGCTTTCAGAGGAAAGAAACCTCCCTCTTGGTCTGTACATCTGGCCTGCCACAACCTCGGCGCCACTCATAAGCTGAGTTTGTGTTTTCAGACTTCTCTGCCCACAGCCTGGACCCACACAGCCTCCCGGCTAGGGCATCTGGATCCACATTGGAAGATTGTTCCTGCCCTCTCCAAGGAAAGTGTGCACAATCCATTGTCCAAAACCCTACAGGTTAGGGAAAAGCTCCAAGGCCCCTGAGGCCATCCCGATAGTGTAGGCCGCCCTGGACTAAGAGGGGCACTCTGACACCAGCGGAGCAACTATCTCCACTTAGACTCACAGACAGTGTCCCCAGACAGAGAAGATTGAAATGGACAGGCCCCTAGGCCCTAATCTGAACCTTAGCTTTGGTTTCCATGTGTCCATCCTCAGATGACTGGTTTCGTATCAGCATATTAGGTTTTTCTAAGGCACCAAACGAAACCGCTCTCGTCTCCACATGGGGAGCTTTCTTACTGGAGCTGTATCAAACCCTTCACATAGGAGAGTTCTGCAGGGCCACTGAACAACCAGCACATCCATGGTCACCATGGACCCAAACGCACATTATGACGCATCCTCAGGAGAGGCCATTTCAACCCAGCCCTTTGGGTAACGTGCCCCAGAGCTAGCAGTTCAAACATATCTTCTCGCTAATGGCCAATGGGAATGCGACGCATGCTGTTCAGGGATCCATCCTTCAAACCCTGCTCTCCAGTCTTTCCGTATGTTATGTCGTGGAGCCATCCAACAGGACTTGACTGTCCCACAGAAGGAAACCTTGTGGTTTGGGGCAACCTCCAAACTCAGCGTGGAAAACTTCCTTGGCATCATGAGGCCCCCACTTCATGAAGGTGCCATTATGGACACAAACTCCAGCCTCAGCCAACGTCTGATCCTCAGCCAGACTTCAGATGCAGTGGATTTCGATTCAGCCTCTCCAGAGTAGGCCTGCTCTGCCCTTGGCTCCAATCCTCACCCTAGCTTGTGTTTTCAGAATTCCGTCCTCACACTCCTGGCCCACAAACCCTCCCTACTGGGAATTCTGGGGCCACAATGAAGCACTCTGCCTGCCTCCCAGGAGAAAAAACATTGTCTATGGTGCTGCCCAGAAACGCCAAATGAGGATCAAACTGCTTGGCCCTCAACAATACCCCATTTGCACAGGCTATCTTAAACACTGACGTTCTGTCGCACATAACCTGAGCCCAGACCTTCCAACAGACACTGACACAGCTGGTTACACACCCAGTACATTGTAGCCGCCACTGTCTTGGCCACCATCAATTCCCAACCTGGGTTGTCAGTCATCGGAACCTAGACCTTATCTCCAATCCCTGCACAGGGGCGAACTAGAAGCTTAAGTCAGAAATCTCCTTCCCCATGGCAATAAACCTTGCTGCTGGCAGTGAGTCAAACCTTCATTGTAGGATAAACGGCATGGCCCATGAGGCCACGCCCATGCGTGAGGGCCTTCTTGGGCACAAACACACATTGTGACCCTCAGCGTGAGTACCTTATTCAAGTAACGCCTCTCAGTGACTGGACCAAGAGCCCGCATATGTGGCATGCCTTACCCATAGGCACCCAGCCCTACTAGATGGCGGGTATTAGAGTTGAGGGATCCCACTTCTGTGCTCTTGAATTCCTATACTGAGGGGTCACATATGGCAGAATACAGTACTCTTCCCTTCCCACAGAATGAATCCAAGCACTTTGTAACTTGGACCACCCCCCGAGAGGAAGGCTCTTCCTGGTCCCCTGAAGCAACCCCTACTTGAACAGCCATTTTGAACGCAACATCCAGATAACAAAAGCCTAAGCGACTGCCTTCAACTTGCCCTCCTTTGATATCGAGAGTATCTCCCCTCGTGGACTAGAGATCAGGCTTGCCATTACCTTGGCCCCTACCTGAGCCAAGTTTGTTTTTTCAGATATCTGTCCCCACAGCCCTGGCAAACACAGCTTCTAAGCTGGGTCCTTTGAGCCATACCACAGGACCGTGCCTGCTGTCTCCTGGAAACTGTTTCAATTCCTTTGGCCACACACCTCCAGAATAAGAGAAACCTCAAGGCCCCCGAGGACATCCCACTACTGTAAGCCTCCCTGGACACACAGGGGCATTCTGATGCAAGCTGTGCAGCTACATCCACGAAGGCATGCACACAGATGTCCACAGAGTCAGAAGGTTGAGCCGGACAGGCCCTTAGGCCGTAATCTCAACTCTTGCTTTGGTTTCCAGGTGTCACTCCTCAGAGGCTTTGGTTCGAGGAACAGCATATGGGGATTTTCTGAGGCACTGAACAGAACACCTCTCTTCTCCACATGGAAAGCTTCTTTGTTGGAGATGTGTCAAACACCTCAGGTTGGAAAATCCTGCAGAGACCCTTAGCCACCTCCACATTCCTAGGTCATCCAGGCCACCTACCCACAGTAGGACTCATCTTCAGGAGAGTCCATTTCCACTCACCTCTCTGGGTAGCTCACCCAAGAGCCCGCAGATTGAGCCTGCCTTGTCCTGACTAAAGAGTGGGAATATGAGGTGGCGTTCCCAGGCATCCATGCTTAGACACCTGCTCTCGAGTCTTTCCGTATGGGGCCTCCTGGAACCATCCAATAGGACTCGACTGTAGTGCAGAAGGAAACCTTGAGGTTTGAAGTAGTTCACAAATCCCATCGTAGGGATACCTGCCGGGCCTCATGAAGCCCCCCACATCCTTCAGGGAGAAGCCATCATGGACAAAATCTCTAGCTTGAGCACGTCTCATAGTAGACATGACCGCAATGCAGGAGATCTTGATTCAGCCTCTGCAGAGTGGCCTTCCGTGCCCTCGGTCCCAAACCTCACGCTAGCTTGTGTTTTCAGACTTCCTTCCTCACACTCCTGGCAAACCATCCCTCCAGAGTAGGAATTGCAAAACCACAAGCCAGCCCAGTGACTGCCCACCGCTAGAAAACGTTTCCTTGTGGGGCTCTCCATAAAACCCAGATGAGGATCAACCTGCTCTTGCCTCGACGGCACTCAGATTTGATAGGCTGCTCTGGGCACTAATGCTCTGCCTTTCACAGCCTGATGCTAGACGTCCAGACAGGCAAGGAGACAGCTGGCCACACACCTAGCACTTCTGACACGCCATGGTCTTATGCCGTTATCTCTTCCGAACCTTGGTTTTCAGATATCTAAACCCAGATATTATATTAATTCCCCACACAGTTGGGCATCTGAAGCACAAATCAGAACTCCTTCTTCCCCATGGGTGTAAAGCTTGCTCTTGGCATGGAGTCACACCTTCAGGGTGGGAGAAACCTTCATGGCCCCTGATGCCACGCCCAAACTTGAGTGCTGCTTGGGCACAAATTCACACTGTGACCCTCAGCATGAGCCCCATGTCAAAGAAAGACCTGTCAGGACCTTGACCAAGAGCCCGCATATGGGGCGTGCCAAGCCTCTATACACCCAATCCTCACCAGTGTTTGAGTTTTCCAGTCTCCCCCCCGTACCTGGGGCTCTGCTCTGGAATCACTTTCTTGGAGAGACACATGAGCCAGACAACAGGACTCCACCCTTCCCACAAATGACCCCAAACTCCTGTTAGCTGGGACAAATCCCCAGAGAGGGATAATCGTCCACAGTCCCTGAGGCCACCCCCTACAATCCACGGCTATCATGGACGCATCCAGAGACAAAAGCCTGAAGGAATCTCGCCCTTGATTCACTAGCCAAGGAGCTCACTCTCTATCTGTACATCCGGCCTGCCATACCCTCGGCGCCACTCATAAGCTGAGTTTGTGTTTTCAGACTTCTGTGCCCACAGCTTGAACCCACACACCCTCCAGGCTAGGGCATCTGGAGCCACAGCGAAAGATTGTGCCTGCCCTCTCCAAGGAAAGTGTGCCCAATCCATTGACCACAACCCTACAGGTTAGGGAAAAGCTCCAAGGCCCCTGAGGCCATCCTGATATTGCAGGCTGCCCTGGACTAAAAGGGGCACTCTGACACCAGCTGAGCCATTATCACCACTTAGACTCTCAGACAGTGTCCCCAGAGACAGAAGATTGAAATGGACAGGCCCACAGGCCCTAATCTGAACCTGAGCTTTAATTTTCATGTGTCTGTCCTCAGAGGACTGGTTTCGTATACCAGCATATAAGGTTTTTCTGAGGCTCCAAACCAAACATTTCTCGTCTCCACATGGAGTGCTTTCTTACTGGATCTGTATCAAACCCTTCTGGTCGGAGAATTCCGCAGGGCCACAGTACAACCATCACATTCCAAGGTCTCCATGGACAGAAACCCACATTATGACGCATCCTCAGGAGAGGCCATTTCAACTCAACCCGCAGGTTAGCTTGCCCCAGAGCCAGCAGATCAAACATATCTTGTCGTTAATGGCCAATGGGAATGCGAGGCATGCTGTTCAGGGATCCATCCTTTGAACCCTCCTCTTCAGTCCTTCCGTATGGTATGTACTGGAGCCATCCAACAGGACTCGACTGTCTCGCAGAAGGAAACCTTGTGGTTTGTGGCAACCTCCAAACTCAGCGTGGGAAAACTTCGTTGGCCTCATGAGGCACCTGCTTCATGAAGGTGCCATCAAGGGCACAATCCAACCTCAGCCAACTTCTGATCCTCAGCCTGACTTCAGAGGCATGAGATTTCCTTTCAGCCTTTGCAGAGTGGGCCTGCTCCCAACCTCACCCTATCTTTTGTTTTCAGACTCTACCCTAGCACTCCTGGCCCAAAAGCCCTCATGATTGGGAATTCTGGTTCCAGAACGAAGCACTCTACCTGCCCCCCAAAGAAAAACATTGTCTATGGCATTGCTCAGAAACCCCAAATGAAAATCAACCTGCTCAGCCCTCGGCAACACCCCAATTGCATAGGCTACCCTAAACACTATGCTCTGTCTTACATAGCCTGAGCCCAGACCTTGTGAGAGACGTGAGACAGTTGGCTTCACACCCAGCACATCGAACCTGCCATGGGTTAGGCCATTTCATCCCTTCCCATTGTCCTGGGTGTCTTCCTGGAGGTATATTCTGAGGCTGTGTCAGACTATGCATTTTTTCTGGAGCTTCCTATGGAATTGGGGTGGTATTAGGGGCCTTGCAATTTTCTCTTAATCTGGTGGGTTGGGAAACTGAGACAGGCTGACATTCCTTGGGAGAGCTGGCCCAGTGCTGTTGTGTGTTCCTGGAGGCCCCATCCTGGAGGGCATATGGGTCAGGACTCTGGGTCCAAAGTCTTCAGACACAAACTCGGGTAAGAGTTAAGCTCGAGGTGATGGCAGACCCAATCTGCAGACCCTGAGCGAAGCATCTCCAGATATGAAATTCGGACGGCTGTGAGGCAGGAGCACAGTCTTTTCTGTCTGACTTGTTTGTCAATGATGGCCACGAAATGGAGGGGTGGCCTCATGGGTCCATGTGAGATTCCACCTCTGTGGGAATTCTGCTCGGCACCCAAGAGTTTGGTGTATTTCCGGGGGATGGGAGGAGCGCAGTTTTCTGAGTCAGGGATCCCGTCCAAACAGCCATTCCAGAGATGGGTCCTGGGTTCTAGAGCCTGGATCACCGCAACAAGGCTTAGGATTTGGGCCTAGGGTCCTGCTCTATGTTTTCCTGGTACAGCTCCCGAGTGTTCTTGTTGGAAATGGGTCTCATTCTGAGGGTTACCATGCCTGTTTTTGCCCAGATGCCCATGCTGAGTGGGTGTGACCTCATGGGCTATGCACTTGGCTCCCACTCTGAGGGTTGGACTGCCATCTCAACATTCAGTTTTCCTGCCATGGGGAAGGAGGTGTACTTTTTTATGGTTCAGGTTCCCCCATGGGCAGGAATTTGAGCTAAGTTCTGGGACAGGTGCCTGAATACCCAGTTCGCTTTGAGATGAGGTCCTCGGGCCAAGGCAGGACCCACCTGCAGAAAATGAGGCCTGCTTTCTGGGTGGCTGTCAGAAGCTCGGGCTCGAGCTGTGTCAGACAGAACATTCGTGGAGAGTTCGGCCTATGATATTGGGGTGCTTTTGAGAGCTGTGCAACTGGATCCTCATGGGAGATTTTTGCACAGACCCTTTCATCACTTCTTCTATCTGGTGAGCAGGCAGATGGCTGCATTACGGCTCCAGAATATCCAAGTTGGAGGGTTTGCAGGCGAGGAGTGTGAGGACAGAAATATGAAAACATAAGCTACGGTTACGCTCAGTGCCGAGCACATGTCTATTCCAATGTACAGCAGTTGTTTCGAGATCTCCAGCACCTGGGCGAGGGGCAGATGTCTGCTCATGCTGGAGTTTGTATCCATGATGGCCAACAAATGGTGGGGAGGCCTCAAGAATTCTTGGAGGTTTTTCCAAGCTGGAGCTTGTGAGCTGCTCCAAACATCAAGGTGTCCTACTAAGGGACAACAGAAGTCTTCTTACAGGGCTCCAGGGTCCCCCATATGGAAGATTCGATAACAATGCTCTCTGAATGGAGGCCTGGGAAGCCAATCTCGTGTTACCATTGCAGCTGAGGAACAGGGTAAGCTTGAACCAATGACACTGATTCCAAGTTCCAAGTGATTTTCGTTGATGGAAGTTCTCAGTCTAATAGGTCCCAATGCTGCTTGGTGTCCAGGGAGACCTTAGAATGTGGTGGCGGCTCTCTGACCATTGAGGATTCTCTATCCTTAGGATTAGACCCAGTACCCAGGAGCCAGGTTTCCTTCTTGGGACAGGAGGTGTGCTCTTGTATGGCTCACGGACCACAGGTTGGACCATATGCTTGAATTTCCAGAACAGACCTCTAGGGAGAGAGACCTCAAAACATAAGCTAGGGTTCTGATGAGGTTTTAGGGCCATGGAAGTTTCAATCTTCGGACTAAGTGCCATTGGCCTGCATGTCATCCTGGAGGTAGGTGCTGAAGCTGTGTCAGGCTGTGCACTTTTTCCAGATGGCCTATGAAATTGGGGTGCAGTCAGGGGCCTTGCAGTTTTCTCCTAATCTGGACATTTTGGGAAACTGAGATGGGCAGGGTTTCCTCAGGAGAGCAGGGCCAGTGATGTCATGTGTTTCTCGAGGCCCCATCCTGGAGGTCATGTGTGTCAGGACTTTGGGACCAAAGACTTTAGACACAACCTCAGATAAGAGATAGGAGTGAGGTGATGGCAGTCCGAATCTGAAGACCCTGAGGGAAGCTCCTCGGGATTTGAAATTCAGGTGGCTGGGAAAGAGGAGCACAGGCTTTTCTGTCTGGATTGTGTGTCTAGGATGGCCACTAAATAGAGGGGTGACCTCATGTGTCCATGGGATATTCTTCCACTCTGGTGATTCTGCTTGGCACCCAAGAGTTTGATTTCTTTCTGTGGAAGAGGAAAAGACTGTATTCCATATCTGGGATCCTGTCCAAACAGGGATTCCAGAGATGGTTTCTGGGTCCAGACACTGGGAAAACTTAACCAAAGCTTCGATTTGGGTTCCTGGTCCAGATCCCAAGGGGGATCTTTGGAAAGGGGTCTCATTCTGAGGGTCACAATGCCTGTTTGTGCCCAGCTGCCCATCCTGTGTAGGCGTGTTCTCATCGACCATGCACCTGGTTCCCACTCAGGGTTGTACAGCCATCTCAACATTCAGTTTTCTGGCCATGGGGAAGGAGGAGCACTCTTTTGTGCTTCCGAGTCCCCTATGGGCAGGAATTTGAGCTAAGTCTGGGACAGGTACCTGAATATCCAGGTTGCTTCAAGATGAAGGCCTCGGGCCAAGGTTGGACCCACCTGGAGGATATGGGGCCCACTATCTGGGTGGCTGACAGGAGGTCGGGGATCAGGCGGTGTCAGACAGACAATTTATGCAGAGGTCGGTCTATTATATTGGGGTGCCATTGAGGGCCGTGCAGGAGGATCCTCATGTGAGTTTCTGCGAAGACCCATAGGGCACTTCTTCTTTCTGGTGGGCAAGCAGAAAGCTGCACTGTGGCTTCAGAATTCCCAATATGGAGGGCTTGTAGGCGAGGAGTGTGAAGACAGAAGTCTGAAAACACAAGCCACGGATAAGCTCAGTGCTGACCACAGGACCATTCCATTGTGCAGTAGTTGTTTCGAGATTTCCAGCACCTGAGTATGGGCGAGGGTCAGATGTCTGCTCACGCTGGGTTTGCATCCATGATGGTCAACGAATTGTGGGGTGGCCTCAAGAATTCTTGGAGATTTTCCCAAGCAGGACCTTGTGAGCTGCTCCAAACAGCAAGGTGTCCTACTGTGGGACAGGGGAAGTCCGCTTACAAGGCTCCAGGGTCCCCCATATAGAAAGATTCGACAGCAGAGGTCTCTGAATGGAGGCCTGGGAAGTCTTCCTTGCATGACCATTGCAGATGAGGAACATTGCAGGCTTGATCTGCTGGTTTTTGTTCAAATTTCCAAGTGATCTAAGTTGATGGATGTTCTCAGTCTAATAAGTCACAATGCTGCTTGGTGTCCAGGGAGACCTTAGAATGTGGTGGTGAGGGTGCCTGGGTGGCTCAATGGGCTAAGCCGCTGCCTTCGGCTCAGGTCATGATCTCAGGGTCCTGGGATTGAGTCCCGCATCAGGCTCTCTGCTCAGCAGGGAGCCTGCTTCTTCCTCTCTCTCTCTCTGCCTTCCTCTATGCCTACTTGTGATCTCTGTCTGTCCAATAAATAAATAAAATCTATATAAAAAAAAGAATGTGGTTGTGGGTCTGTGGCCATGCAGGATTCTCCTACCTGAGGGTTAGACCCAGTTCCCAGGAGCCAGGTTCCCTTCTCGGGACAGGAGGGGTTCTCTTGTATGGCTCAGGGACCACATGTCGGATCATATGTTGGATTTCAAGACCAGGCCTCTGGGCACAGAGGCCTGAATATCTAGGCTAGGGTTCTTATGAGGTTGTAGAGGCATGTCATCCTCAACCTTCGGACTTAGGGACTTTGACCTGTGAGTCTTCCTGGAGGTAGATGCTCAGGCTGTGTCAGACTGTGCATTTTTTCCAGAGTGGCCTATGAAATTGGGGTGGGCTCAGGGGCCTTGCAGGCTTTTCCTAATCTGGAGGGTTTGTGCAACTGAGACGGCAGAATTTCATCCAGAGATCAGGCCCAGTGATGTAGTGTGGTTCTGTCAGCCCCATCCTGCAGGGAATGTGGTTAAGGGCTCTGGGACCAAAGTCTTCAGACACAAAATTGTGTATCAATTAGGAGGGAGGTGATGGCAGCCCCGATATGCAGACGCTGAGGGCAGCTTCTCAGGATTTGAAATTCGTGTGGCTGGGAGGCAGGAGCAAAGGCTTTTCTGTCTGGATTGTGTCTAGGATGGCCTTGGAATGGTGGGGTGTCCTCATGTGTCCATGGAATATTCTACCTCTCTGGGGATTTTGCCCAGCACCCAAGAGTTTGGTGTCTCACTGGGAAGGAGAGAGCGTGGTTTACTGTTTCAGGGTTCCCGTCAACACAGGGATTCCAGAGATGGGTTATAGGTCCCTGTGCCTGGATAACCCTACAAAGGCTTAGTATTTGGGCCAGAGGCTTGACTGCCTGGCTCTGTGGGGCTTTGGTTCAGCTCCCATGGGGACTTGTTGGAAATGGGTCTCAGGGTAAGGGTCACAATGCCTGTTTGTGCCCAGATGCCCATCCTGAGTGGGCATTGGCTCTTGTTCCATGCACCTGGATCCCAATATGAGGGTTGGACCACCATATCAACATTTAATTTTCCTTCTATGAGGAAGGAGGAGTACTCTTTTGTGCTTCAGATTCCCCCATGCACAGTAATTTGAGCTATGTTCTGGGACTGGTACGTGAATAACCAGGTTGGTTTGAGATGAAGGACTCAGGTCAAGGCAGGTCACACCTGCCAGATATGGGTCCCGCTATCTAGGTGGCTACCAGGAGGTCGGGGCTCGAGCTGTGTCAGACAGAGCATTAGTTCACAAGGTGGCCTATGATATTGTGGTGCTATAGAGGGCTGTGCTGGTGGAACCTTATATGGAGTTTCACGCAGACCCATAGGGCACCTCTTTTTTCTGGTGGGCAAGCAGAAGGCTGCATTGTGGCTCCCAAATTCCCAATATGGGGGACTTGAAGGCGAGGAGTGTGAGAACAGAAGGCAGAAAACACAATCTATGCTTAATCTCAGTGCCGAGAACATGGCCGTTCCAATGTGCAGTGGTTTTTTCGAGATCTCCAGCATCTGAGTACAGGCGAGGGTCAGATGTCTGCTCATGATAGAGTTTGTATCTATCGTGGCCAACAAATGAAATATACAGCACCTGAGTAAAGGTGGATTTCAGATGTTTACGCACACTGGAGTTTGTGTCTCTGATGACCGAGAAATGGAGGAGTGGCATCAAGAGGCTGATGCATGTGAGATGCTCCAAACAGCAAGGTTGTTTTTTCTACTGGACAGTTAGAGTCTGGTATGTTTTCTGCAGGGCCCCCCATGTGAAAAGTATGGGTAGCAGAGCCCTTCCACATGGATGCCTGGAAAGCACACCTCCATTGACCAATGCAGCTGAGGAACATGCAGGTTCTTTACGGTGCTTCTGGGGCGAAGCACCAAGGTCTTGAGTTGACATGGAATCTCTTGAAGATGGGTTACAATGCTGGTTTTTTTTACCAGGTAGATCTTAGAATGTGTTGGTGGCTAAGGTGCCTGCAGGATTCTCCTACCCTGAGGGTTTAACACAGGTCGAAGAGCACGGTTACCTTCTGGGGACAGGAGATGTAGTGTTTTGTGGCTCAGGGACCACATGCCGTATCATAAGTTCCTATTCAAGAACAGGCCTCTGAAGACAGATGCCCGACAACCTAATCTAGGGTTCCAATGAGTACCAGGGGCATGAGAGGTTCAATCTTCAGACTTAGGACAGTTGACTTGGGTGTCTGCCAGGATGTAGGTGATCAGGGAGTTTCAGACTACGCACTTATGTCCAGAGTAACCTCCAATATTGGGGTGGCCACAGGGGCCTTGAATGTTTCAACCAACTCTGGAGGGTTTGGTTAACTGACATGCACAATTTCCATGGGGATGGCAAGCACAGTCCTGTGGTGTGGCTCCAGAGACTCCACCCTGGAGGGCATGTGAGCCATGGTTCTGGGAGGGAAGTCTGCAAACACAAACTCGGGTTAGGTTTAGTGGCTAGGTTATCGCAGGGCAATGTGTAGACCTGGAAGGCTACTCGTCAGGAACAGTAACTGGAATGACCCGAAGGCGGAAGCACAGGCTTTTATATCTGGATTGTGTGTCTAGGGTGACCTCAGAATGCAGCTGTGGCCTCATGGGTCCATGGGAGACTTTTCCTCTAAGGATACTGGCGGCTCCCAATATTTTGATGACTTTTTGGGATGGGAAGACCGCTATTTTCGATCTTAGGTGTGCCCCAAAACAGGGATTCCAGAGATGGGCTCTGGGTCTAGGCGCCTGGAAAATCCCACCAAGGGTTGGGATTTGGGCTTATGGGCAGACCAGGCCTGCAATGCAGGATCTTAGTGGTGCAACTAGGAGGGCTTGTTTGGAAGCATGCTCAGGCTGAGCATTACAATGCCTGTTTGTGCCCAGGGCGGCCCTCAGGAGTGGGCGTGGTCCCATTGTCCATTTTCTGGCTCCCACATTGAGGGATGGACACGCATTCCAATGGCCAGGTTTCCAGCCATGGGAGAGGAGGAAATATCTATTGTGCTTCATGTTCCCCCATAGGCAGGGATTACAGCAAAGGTCTGGGGACAGATGCCTGAATACCAAGGATGCATAGAGATGACAGATTTGGGCCATGGCCGTTCTCACATGCTGGATATGGGCCCCGCTCTCTGGGTGGCTGACACGAGGTCTGGGCTCAGGCTGTGTCAGACACAGCACTAGTGGCCAGAGAAGTCTATATATTGGGGTTCTCTCCAGGGCCGAGTAAATTGATCCTCATGTAGGGTTTCTGGCCAGACTCACGAAGCACTTCTTTCTGTGGGGCAGGCAGAATGCTGCCTTATGGATCCAGAATTCCCTATCAAGAGGGTTTGGGGACAAATAGGGTGAGAATGCAATTGTAAACACCAGCTATGCTTAAATTGAGTGCCAAGCGGAAGTCAGTTTCAATGTGCAGCAGCTTATACAAAATATCCAGCACCTGAGTAAGGGCAGATGTCAGATATTTGCTCACACTGGAGTTTGTGTCTAGGATGACGACTAATGGAGGGGTGGCTTCAGGAGGCAATGGAGGATTACCCACGCTTAGGATTGTGAGATGCTCCAAACAACAAGGTTTCCTTCTAATGGACAGGAGGAGTCTGTTTTTTTTTTCCTCCAGGGTCCCTCAAGTGGAAGTTTGCGTAGCAGAGCCCTCCCGCATGGATGACTGGAAAGCACACGTCCAATGACCATTGCAGCTGAGGAACATGACAGGTTCGTTTTGGTGGTTCTTGTGCCAAGTACCAAGGCCTTGAGTTGACTTGGAATTTCTTACAGATGTGTCCCAAAACTGGTTTGTTACAAGGGAGGTCTTAGAATGTATTGGTGGCTAAGGGCCACGCTGAGGGTTTGGCACAGGTCGATGTGCACAGTTTCCATCTTGGGAGAGGAGATGTTCTGTTTTGTGGCTCAGGGTACATATGTTGTATCCTGACTTGGTATTCAAGAACAGGCCTCTGAGGATTGATGCTTGCAACCTAATCTAGGGATCCAATGATGTCCTGGTGCCCATCAGGTTCAATTTTCTGACTAAGGACCATTGATATGGTTGTCTGACTGGATGTAGGTGATCAGGGTGTTTCAGACTGTGCATTTGCATCCAGAGCCACTTCCAATATTGGGGTGGGCTCAGGGGCCTTGCAGGTTTCTCCTAACTTGGAGGCTTTGGGGAACTGTGATGGGCACAGTTTCCTTGGGGATGGCAGGCCCAGTCCTGTGGTAAGGCTTCAGAGACCACCTCCTTGAGGATATGAGAGCCATGGTTTTGGGAGGGAAGTCTGCAAACACAAATTTGGGTCAGGGATAGTGGCAAGGTGATCGCAGGTCCAATGCATAGACCTAGAAGGCATCACGTCAGGAACTGTAATTAGGGTGACTGAAAGCTGGTAGCACAGGCTTTTCTATCTGGATTGTGTGTCCAGGATGGGCTCTGAATGTAGACGTGGTCTCATGGTTCAATGGGAGACTTTTCCTCTCTAAGGATCCTGGTGGATCTCCATAGATTGGTGGTTTTTCAGAGAAGAAAAGAGTGCTCTTTTCCATCTTAGAGGTGCCCCAAAACAGGGAAGAATGCTGTTTTCCATCTTAGGCTTATGCCAAAACAGAGATTCCAGAGACGGGCTCTGGGTCTGGGTGCCCGGATATCCCACCAAGTGTTAGGATTTGGGCCTAGGGGCATTCCAGGCCTGCAATGCAGGATCCTAATGGTGTAACAGAGAGGGCTTGTTTGAAAGCATGCTCAGGCTGAGGGTCATCATGCCTCTTTGTGCCCAGGGGGGCCCTCAGGAGAGGGCGTAGTCTCATTGGCCGTATAGCTGGATCCCACTTTGAGGGTTGGACACCCATTGCAACAGCCAGGATTCCTGCAATGGAAAGAGGAGTTCTCTATTGTGCTTCAGGTTCCCCCATTGGCAGGGTTACAGGAAAGGTCTGTGGAAAGTTGCCTTAATACCAAGGATGTGTACAGATGACAGACTAAGAATTCCCAGGTAACAAAACAGCATTGTTACCCATGTTCATGACATTCCATGTAAAAATAAGCCCTTAGTACTTCGCCCCAGAGCCACCAGAATGAACTTGCCATGTTCCTAAGCTGCAATGGTCAGTGGAGGTGTGGTTTCCAGGCAACCATACGGGGGTGCTCTGCTACACAAACTTTGCAATTGGCGGGGACCCTTGAGACAAAAAAACAGAATGCCCCTGTCCGGTAGAAGGAAACCTTCTGTTTGGAGCATCTCACAAGCCCCAGCGTGGGAAATCCTCCATTTCCTCTTGAAGCCACCACTCCATTTGTCAGTCATCATAGACACAAACTCCAGCATGAGCAAACATCTGACATCCGCCCTTACTCAGGTGCTGGATTTCAATTCAATCGCTGCACACTGGAACTGCCTTTAGTTTGACTGAATTAAGCCATAGCTTGGGTTTACAATTCCATCCTCAGCCTACTGGTCCACAAGCCCTATTGTGAGGGAATTCTGGAGCTACAACACAATATTCTGCCTTCCCCATAGAAAGAAAAAGGGCCTGGAGAGTCTGCCCAGAAACTCCATATGATGGTCAATCTTCTCGGTGCTAGACGGAACCCTGATTCATAGGCTGCCCTGGGCACTAGTGCTGTGTCTGACATAGCCGGAGCCAGGACCTAGTGTCAGCCACTGAGAGATCAGGGCCCATATCCAGCATGTGAGACCAGCTATGGCCCAAGTCTGTCTTCTCTTCTATTCTTGGTATTCAGGCATCTGTACCCACAGCTTTGCTGAAATCCTTGCCATTGGGGGAACCTGAAGCACAATAGAGAACTCCTCCTTCCCCATGGAAGGTATTCTGACAGTTGGGATAGTTGCTCAACCCTCAAAGTGGAAGGCAGCTCCATGGCCAAGGACAACATGTGCACTCATGATGGCTTCTCCGGGCACAAGCAGGCATTGTGACCTCAGCCTGAGCATGCTTTCAACCAAACGCTCTCAATTGCATCTCTGGGACCCCGAATTGCAGGCCTAGTACACACCTAGGCCCAAATCCTAACCTTGGTGGGATATTACAGGGGCCCAGACACAGAGCCCATCTCTGGAATCCCTATTTTGGGGGACCCTTAAGATGGAAAACAGCACTCTTCCCGTCCCCGAGATAGTCACCAAACTCTTGGTAGCCACCAGGATCCTTGAGTGGAAATATCTGCCATAGACCCATGAGAACACACCTGCATTCCGAGGCCATCCTGGACATACAATCCAGATACATATCATGTGCTATCACCTTTGAGTCATCGGATTTACAGTTCCTGACGAGCTACCTTCCAGGTCTATGCATTGGGCCTGCAATCACCTTGCCATTAACCTAAACTGAGTTTGTGTTTGCAGACTTCCCTCCTAAAACCATGGCTCACATGACCTCCAGGTTCTGGCATCTGAAGCCACACCACAAGACTGTGCCTGAGATCCTCAAGGAAACTGTGCCCATCACTTTTGCCCGATACCTTTAGATTAGGAGAAACCTGCAAGGCCCGTGAGCGCAGCCAAATAATGGAGGCCGCTCTGGGCACAAATGCACAGTCTGAGACACCCTGATCACCTCCATACAGGCAGACACCCAAGTCAATAGTCCTGAGTCAGAAGATTGAACCTGACATGCCCCAAGGACTTCATTGGCACACTAGATTAGGTTTACAGGTATCTGTCGTCAGAGGCCTGCTCTGGAATATCAACTTATGATAAAATATATAGTCCCTGAGCCACAGAACAGAATATGTCCTCCCCAAAAAGGAAGCCATGCTCCTGGAATTGTGTCATACCCTAAGGGTATTTGGATCCTGAATGGCCCCTTAGCAACCAGCACATTCTATGATATTCCTGGTAACAAACCATCATTGTGCCCCATCTTCATGAGACTCCATGTCAACTCAAGGTCTCGATATATTGCCCCAGAGCCACCAGAATGCACCTGCCATGTTCCTCAGCTGCAATGGTCAATGGAGGGGTGATTTCCAGGCATCCCTGTGGGGTTCTCTGATACAAAAATTTCCACATGGAGAAACCAGAGAAAACAAACCAGACTTCTCCTGTCTGGTAGAAAGAAACTTTGCTATTTGGAGCATCTCACAAGCCCCAGCATGGGAAATCCTCCATGGCCTCTTGACGCCACCCTTCCATTTGTGGGTAATCACAGACACAAACTCCAGTGTGAGCAAACATCTGACATCCACCCTTACTCAGGTGCTGGATATTCGAAACGGCACCTGCACACTGGAACTGCCTTTTGCTTTTCACTGAACTTAACCATAGCTTTGTATTACTATTCTATCCTCAACACACTGGTCCACAATATCTCTTGATAGGGAATTCTGGAGCCACAACGCAGTATTCTGCCTTCCACATAGAAAGAAGAAGGACCTGTTGAGTCTGCTCAGAAACTGCACATGAGGATCAATCTACTCACATCACGAGGCAACCCTGATTAATAGATTTCCCTGACCACTAGTGCTATGTCTGACAGAGTCTAAGCCCCGACCTCCTGTCAGCCACCCAGAGGTGAGGGCCCATATTTAGCATGAGAGATCGGCCATGGCCCTGGGCCTTCATCTGTACCCATCCTTGGTATCCAGTCATCTGTCCCCCAAACTTTGCTGGAATTCCTGCCAATGGCGAACCTAAAACACAATAGAGAACACCTCCTTCCCCATGGCAGGAATATTGGCTGTTGGGATGGTTGTCCAACCCTCAGCGTGGGAGCCAGCTGCATGGCCAAGGAGACCATGCCCACTCCTGAGGGCCGACATGGGCACAGGCAGGCATGATGATCCTCAGCCTGAGCATGTTTTCAAACAAACACTCTCAGTTGCTCCTCCAGTACCAGCATTGCAGGCCTGGTATGCCCCTAGGCCCAAATCTTAACCCTTGGTGGGATTTTCCAGGTGCCCAGACCCAGAGTCCGTCTCAGAATCCCTGTTTGGGGCACCCTTAGGATGGAAAACAGCACTCTTCCCTTCCCTGAGAAAGGCACCAAACTATTGGGAGCCGCCAGGATCCTTAGAGAGAAAAAATCTCCCATGGACCCATGAAAACAAACCTGCATTCCGAGGCCATCCTGTCCACACAATCCAGAGAGAAAAGTCTTTGCTACCGCCTTCGAGTCATCCTATTTACATTTCCTGACGAGCTGCCCTCCATGTCTATGAATTGGGCCTGTGATCATCTCGACACTAACCCTAACCCCAGTTTGTGTTTGCCGACTTCTCTCCCAAAACCATGGCTTACATGCCCACCAAGATGTGGTCCCTCAAGCCACATCACAGGAAAGTTCCTGCCATCCCCAAGAAAACTGTGCCCATCAGGTTGTCCAAACCCTCCAGATTAGGAGAAACCTGCCAGGCCCCTGAACCCACCCCAATATTGGAGGTTGCTCTGGATGCAAACGTGAAGTCTGAAACACCCTGAGCACCTCCATCGAGGCAGAAAGCCAAGTCAATGGTTCTGAGTCAGATGATTGAACCTGACATGCCCCCAGGACTTCACTGGAACCCTAGATTGGGTCTTCAGACATCTGTTCTCAGAGTCCTGTTCTGGAATACCAAGTAGTGATACAACATGTGGTCCCTGATTCCCACAACAGAACATCTCCTGTCTCCAGAAGGAAAATGTGCTCTTGGATCTATGTCCAACTTTCAGGGTAGATGGATCCTGCATGACCCATTAGCCCCAGCACCTTCTATGATCTCCCTGGTAACAAACCAGCATTGTGACCCAACTTCTGAGACTTGATGCCAACTCAAGGTGTTGGTACTTTGCCCAAGAGCCATGAAACGAATCTGCCATGTTCCTCAGGTACAAAGGTCAATGGACGTGTGCTTTCTAGGCATCCAAGAGGTAGTTCTCTGCTACACAAAAATTCCACATAGGGAACCCTAGAGCAAACAAATAAGACTGCTCCTGTCAGGTTGAAGGAAACCTTGGTTGTTTGGAGCATCTCACAAGCCCCAGCCTGGGAAGTCCTCCACATTCTCTTGATGCCAACCCTCCATTTGTTAGTCATCATAGACACAAATTCCAGCATGAGCAAACATCTGACATCTGCTCTTACTCAGGTGCTGGATATTCGAATCAGTCGCGCACACTGGAAATACCTTTCACTTGACACTGTATTCTTGCATAGTTTGGGTTTACAATTCCATCCTCACCCTACTGGACTGCAAGTCCTCTTGAGAGGGAATTAGGGAGACAAAACGCAACATTCTGCCTTCCCCATAGAAAGAAGAAGGGCCTGGTGAGTCTGCCCAGAAACTCCCCATGAAGATCAATCTACTTGGCCCTCGAGGGAACCCCGATTTATACTTTGTGCTGGCCACTAGCGCTGTGTCTGAGAGAGCCTGAGCCCCAACCTCGTGTCAGCCACCCAGAGTGTGGGGCCCTTATCCAGCATGTGGGACTGGCCATGGCCCAGTCATCTCTACCCATCCTTGGTATTCCGGCAACTATCCCAGACCTTTGCTGGAATCCCTACCAGTGGGGGAACCTGAAGCACAATTGAGAACTCCTCCTTCCCCATGGCAGGAAGCCTGGCTGTTGCTATGGGTGCCCAACCCTCAGAATTAGAACCAGGTGCATGGCCAATGAGACAACGCCCAATCATAAGGGCCGCCTGGGCCAAAGCAGGCATTGTGTCCCTCAACCTTAGCATGCATTCAAACAAATGCTCTCAGTTGTTTCTGCAGGGTCCCGCATCGCAGGCCTGGTATGCCCTTGGGTCAAATCCTAACACTTCGTGGGATTTTTCATGCCAACATAACAGAGCCCGTCTCTGGAATCTCTGTTTTGAAGCACCCCTATGATGGAAAACAGCAATCTTCCCTCCCCTGAGAAAACTATTAGGAGCTGCCAGGATGCGTAGAGAGGAAAAATCTCCCAGGGCTCCATAAGACCACACCTTCATTCCGAGGCCATCCTGGACACACAATCCAGATACAAGAGACTGTGCTACCACCTTCGAATCACCTGGTTTACAGTTCCAGACGAGCTGCCCTACAGATCTACGCATTGGGCCTGTGATCACCTCGCCATTAACCCTACCCCAAGTTTGTGTTTGCAGACTTCTTTCCCAAAATCATGGCTCACATGCCCTCTATGATCGGTCTCTGTAGCCACACCACAGGAAAGATCCTGCTATCCCCAATGAAACTGTGTCCATCACAATTGCCCAAACCCTCCAGATTAGGAGAGACCTGCAAGTCCCCTGAGCCCAGTCCACTATTGGAGGCCACTCTGGACACAAATGCACAGTGTGCAACACCCTGATCACCTCCATCCAGGAAGACACCCAAGTCAATGGTCCTGAGTCAGAAGATTGGTCCCTGAACCCCACAATAGAATATCTCCTGTCCCCAGATGGAATTCGTGCACTTCAACTTGTGTCAAGGGTCGGGGTATATGAATTATGCACAGCCCCTTAGCCCCCAGCACATTCTAAGATCTCTCTGGTAACAAACAAACAGCATTGTGATCTATCTTCATGAGATTCCATGTCACTTCAAGTCCTTGGTAATTCGCCCCAGAGCCACCAGAATGAACCTGCCATGTTCCTCACCTGATGTGGTCAGTGGAGGTGTGCTTTCCAGGCATCCATGTGGGAGTGCTCTTCTACTTATTCTTTCCACATGTGGGACCCTGGAGCAAACAAACCAGACTGCCACTGACCAGTAGAAGGGAACCCTCTGTTTGGAGCATCTCAGAAGCACCAGCAGGAGAAATCCTCCATGGCCCTTGACACAACCCCTCCATTTGTCAGTCATCATAGACAAAAACTCCAGCATGAGAAAACATCTGAAATCTGCCATTATTTAGATTCTACATTTTCTTTTCCACCACTGCACACTGGAACTGCGTTTCGCTTGACACTGAATTTAACAATAGCTTGGGTTTAGAATTCCATCCTCAGCCTCCTGGTCTGCAAGCCCTCTAGAGAGGGAATTTGGAGCCACAAGGCAACATTCTGCATTCCCAGTAGAAAGAAATAGGGCCTGGTGAATCTTCCCAGAAACTCCACATGAGGATCAATCTACTTGGCACTCGATGGAACCTTGATTTATAGGCTGTCCTGGGCACTAGTACTAGTACTAGTACTGTGTCTGACAGAGCCTGAGCCAAGACCTAGTTTCAGGCACCCAGAGATATGAGCCCATATCCAGCATGTGAGATTGGCCGGGGCCCAAGTCCATCATCTCTACCCATCCTTGGTATTCAGGCACCTGTCCCCAGACCTTTTATGTAATCCCTACCAATGGGGTAACCTAAAGCACAATAGAGAACTCCTCCTTCCCCATGGTAGGAATCCTGGCTGTTGATATGGGTGTCCAAACCTCAAAGTGGGAGCCAGCTGCATGGCCAAGGAGACAATGCCCACTCATGAGCGCTGCCCTGGGCACAAGTAGCCATTGTAACCCTCAGCTTGATCAAGCCTTCAAAAAAATGCTCTTAGTTGCACCTCCAGGATCCTGCATTGCAGGCCTGATATGCCCTTAAGCCCAAATCCTAACACATCGTGGGATGTTCCATGTGCACATACCCAGAGCCCGTCACTGGAATCCCTGTTTTGAGGCACCCCTAAGATGGAAAACAGCACTCTTAACTTCCCTGAGAAAGCCACCAAACTAATGGGAACCTCCAGGATCCTTGAGAAGAAGAATCTCCCATGGTCCCATGAGTCCACACCTGTATTCCGAGGCCAGCGTGGATATGCTATCCAGATACAAGAGACTGTGCTACTGGCTTCGAGTCACCTGATTTACAGTTCCTGACGTGCTGCCCTCCAGATCTTTGGATTGGGACTGTGAACACCTCTCCATTAACCTTATCCCGAGTTTGTGTTTGCAGATCTCTCTCTAAAAACCATAGCTCACATGTCCTCCAGGATGGGGCCCCTAGAGTCACACCATAAGACTGTGCTTGCCATCCCCAAAGAAACTGGGCCCATCACAGTTGCCCAAACCCTCCTGATTAGGAGAAACCCGGAAGGCTCCTGAGCACATCCCAATATTGGAGGCTGCTCTGGATGCAAATGCACAGTCTGAAACACCCTGATCACCTCCATCCAGGCAGACACCCAAATCAATGGTCCTGAGTCAGATAATTGAACCTGACATGGCCCTAGGACCTCATTGGAAGAGGGATTAACTTTTCAGGCACCAGTCCTCAGAGGCCTCTTCTGGAATACCAACTTATGATACAAATTATGGCCCCTGAGCCCCAGGGTGGGAAATCCTCCATGGCCTCTTGACGCCACCTCTCCATTTGTTGGTCATCATAGACACAAACTCTAGCCTGAGCAAACATCTGACATCCGCCCATATTCAGGCGCTGATATTGGAATCAGCTGCTGCACACTGGAACTGCCTTTCGCTTTGCAATGAATTTAAGCCTAGCTTCAGACTACAATTTCATCCTAACCCTACTGGTCTGCCATATCTCTTGATAGGGAATTCTGGAGCCACAACACAACATTCTGCCTTCTTCCTAGATAGAAGGACCTGGTGAGTCTGCCCATAAACTGCACATGAAGATCAATATACTCATCCCAGGAGGGAACCCCTATTTATAGTTTGCCCTAGCCACTAGTGCTGTGTCTGACAGAGCCTGAGCCCCTACCTCGTGTCAGGAACCCAGAGGGTGGGGCCCACATTAACCATGTGAGACCGGCCATGGCCCAGGGCTGTCATTACTACCCATCCTCAGTATTCAGGCATCTGTCCCCTAGATCTTAACTGGAATCCCTACCAATGGGGGGACCTGAAGCACAATAGAGAATTCATCCTTCGCCATGGCAGGAATCCTGGCTTTTGGATGGGTGTCCAACCCTAGGAATGGGAACTGGCTGCATGGCTGAGTAGACATCGCCCAATCCTGATGGCCTCCGGGGCACAAGCAGGCATTGGGACCCTCAGCTTGACCATACTTTCAAACAAACGCTCTCAGTTGCACCTCCAGGATCCCGCATTGCAGGCCTGGTATGGCCCTAGGCCTAAATATTAACCCTTGGTGGGATTTTCCAAGCACTTAGACCCAGAGCTCATCTCTGGAATGCCTGTTTTGGGGCACGCCTAAGCTGGAAAACAGTACTCATCCCTTCCCGGAGAAATCCAACAAACTATTGAGAACCGCCAGGATCCTTGAGAGGAGAAATCTCCCATGGACCCTTGAGACAACACCTGCAATAAAGGCCATTCTGGAATTTAAAACCAGATACAATTACTTGTGCTACCACCTTTGAGTTACGTGATTTACAGTTCCAGACTTGCTGCCCTCCTGGTCTATGGATTGGGACTACGATCACCTTGCCACTAACCCTAACCTAAGTTTGTGTTTGCAGACTTCTCTCTCAAAATCATGGCGCACATGTCCTCCAGGATGGGGTCTCTGGAGTCACACCACAGGACAGTTCCTGCAATCCCCAAAGAAACTGCCCATCACAGTTGTCCAAAAACCCCATATAAGGAGAAACCTGCAAGGAACCTGAGCCAACCCTAGTATTGGATGCCACTTTGGACACAAATGCACAGTCTGAAACACCCTCATCACCTTCATCCAGTCAGACACCAGAGTCAATGATCCTGAGTCAGAAGATTGAATGACATTCCCCTAGGGCCTCATTCAAAACCTTTATTAGGTTTTCAGGCTTCTGTCCTCAGAGACCTGTTCTGGATTACCAATTTATGATACAACATATGGCCGCTGAGCCCCACAACAGAATATCTCCTGCCCCCAGAAGCAATCCGGGCTCTTGGGCCTGTGTCAAATCCTCAGGCTAGATGAATCCTGCATGGCCCATTAACCACCAGCACATTCTAAGATCTCCATGGTAACAAACCAACATTTTGACCCATCTTCATGAGGTTCCATGTCCAATCCAGTCTTTATTTCTTCGCCTCAAAGCCACCAGATGCCATGTTCCTTCGCTGTCATGGTCAATGAAGGTGTGCTTTCCAGTCACCCATGTGGGAGATCTATGTTATCCGATCTTTCGACATGGGGAACCATGAAGGAAACAAATCAGACTGCCCCTGTCTGGTAGAAGGAAACCTTGCTGTTTGGAGCATCTCAAAAACACCAGATTGGGAAATCCTCCATGGCCTCTTGACGCCACCCCTCCATTTTTGTGTCATCATAGACACAAACTAGAGCATGAGCAAATATCTGACATCCACCCTCACTCAAGTGCTGAATATTGGATTCAAACATTGCACACTGGAAATTCCTTTCGCTTGATACAGAATGTAACCATAGCTTAGGTTTACAATTCCATCCTCAGCCTCCTGGTCCACAAGCCTTCTTGATAGTGAATTCTAGAGACACAAAGCAGCATTCTGCCTTCCCCTTACAAACAAGAAGGGCCTGGTGAGTCTGCCCAGAAACCATACATGAGGATCAATCTGCTCGGCACTCGAGGGAACCCCAATTTATAGGCTGCCCTGGGCACTAGTGCTGTGTCTGACAGAGCCTGAGCCAAGACCTAGTGTCAGCCACCCAGTGATCGGGGCCCATATCCACGATTTGATACTGGCCATGGCCCATGTCCATCATCTTTACCCATCCTTGGTATTCAGGCCTCTGTCCCCAGACCTTTGCTGGAATCCCCGCTAATGGGGGAACCTGAAGCACTATAGAGAACTCCTCTTTCCCCATGGCAGGATTCTGGCTGTTGGGATGGTTGTCCAACCCTCAAAGTGGGAGCCAGCTGCATGGCCAATGTGACCACGCCCACTCATGAGGGCCACCTGGGCATAAGCAGGTATTGTGACCCTCAGCCTGAGAATGATTTCAAACAAGCCCTCTCAGTTGCACCTCCAGGATCCTGCATGCAGTCCTGGTAAGCCACTAGGCCCAAATCCTAACACTTGGTGGGATTTTCCAGGGGACCAAACCCAGAGTCCGTCTCTGGAATCCATATTTTGGGGCACCCCTAACATGAAAAACAGCACTCTTCCCTTCCCCGAAAAAGCCACCAACTATTGGGAGCCACCAGGATCCTTAGAGAGAAAAAATCTCCCATGGACCCATGAGGCCACAACTGCATTCTGAGGCCATCCTGCACACAATACAGAGAAAAAAGCCTGTGATTCTGCCTTTGAGTCACCCGATTAACAGTTCCTGAAGAGGTGCCATCCATGTCTATGCATTGGGCCTGTGATAACCTTGCCACTAACCCTAACCCAAGTTTGTGTTTTCAGACTTCTCTCCCAAAACCATGGCTCACATGCCCTCCAGTTTTTGTTAACTGGAGCCACACCACGGGATTGTACCTGTCTTCCCAAAGGAAACTGTGATTGTCACTATTAAACAAACCCTCTAGATTAGGAAAAACCTGCAAGGCCCCTAAGCCCAGCCCAATATTGGAGGCCACTCTAGACGCAAATGCACAGTCTGACACACCATATCACCTACATCCAGGCTGATATCCAAGTCAATGGTCCTCAGACAGAAGATTGAACCTGACATGCTCCTAGGATTCACTGGAACACTAGAATAGGTTTTCAGTTATCTGTACTCAGAAGGCTGTTCTGAATATCAATGTATGATACAACATGGTCACTGAGCCACACAAGAGAACATCTCCTGTCCTTAGAAGAAAGCTGTGCTCTGGACCTGTGTCAAACACTCTGGGTAGATGAATCCTTCAAGGCCCCCTGGCAACCAGCACATTCTATGATCTCCCTGACAACATACCAGCATTTTGACCCATCTTCATGAGACTCCATGACAACTCCAGCCCTTGGTACTTCGGCCCAGAGCCACCAGAATGAAACTGCCATGTTCCTCTGCTGCCATGGTCAATGTAGGTGTACTTTCCAGGCATCCAGCGGGAGTGCTCTGATACCAACTTTCCACATGGGGAACCCTGGAGGAAACAAACCAGACTCCCCTGTACGGTAAAAGGAATCTTTGCTGTATGGAGTATCTCAAGCCTGAAGGTGGGTAATCCTCCATGGCCTCTTGAGGCCACCCATCCATTTTTTGGTCATCATAGACACTAACTCCAGCGTGAGCAATCAACTGACATCTGCACTTACTCAAGTGCTGGATATTTGAATCAGCTGCTACACACTGGAATTGCCTTATGCTTGGCACTGAATTTAAAAGTAGCTTGGCGGGACACCTGGGTGGCTCAGTTGGTTAAACAGCTGCCTTCGGCTCAGGTCATGATCCCAGCGTCCTGGGATCGAGTCCCACATCAGGCTCCTTGCTCCGCAGGGAGTCTGCTTCTCCGTCTGACTCTGCCTTCCACTCTGTCTGCCTGTGCTTACTCTCGCTCGCTCTCTGACAAATAAATAAAATCTTAAAAAAAAAAAAAGTAGCTTGGGTTTGCAATTCCATCCTCACCCTGGTGTTCAGTAAGCTCTCTTGATAGGGAATTCTGAAGCCACAACACAGCATTCTGCCTTCCCCATAGCAAGAAAAAACAGCCTGGAGAGACTGCCCAGAAACCCTACATGAGGATAAATCTACTTGACCCTCGAGTGAACCCCATTTATAGGTTTACCTGGCCACTAGCGCTGAGTCTGACATAACCTTGTCTCTGACCTCGTGTCAGGACCCAGAGACTGGGCTCCAACTCCAGAATGTGAGACCAGCCATGTCCCAGGGCTGTCATCTCTACCCATTCTTGATTCAGGCATCTGTCCCCAGACATTTGCTGACATCCCTGCCAATGGGGGAACCAGAAGCACAATAGGGAAATCCTCCTTCCCCATGGCAGGTATGATGGCTCTTGGGATGGGTTTCCAGACCTCAGAGTGGTAGCCTGCTGAATGGCCAATGATAACCCGCCCACTCATGAGGGCCGCCCTGGACACAAGCAGGCATTGTGACCCCCAACATGAGCATGCTTTCAAACAAACACTCTCAGTTGCATTCCAGAATCCAAATTTGCAGGCCTGATATGCCCCTAAGCACAAATCCTAACACCTGGTGGGATTTTTCAGGGGCCCAGAAACACAGCCTGTCTCTGGAATCCCTGTTTTGGGACACCCCTAAGATGGAAAATAGCACTCTCCCCTTCGCCAAGAAAGCCACCATAGTATAGGGAGCCGCTAGGATCCTTGAGAGGAAAAATCTCCCATGGATCCATGAGACCACACCTGCATTCCGAGGCCATCTTGGACACAAAAGCCAGATACACAAGCCTGTGCTACCACCTTCAAGGCAACTAATTTATAGTTCCAGACGAGCTGCCCTCCAGGTCTATGCATTGGGCCTGCGATCACCTCACCGCTAACCTTAACCCGAGTTTGTGCTTACAGACTTTTATCCCGAAACCATGGCTCATATTTCCTCCAGGATGGGGTCTCTGGAGCCACACCAAAGGACTGTTCCTGCCATCCCCAAGGAAAATGTGTCCGTCACATTTGCCTAACACTTCGAGATAAGGAGAAACCTGCAAGGCCCCTGAGCCCACCCCAATACTGGAGGCTCCTCTGGACACAAATATGCAGTCTGAAATACGCTGATCACCTGAATCCAGGCAGATACCCAAGTCAGTGTTTCTCAGTCAGAAGATTGAACCTGACATGCTCCTATGACCTCATTGTAACCCCTGATTAGGTTTTCAGGCATCTGTAATCAGAGACCTGTTCTGGAGTACCAACTTAAGATACAACATATGGTCCCTGATCCCCACAACAGAACATCTCCTTTCTCTAGATGGAAGCCGTGCTCTTGGAACTGTGTCAAACCCTCAGGGTAGATGAATCCTACTTGGCCCGTAGCCACCAGCAGATTCTAAGATCTCACTGGTAACAAGCCAGCATTGTGAGCCATCTTCATGAGATTCCATGTCAACTACAGGCCTTGGTACTTCACCCCAGAGCCTTCAGAAAGAACCTGCCATGTTCCTCAGCTGCAATGTTCAGTGGAAGTGTGCTTTCCAGGCATCCATGTGGGAGTGCTCTGCTACCCAAACTTTCCACATGGGGGACTCTCGAGCAAACGAATCTGACTGCCCTGTCCTGTAGAAGGAAACCTGGCTGTTTGGAGCATCTCACAAGCTAAAGTGTAGGAAATCCTCTATGACCTCTTTTCAACTCCCCTCCATTTGTCGGTCATTATAGACACAAACTCCAGCTTGAGAAAACATCTGACGTCTGCGCTTACTCAGGTGGTGGATATTCGAATCAGCTGCTGCACACTGGAAATGCCATTCGCTTGTCACTGAATTTATTCATAGCTTGGGTTTACAATTCCATCCTCACCCTACTGGTCCACAAGCCCTCATGTTAGGGAATTCTGCAGCCACAACACAGCATTCTGCCTTCCCAATAGAAAGAAGAAGGGCCTGGTGAGTCTGCCCAGAAACTCCACATTATGATCAATCTACTTGTCCCTTGAGGGAACCCTGAATTATAGACAGCCCTGGCCCCTAGTGTTGTGTCTGACAGAGCCTAAGCCCCGACCTCGTGTCAGCCACCTAGAAGGCGGGGCCCATATCCCGCATGTTAGACTGGCCACGGAACAGAGCCGTCATCTTTACCCATCCTTGGTATTCAGGCATGTGTCCCCAGACCTTTCCTGGAATCCCTACCAATGAGGGAACCTGAATCACAATAGAGAAATCCTCATTCCCCATGGCAGGATTCCTGTAAGTTCGGAAGGGTGTCCAACACTCAGAGTGTTAGCCTACTGAATGGCCATTGAGACCACCCCCATTCCTGAGGGCCACCCTATGCAAAAGCTTGCATAGTGACCCTCAGCCTGAGCATGCTTTCAAACAAACGCTCTCAGTTGTATCTCCAGGACTTGCATTGGAGGCCTGGTAAGCCCCTATGCCCAAATCATAACCCTTGGTGGGTATTTCCAGGTGCCCAGAGCCAGAGCACTTCTCTGCAATCCCTGTTATGGGACACCCTTAATATGGAAAACAGAACTCTTTCCTCTCTGAGAAAGCCACCACATTATAAGGAGCCGCCAGGATACTTGAGAGGAAATATCACCCATGGACACCTGAGACCACACCTGCATTCTTAGTCCATCGTGGATACACAATCCAGATAAAAAAGCCTGTGCTACCTCCTTTGAGGCATGCGATTTACATTTCACACGGAGCTTCCCTCCAGGAGTATGCATTGGGCCTACAATCACTTCGCCACTAAACCTAACCCGCGTTTGTGTTTGCAGACTTCCCTCCCAAAACCATGGCTCTCATGCCCTCCAGCATGGGGTCTCTGGAGCCACACCAGAGGACTGTGCCCACCATTGCCAAGGAAACTGTGCCCGTCAAACTGCCCTATCTTTCCAGATTAGGAGAAACCTGCAAGGCCCCTGAGCCCACCCCAATACTGGTTGCCACTCTGTACACAAATGCACAGTCTGGAACACCCTGATCACCTACATCTAGGCAGACATTGAAGTCAATGATACTGAGTCAGAGGATTGAACCTGACATTCCGTTAGGATTTTATTGGAACCCTAGATTAAATTTTCAGGCATCTATCCTCAGAGTCCTGTTCTGCAATACCAAATTATGATACATTTGGTCCGTTAGCCCCACATCAGAACATCTCTGGTCCAAGAAGGAAACCGTGCCCTTTGACCAGTGTCAAACCCTCAGGGTAGATGAATCCTACATGGTCCCTTAGCCACCAGCACACTGTAAGGTTTCCATGGTAACAAACCTGCATTATGACCCATCTTCATGAGACTTCATGTCAACTCCAGGCCTTGGTAATTCTCCCAAGAGCCACCAGAACGAATTGGCCATGTTTCTCAGCTGCAATTTTAATGGAGGTGTGCTTTTCAGGCATCCATGTGGGAGTGCTCTGCTACCCAAACTTTCCACATGGGGGACCCTGGAGCAAATAAACCAGACTCCCCCTGTCTGGTAGAAGGAAACTTTGCTGTTTGAAGGATCTCACAAGCCCCAGCATGTGAAATCCTCCATGGCCTCTTGACGCCACCCCTCCATTTGTCGGTCATCATAGACATAAACTCCAGCATGAGGAAATGTCTGACTTTCACCTTTACTCAGGTGATGGATATCTGGAATCAGACACTGCACAATGGAACTGCCTTTCGCTTGGCACTGAATTGAACCTTAGCTTGAGTTTACAATTCCATCCTCACCCTACTGGTCCCCAAGCCCGCTTGATAGGGAATTCT
This sequence comes from Mustela nivalis, assembly GCF_964662115.1. Lineage (NCBI taxonomy): Eukaryota > Metazoa > Chordata > Mammalia > Carnivora > Mustelidae > Mustela > Mustela nivalis. The sequence goes on along the minus strand of NW_028136484.1, from coordinate 1,607,199 downwards.
GGGGCCACAACGCAGCTTTTTGCCTTCCCCTTAGAAAGAAGAAGGGCATGGTGATTCTGCCCAGAAACTCTGCATGAGGATCAATCTGCTCAGCCCTTGAGGGATCCCTGATTCATACTCAGCCCTGACCACTAGTTCTGTTTCTGACAGAGCCTGAGTGCTCAATTCATGTCAGCTACTCAGAGAGTCAGGCATGTGAGACTGGCCATGTCTCAGGTCCCTCATCTCTACCCATCCTTGGTATTCAGGCATCTGTCCCCAGACATTTGCTAGAATACCTGCTAATGGGGGAACCTGAGGCACAATAGAGAATTCTTCCTTTTCCGTGGCAGGAATCCTGGTAGTTGGGATGGGTGTCCTACATTAAAGTGGTAGCCAGCTGCATGGCCAAGGAGACAACTCCCACTCATAAGGGCTGCCCTAATCACATCAGGCATTGTGACACTCAGACTAGCATGCTTTCAAACAAACGCTCTCAGTTGTACCTCCAAGTCACACATTGTAGGCCTGGTACTCCTCTAGGCCCAAATCCTAATCCTGGTGGGATTTTCCAAGCACCCAGACTCACAGCCCTTCTCTGGAATCCCTTTTTGGGGAACATCTAAGATTGAAAACAGCACTCTTCCATTCAAACAAGAAAGCCACCATACTATTGGGAGCTTCCAGGATCCGTAGAGAGGAAAATACTCTCATGGAAACATTAGAACACACCTGCATTCCAAGGCTATCATGGACACACAATCCAGATACAAAAGCCAGTGCTAGTGCCTTCGAGGTACGTGATTTACAGTTCCTGACGATCTGCCCCCCAGGTCTATGCATTGGGCCTACGATCACCTCACAACTCAACCTAATCTGAGTTTGTGATTGCAGACTTCTCTCCCAAAACCATGGCTTACATGCCCTCCACGATGGAGTCTCTGGAGCCACACCACAGGACTGTGCCTGCCACCCCCAAGGAAACCGTGCCCACAAATTTGCCTAAACCTTCAAGATTAGGTGAAACCTGCAAAGCCCCAGAGCCCACCCCAATATTGGAGGCCATTCTGTACACAAAGACACAGTCAGAAACACCCTGATTGCCTACATATAGGCAGACACCGAAGTCAATGGTCCTGAGTCTGATGATTGAACCTGAAATTCCCCTTGGACTTCATTGGAACCCTAGATGAAGTTTTTAGGCATCTGTCCTCAGAGGCCTGTTCTGGAATACCAACTTATGATACAACATTTGGTCCGTGAGCCCCACAACAGAACATCTCCGATACCCAGAAAGAAACCGTGTTCTTCGACCAGTGTCAAACCATCAGGATAGACGAATCATACATGGCCCCTTAGCCACCAGCACATAGTAAGATTTCCGTGGTAACAAAACTGCATTGTGACCCAACTTCATTAGAATCCAGGCCTTGGTACTTTGCCCTAGAGCAACCAGAAAGAACCTGCCATGTTCCTTAGGTGCAATGGTCAATGTAGGTGTGCTTTCCAGTATCCACGTGCGAGTACTATGCTACCCAATCTTTGCACATGGGGGAACCTGGTGTAAACAAACCAGACCTCCCCTGTCCAGTAGAAGGAAACCTTATGTTTGGATCAACTCACAGGCCTCAGCGTGTAAACTGCTCCATGGCCTCTTGATGCCACCACTCCATTGGTCGGTCATCATAGACACAAACTCCAGTCTAAGCAAACATCTGACATGCACCCTTATCCCGGTGCTGGATGTCTTGAATAAACCACTGCACATTGGAACTGCCTTCCACTTGGCACTGAATTGAACCATAGATTGTGTTTACAATTCCATCCTCACCTGACTGGTCCTTAAGCCCTCTTGATAGGGAAATCTGGGGCCACAACGCAGCATTCTGCCTTCCCCATCAAATGAAGAAATGCCTGGTGAGTCTGCCCTGAAAACCCACATGAGGATCAATCAGGTCTGCCCTCGAGTCAACACCAATTTATAGGCTGCCATGGCCACTAGTGCCATGTCTGACAGAGCCTGAGCCCGACTGAGTTTCAGCCACTAGAGAGCAGGCCCCATAACTAGCATTTGGGATTGCCATGGCCCAAGTATGTCATCTCTACCCATCCTTGATTATCAGGCACCTGTCCCCAGACCTTGGCAGGGATCCCTGCCAATTAGGGAACTTGAAGCACAATAGAGAACTCTTCTTTCCCCATGGCAATAAACCTGGCTTTTGGGATGGGTGTTCAACCCTTAAAGGGGGAGCCAGTTACAACATCAATGACACCACACACACTTCTGAGGACTACCCTAGGCACAAACAGGCATTGTGACCCTCACCCTGAGCATGCTTTCAAAAAATCCCTCTCAGATTCACCACAATGATCCCTCATTTGGCCTGGTATGCCTGTAGGTTCAAATCATAAACTTGGTGGGATTTTCGAGTTGCCCAGACCCAGAGACCATCTCTGGAATTTTTGTTTTGGTGCACCCTTCAGATGGAAAACAGCCCTTATCCCTTCCCCAAAAATGTCACCAAATTATGAGGAGCCACCAGGATCCATAGAGAGGCAATGTCTCCCATGGACCCATGAGAACACACCTGCATTCTGAGGCCATCCTGGACACACAATCCGGAGAGAAAAGCCTGTGCTACTGCCTTCCATTCATCCTAATTACAGTTCCAGATGAGCTGCTCTCAAGGTCTATGCATTGGGCCTGTGATCACCTCGCCACTCACCCTAATTCGAATTTGTGTTTGCAGACTTATCTACCAAAACCATGGCACACATGCCCTACAGGATGGGGTCTCTGGATCCACACTGCAGGACTGTCCCTGCCATCCACAAGGAAACTGTTTCCATCACAGTTGCCCAAACTGTCTAGATTAGGAGACACCTACAAGGCCTCTGGGCCTACCCCAATTTCGGCGGCCGCTCTGAACACAAATGCACAGTCTGAAATACCCTGATCCCCTACATCCAGGAACACAGCCAAGTCAATGGTCCTGAGTCAGAATAATGAACCTAACATGCCACTAGGACGTCATTGGAACCATTGATTCGGTTTTCAGACATGTGTCCTCAGAGGCCTGTTCTAGAATGTGAACTTATGATACAACATGTGGTGCCTGGGCCACACAACAGAACATCTCCTGTCCCCAGAAGGAAACCGTGCCCTACAATCTGTGCAAAATCCCAGAGTAGTAGATTCCTGCACAACTACTAAGCCACCAGCACATTCTAAGATCTACCTGGTAACAAACCAGCTGTGTGGCCCATCTGCAAGAGATTCCATGTCAAATCAAGGACTTGGTACTTTGCTACAGAGACACCAGAATAAAGCTGCCATGTTCTTCAGTTGCAATGGTCAATGAAGTTGAACATTCCAGGCATCCATGCGGTAGAGCTCTGCTACCCAAACTTTCCACATGGGGGGCCCTGGAGCAAATAAACCACACTCCACCTGTCCAGTAGAACGAAACCTTGCTATTTGGAGCAGCTCATGAGTCTCAACGTGAAAATCCCTCCATGGCTTCTTGACGCCACCCCTCCATTTGTCAGTCATCATAGACACAAACTCCAGTGTGAGCAAATATCCGACGTCCTCCCTTACTAAGGTGCTGGATATATCGAAAAAGCTGCTGGACACAGGAACTGCCTTCCGCTTGGCAGTGAATTGAACTGTAGCTTGTGTTTACAATTCCTTCCTCACCCAACTGGTCCCCAAGCCTTCTTGATAGCGAATTATGGAGACACAAGACAGCATTCTGCCTTCCCGATAGAAACAAGTGCCTGGTGAGTCTGGCCAGAAACCCCACATGAGGATCAATCTGCTCGGCCCTATATCGGAGGGACCCTGATTTATAGGTTGCCCTGGCCACTAGTGCTGTGTCTGACAGAGCCTGAGCCCAGACCTAGTGTCAGTCACCAGAGTTTGAGCCCCACATCTAGCATTTGGGAATGCCATGGCTCAAATATTTCATCTCTACCCATCCTTGGTATTCAGGCACCTGTCCCCAGACCTTTGCTGGAATCCCTGATAATGGAGCATCCTGAAGCACAATAGAGAACTCCTCCTTCTTCATATCAGGAAACTTGGCTGTTAGGATGGGTGTTCAACCCTGAAAGGGGGAGTCATTTACAAGTCCAGTGAGACCACACAAACTCCTCAGGGATGCCCTGGAGGCAAACAGGCCTTGTGACCCTCAGCCTGATCATGCTTTCAAACAATCCTTCTCTGTTGCACCACCATGAACCCGCATTGCAGGCCTAATATGCCCCTAAGCCCAAATCCTAGCACTTGTTGTGATGTCCCAGATGACATGAACCAGAGCCCGTCTCTGGAATCCCTGTTTTGGGGCACCCATAAGGTGGAAAACATCACTCTCCCCTTCCCCGAAAAAGCCACCAAACTATGGAGACCCACCAGGATCCATAGAGAGGAAAAGACTCCCATGGACCCATGAGACCACACCTGCATTCCAAGGCCATCCTGGACACACAATCCAGAGAGAAAAGCCTGTGCTACTGCCTTCCAGTCTCCTAATTATAGTTCATGACAAGCTTCCCTTCAGGTCTACGCATTGGGCCTGTGATCACCTCGCCCCTCACCCTAATTTGTATTTGTGTTTGCAGACTTCTCTCCCAAAACCATGGCTCACATGCCCACCAGAATGTGATCTCTGGAGCCACACCACAGAACTCTGGCTGCCAACCCCAAGGACACTGTGCATATCAGATTTGCCCAAACCTTCCAGATTAGGAGAAACCTGTGTGGCCCCTGAGCCCACACCAATATTGCCGGCCACTCGGGATGGAAATGTGCAGTCTGAAACACCCTTATCACCTACATCCAGGGAAATAGCCAAGTCAATGATCGTGAGATAGACGATTGAACCTAAAATGCCCCTAGGCTCTCAATGGAACCCCATTAGGTTTTCAGGCATCTGTCCTCAGGGGCCTGTTCTGAAATACCAATCTATGACACATCATGTGGTCTCTGAGCCACACGACAGAACATCCCCTGTCCCCAGAAGAATACCATGCTCTTCGACCTGTGCCAAACCCTCAGGGTAGGAGAATCCTGCATGGCACCTTAGCAACCAGCACATTCTAAGTTCTCCCTGGTAACAAACAAGCATTGTGACCCATCTGCAAGAGATCCCATGTCAACTCAAGGCCTTGGCACTTTGTCCCAGAGCCACCAGAACGAATCTGCCATGTTCCTCAGCTGCAATTGTCAATGGAGGTGTGCTTTCCTGGCATCCATGCCGGAGAGCTCTTCTTCACAAACTTTCCACATGGGGAAACCTAGAGTAAACAAACCAGACTTCACCTACTCAGTACAAAGAAATGTTACTTTTTGCAGCAGTTCACAGGCCTCAGCATGTGAACTCCTCCATGGCCTCTTTATACCACCCCTCCACTTGTCGGTCATCATAGACAAAAACTCTAGTGTGAGCAAGCATCTGACATCCACCCTTATTCCAGTGCTGGATGTCTCGAGTAAACTGCTACAAATTGGAACTGCCTTCTGCTTGGCACTGAATTGAACCATAGCTTTTGTTTACAATTCCACCCAAAACTGACTGGTCCCCAAGCCCTCGTGATTGGGAAACCTGGAGCCACAACACAGCATTCTGCCTTCCCTATTGAATGAACAAATGCCTGGGAATCTTCCCAAGAAACTCCACATGAGGATCAATCTGCTCCGCCCTCGAATCTACTCTGATATAAAGGCTGCCATGGCCACTAGCGCTGTGTCTGACAGAGCCTGAGCCCCGACCGAGTTTTAGGCCTCATATCTAGCATTTGGGATTGCTATGGCCCAAGTACGTCATCTCCACCCATCCTTGGTATTCAGGCACCTATCTCGAGACCTTGCTGGAAACCCTGCCAATGGGGCAACCTGAAGCACAGAGGAACCTGACGGAAGAGAACTCATCCTTCCTCATGGCAGGACATTTGGCTTTTGGGTTGGGTGTCCAACTCTCTAAGCGGGAGCCAGATATATGACCAATGAGACCACTCCAACTCCTCAGGGCCGCCATGGGAGCAAACAGGCATTGTGAGACTCAGCCTGAGCAAGCTTTCAAACAATCCCTCTCAGTTGCACCATCATGATCCCGCATTGCAGGCCTCATACACCCCTAGGTGCAAATCCTAACCCTTGGTGGGAAGTCCCAGATGCCCAGAAAAAGAGCCTGTATCTGGAATCCCTGTTTTGGGGCACCCATAAGATGGAAAACAACATTCTTCCCTACCCCAAAAAAGCCACCAAACTATGAGCTGCAGAGATCCAAAGAGAGGAAAAGTTTCCCATGGACCCATGAGACTATACCTGCATTCCGAGGCCATCCTGGACACACAATATAGAGAGAAAAGCCTGTGCTACTGCCTTCCAGTCACCCTAATTACAACTCCTGACTAGCTGCACTCCAGGTCTACTCATTGGGCCTGTGATCACCTTTCCACTAACCATAACCCACATTTGTGTTTGCAGACTTCTCTCCCAAAACCATGGCTCATATGCCCTCCAGGACAGGGTCTCTGGATCCACAACACATGACTGGGCCTGCCATCCCCAAGGAAACTGTGCCCGTCAAACCTGCCCAAACCTTCCAGTTTAGGAGAAACACGCAAGAGCCCTGAGCCCAACCCAATATTGTCGGCAGCACTGGACACAAATGCCAGTCTGAAACGCCCTGATCACCTACATCCAAGCAGACAGCCATTTCAATGTTCCTGGGTCAGAAGATTGTACCTGACATGCTCCTAGGACGTCATTGGAACACTAGATTAGGTTTTCAGGCATCTGTCCTCAGGGTCCTGTTCTGAAATACCAACTTAGGATACAACATGTGGTCCCTGAGCCACACAATAGAATATCTCCTGTCCCAGTAGGAAACCATGCCCTTCGACCTGTGCCAAACCCTCAAGATTGGAGAATCCTGCACAGCACCTTAGACACCAGCACAAACTCTAGTTTGTGCGTTGACCCATACCACAAGCTTTCCATCTGCTGGACAGTCGAGTCCTGTTGAATGGCTCCAGGATGTCCCATACGGAAAGACTGGAGAGCAGGATTCGAAGGATGGATGCCTGTACAGCATACCTCACATTCCCATTGGCTCTTTGTGACAAGACATGTTTGAACTACTGGCTCTGGGGCGAGCTAACTAGGGGGCTGAATTGAAATGGACTCTCCTGTGGATGGGTCATAATGTGGGTTTGTGTGCATGGAGACCTTGGAATATGTTGGCAGCTCAGGGGCCATGAAGTATTTGCCTAACCGAAGGGTGTAATATTGCTCCAATTAAAAAGAGATCCCTATGTCGAGATGAGACAGGTTCTCTTTGGTGCCTCAGAAAAGCCCCAGATACTGGTCTTCAAACCAGTTCTCTGAGTAGAGACACCTGGAAACCAAAGCTAGGGTTCATATTAGAGCCTAGATGCCTGTCTGTTTCAATCTTCTGTCTCTGGGGACACTGTCTGAGTATATAAGTGGAGATAGTTGCTCAGCTGGTGTCAGAGTGCCCCTCTTAGTCCATGGCCAAGGCATGGCCTTGGAGACCTTATTGGATTCTCCTAATCTCTAGGGTTGTGGCCAATGGATTGGGTACAGTTTTCTTGGAGAGGACTGGCACAGTCCTTCAGTGTGTCTCCATAGGCCCTAGGCTGGAGGGTGTGTGGGTCCGGGCTGTGGGCACAGAAGTCTGAAAACACAAACTCGGCTTGGGTGCGGAGCCGAGAACATGGCAGGATAGACCCACAGACCGTGAGAGGAGATCCTCAGCTTATGAAAGAAGGGCAAATGGGAAGCAGTCACGCAAGCTTTTGTCTTTGGATGTTTTGTCTCCCATAGCCGTGGAAAGTAGGGGTGACCTCAGGGGCTATGGAAGAGTCTTCCTCTCTGAGGAGTTGGTCCAGCTCTTAAGATTTTGGGGACATTTTGTGGGAAGGGTGGAGTCCTGCTGTCTGGCTCAGGTGTTCTTCCAGGAGAGGGACTCCAGATCACAGTCCTGGGTTCGAGCAAATGGAATACTCGAGCTCTTGTGAAGATTGGGATCATAGGGGCTTGGCAAGCCCCATATGCGGGCTCTTAGTCCAGGCCCTGAGAGACCTTACTTCGACATGGGGCCCATGCTGATGGTCCCAATGCGAGTTTGTACCCAAGGAGGCACTCAAGTTTAGGCTTGGCCTCAGGGGCCATGAAGGTTTCTCCTACACTGAAGGTATGACTCCATGCCAACAGCAAGCTTTCCAGCCATGGGGAAGGAGAAGATCTGATTTGTGCTTCAGTTACCCACGTTTGCCAGGATTTGATATAATATCTAGGGTCAGATGTCTGAAAACCCAGGTTGGGAAGAGATGACAGCATAAGGCCATGGCCTGTCTGATGTGCTTAGTGTGCAGCCAGCTGTTTCCTTGTCTGTCGGAACGTCAGGCTGTGTCAGACAGAGCATTACTGACCAGGGTAGCTTTTCCAGTTAGGGTGCGGTCGAGGCCAGAGCAGGTTGGTTCTCATTTGTGGTTTCTGGAGAGCCCCATAGGGCAACGTTTTTCTTCTGGTGGGCAGGCAGAAAACTGTGTTGTGGTTCTGGAATTCCCAGTCTGGAGGGCTTGTTTGCCAGGAGTGTGAAGAGGGAAGTCTGAAAACACAAGCTAGCGTTAGGTTTGGGGCCGAGGGCATGGCAGGCCCACTCTGCAGAGACTGAATCAAGATCTCCTGCATCTGAGGTCAGGGCGAGTATCAGACGTTGCCTCAGGTTGGAGTTTGTGTCCATTATGGCCCCTTCCTGAAGGGGGTGGGGGCGTCATGAGGCCAGGGAGGTTTCCCAACGCTGGGAGTTGTGAGCTGCCCCAAACATCAAGGTTTACTCTGTAGGACAGTCGAGTACTATGAGATGGTTCTAGGATGACCCCTACAGAAAGACTCGAGAGAAGGGGTCTAAGCATGAATGTCTGCAAATGCCACCTCACATTCCCACTGGCTGCTTGGGGCAAGGCAGGCTCAATCTGCAGGCTCTTGGGCGGGTTTCTCAGAGGGCTGAGTAGAAATGGACTCTCCTGAGGATGAGTCATACTGTGGGTTGGTGGCCATGGAGACCTTGGAATGTGGCGGTGGCTCAGGGACTCTGCAGGTTTCTCCAAACCGAAGGGTTTGACACAGCTCCAACAATGAAGCTTCCCATGTGGAGACGATAGTTGTTCTGTTTGGTGTCTCAGGAAAGCCCCAGATGCTGGTCTTCAAACCCAGGCCTCTGAGGAGTGACACCTGGAAACCAAAGCAAGAGTTCAGATTAGGGCCCAGGGGCCTGTCTGGTTCAATCTACTGTCTTTGCCGACATCTGTCTGTGTTTCTGCAAGGAGGTAGTTGCTCAGCTTGTGTCAGGATGCCTTTGTCCAGAGAGGCTTATAGTAGTGGGATGTCCTCGGGGGCCTTGATGTTTCTCCTATTCTGTGGCGTTATGGGCAATGGAATGGGCATAGTCTCCTAGGAGAGAGCAGGACAGTCCTGTGGTGTGGCTCCAGAGGCCCCAGCCTGGAGGCTGTGTGGGCCAGGGCTGTGGTGACAGACATCCAAAAACACAAACTCGGCTGAGGTTTGGGGCTGAGGTTATGGCAGGAGTGATCTACAGTCCGTGAGGGGAACTCATTGTGATTAGAAAGTAGGGCGAGTGAGAAGCGGTCGTTCAGGCTTATGTCTCTGGATGTTGTATTCATGATGGTCATTTAATGTAAGCATGGTCTCATGGGCCATGGAAGTCTCCCTCTCTGGTGATTTGTCTGGCTCCCAAGAGATTGGGGTCATTTTGTGGGAAGGGAGAAGTCCTGTTTTCTGCCTCATGTGTCCCCACAATAGAGGGATTCTAGAGCAGAGCACTGGGTACATACAACTGGAATACCCACCCTCTGGTTAGGCCTGGGGACCTATGGGCATGGCAAGCCCATATGCAGATTCTTGGTCCAGCCACTGAGAGACGTTACTTGAATAGTGGACTCATGCTGAGGGTCACAATGTGTGTTTGTGCCCAAGGTGGTCCACAATATTGGGCGGGACCTCATTGAGCTTGCAGGTTTCTCCTACACTGAACCTTGGACATGCCAACCTCAGGGTTTCTTGCCATGGGGAAGGAGGAGTTTTGATTTCTGCATCACGTTCACTTCTGGGCACTAATTGGAGATAAGGTCTAGGTTCTGAAGCCTGAAAACCGAGGTTTGGAAGAGATGACGACCTAAGGCCATGGCAGGTCTGATGTGTTCAGTTTGGGGCCAGCTTCTAGGTGTCGTTCAGGAGGTCTGCTCTCAGGCTGTGCCAGACAGGGCATTCGTGCCCAGATATGCTGTATAATTGGGGTACAGTTGAGTGGCATGCAGAAGATAATTATATGGGGTTTCTCCATAGCCCCATAGGGCAAAGTCTTTCTTCTGGAGGGCAGGCAGAGTGCTGCATTCTGGCTCCGGAACTGCCAAACTGGAGGCCTTGGGGCCAGGAATGCAAGGATGTAAGTCTGAGAACAGAAGCTTTGTTTTGGTTTCAGGGCGAGGACATGGCAGGCACACTCTGCAGAGCTGAATCGAGATTTCATGCATCTGAGGTCAGGGCGAGGTTCATATGTTGGCTCAGGTTGGAGTTTCTGTCCATGATGGCCCCTTCATGAAGGGGGGTCATCACACCGCCATTGGTGTTTTCCCATGATGGCAGTAGTGAGATGCTCCAAACCACAAGGATTTTCTGCGGGTCAGTTGAAACCTGTTGGATGGCTCCAGGACATCCCATATGGAACAATTGCAGAGCAGGGTTCTAAGGATGGATGCCTGGGCATCCGGCCTCGCATTCCAATTGTCTCCTAGCGAAACGGCACGTTTGATTGCTGCCTATGATATAGCAGCCGAGGGGGCTGAGTTGAAATGCATTCTCCTGAGGATCGGTCATAATGTGGGATTGTGTCCATGGAGACCTTGGAATGGGGCAGTGGCACCAGGGCTCTGAAGGATGCTCCTAACCAGAGGTTTTGACACAGCTCCAAGAAGCATTTTTCCCATGGGGAAACAAGATTTGTTCTCATTGGTGCTTCAGTACCCCCCAATATGCTGGTATTGGAAACCAGAACTCTGAGGAGAGATGCCTGGAAACCAAGGCAATGGATCTGATTAGGGCCTGGGGCCTGTCTGGTTTAATCTTCTTCTCTCGGTTCATATGTCTTGGGATTGAGTGGAGGTAGTTCCTCAGCTGGTGTCAGATTGCCCCTATTTGTCCTGGGCAGTCTACACTATTGGGATGGCCACTTTGACTTAGGAGGTTTCTCCTAATTTGCAAGTTTGTGGCCAATGAAATGGGCAGAATTCCTTTGGGGAGGGAAGGCACAATCCTGAGGTGTGGCTCTAGGGGCTCAAGCATGGAGGGTGTGTGGGTCAGAGCTGTGGGGACAGAAGTCTGAAAACAGAAACTCGTCTTAGGTTTGGGGACATAGGTATGTGAGGCCCGATCTACAGACCTTGAGGAGAACTCTTCAGGATATGAACAGAGTGAGTGTGAGGCACTTGCTCAGGCTTTTGACTCTGGATTTTGTGTCACTGATGGCCATGGAATGTAGGGGCGTCCTCATAGACCATGGGTGAGACTTCCTCTATGGGGATTTGGATGATCCCAATATTTTGGGGTCATTCCGTGGGATGGGAGGAGTCCATTCTGTTTTTTTTTTTTTTGTTTTTTTTTAACCTCAGGTGTGCCACTAAAGAGGGATTCCAGAGCAGAACCCTGGGAAGGGGCGACTGGACAACCCGAACTCTGTATAAGATTGGGGGCTTAAGGGCATGGCAATCCCCATATGGGGTACCTTGGTCCAGCCACTGAGAGGTCTTACTTGAGTACAGTGCTCACACTGAGGGTCACAATGCATGTTTGTGCCCAATGTAGGCATCAAGCATGGGCGGGGACTCATGGGCCATGCTTGATTCTCCTACACTGAACTTTAGACAACATACGAACCACAAGGTTTCTTGCCATGGGGAAGGAGGAATTCTGATTTCTGCATCATGTTCACCCCTGGGCAGTGACTGGAGATAAGATCTAAGTTCTGAATCCAGAAAATCGAGGTTGGGATGAGATGATAACCTAAGGTCATGGAGGGTCCGATGTGCTCAGTGTGCGGTCAGCTTTCTGGGTGTTGTTCAGGAGGTATGGATTCAGGCTGTGTCAGACAGTGCATTAGTGCCCAGGTTAGACTGTATAATTTGGGTACAGTTGAGTTCCATGTAGGTTCATCCTCATTTATTGTGTCAGGGAAGCTCACTGGGGCAACATTTTTCTTCTGGTGGGCAGGCAGAGTGCAGCATTGTGGGTCCAGAATTGCCAAACTTGAGGGCGTCGGGACCAGGAGTGTGAGGACGTAAGTCTGAGATCATAAGCTAGACTTAAGTTTCAGGGCGAGGGCACGACAGGCAGCCTCTGCAGATCCGAATCAGAATCTCATTCATCTGAAGTCAGGACGAGGATCAGACTTAGGTGCAGGTTGGAGTTTCTGTCCATGATGGCCCCTTCATCAAAGGGGTGGAATCTCGAAGCCATGGAGGTTTTCCCACGTTGGGAGTTGTGGGATGCTCCAAACTGCAAGGATTCCTTCTGCGGGAAAATTGAGAACTGTTGGATGGCTCCAGGACATCCCATATGGAATGACTCCAGAGCCGGGTTCTAAGGATGGATGCCTGAGCAGACTGCCTCTTACACCAATTGTCTCCCTGCCACAAGACAGGTACGATCTGATGGCTATGCAGGAGCAATCGTGGGAGCTGAGTTGAAATGGACTCTCCTGAAGATTGGTCTTAATGTGTGTTTGTGTCCATGAGAACGTTGGAATGGGGTGGTGGCCCCAGGGCTCTAAAGGATTCTAACCGGAGATTTTGAAACAACTCGAAAGAGCAAGTTTTCCATGTGGAGACAAGATTTGTTCTAATTGGTGCCTCAGAAAACCCACATATGCTGGTATTAGAACCAGGCCTCTGAGGAGAGATACATAGAAACCACAGCAATGCATCCAATTAGGTCCTAGGAGCCTCTCTGGTTCAATCTTCTTCTCTGTCGACATCTGTCTATTTTATGAAATGGTGGTAGTTGCTCAGCTGGTATCAGACCGCTCCTGTTTGTCCGGGCGGCCTACACTATAGGGATGGCCTCGGGGACTTTGGAGGTTTCTCCTAAATTGTATGATTATGGACAATGGAATGGGCAGAATTCCTGTGGAGTGGGCAGGCACAGACCTGATGTGTGGCTCCAAGGGCCCAGCCTTGAGGGTGTGTGGGCAAGGACTGTGGGGACAGATGTCTGAAAACACAAACTCAGCTTAGGTTTGGGGACGTAGGTATGGCAGGCCCGATTTACAGACTATGAGGAGAACTTTTTGGGATCTGAATAAAGGGTGAAAGTGTGACACTTGTCAGGCTTTTGCCCCTGGATTTTGTGTCAATGATGGCCGTGGAATGTCGAGGAGTCCTCATGGGCCATGGAAGAGTCTTTCTCTCTGTGGATTTGGCCAGATCCCAATTGTTTTGGGTTAATCTGTGGGATTCAGTTTTGTAACTAAGGTGTCCCACCAAAAGAGGGATTCCAGAGCAGAGCCCTGGACAATAAGAAATCTAACTAAAAATACGTGCCTAGGGGCATGGCAAGCCCAATATGCCTTCTAATGGTCCAGCCACTGAGAGGCCTTCATTGAGGACAGAACTCATGCTGAGGGTCACAATGCGTGTTTATGCCCTCGTGGTACTCAAGCATGGGTGGGGACTCATGGTGCATGCTTGTTTCTCCTACACGGAATGATAGTCAACATGTCAACCACATGAGTTCTTGCCATGGGGAAGTATTAATTCTGATTTCTGCATGTCATTCACCCCTGGGTAGTGATTGGAGATAAGGTCTAGGTTGTGAAGTCTGAAAACCGAGGTTGGGAAGAGATGACGACCTAAGGCCATGTCGGGTCCGATATGCTCAGCGTGGAGCCAGCTGTCTGGGTGTTGGTCGGGAGGTCCAAGCTTGGGCTGTGTCAGACAGGGCATTAGTGCCCAGGGTAGATTGTATAATTGGGGTACAACTGAGTGCCGTGCAGGTTGATCTTTATTTGGCATTTCTGGGTAGCCCCAAGGGCAATGTTTTTCTTCTGGAGGACAGGCAGAGTGCTGCATTGTGGCTCCGGAATTTCCAAAGTGGATGCCTTGTGGACGGGGAGTGTGAGGACATAAGTCTGAGAACACATGTTAGGCATAGGTTCTGGGCAAGGGCACGGCAGGCCCCCTCTGCAGATCTGAATCGGGATATCATGAATCTGAAGTCAGGGCGAGGTTCAAACCTAGGCTTAGGTTTGAATTTCTGTCCATTCTGGCCACTTTATGAAGGGGACAGCATCTCCAGTCCATGGAGGTTTACCCACGATGGGAGTTGGGAGATGCTCCAAACAACAAGGATTCCTTCTGATCAACAATTGAGACCTTTTGTATCACTCCAGTACATACCATACAGAATGACACCAGAGCAGGGATCTAAGGATGGATGCATGGGAAGCCCGCCTCACATTGCAGTTGTCTCCTAGCAAATAGACAGGTTTGATATGCTGGCTCTGTCAGAGCAACCAAGGGGGCTGAGTTGAAATGGACTCTCCTGAGGATGGATGCTAATGTGGGTTTGTGTCCATGGAGACCTTGGAATGGGGCGTTGGCACATGGGCCCTGAAGGATTCTCCTAACCGGAGGTTTTGAGACATCTCCAAAGGACAAGTTTCCCATGTGGAGACGAGATTTGTTCTGATTGGTGCCTCAGGAAACCCCCATATACTGTTATTGGAATATAGGCCTCTGAAGAGAGATAACTGGAAACCAAAGCAATGGCTCCGTTTAGAGCCTAGGGGCCTGTCCGGTTGAATCTTCTTCTCTGTGTACATCCATCTAAGGTATTAGTGGAGTTAGATGCTCAGCTGGTGTCAGATGGCCCTTGTTTGTCCCAGGCGGCCTACACTATTGTGAAGGCCTTGGGGACTTTGGAGGTTTCTCCTAATTTTATGATTATGGACAATGGAATGGGCAGAATTCCCGTGGAGAGGGAAGGCACAGTTTTCATATGTGGCTCCAGGGGCCCCACCCTGCAGGGTGTGTGCACCAGGACTGTGGAGACAGAAGTCTAAAACACAAACTCAGTTTAGGTTTAGGGACGTAGGTATGGCAGGCCCGATCTACAGATCGTGAGGAGAATTCTTCCGGATATGAAGAAAGAGAGATTGTGAGGCACTTGTTCAGGCTTTTGTTTCTGTATTTTGTGACAACGATGGGCGTGGAATGTCGGGGAGGCCTCATGGGCCATGGACGAGTCTTCCGCTCTGTGGATTTGGCCTGATTGCAATTGTTTTGGGTCAAATTGTGGGATGGGAGGAGTCCTTTCAGTTTGTTACCTCAGGTGTCCCACCAAAAGAGGGATTCCAAAGCCGAGCCCTGGGGAGGGGCGACTGGACAACCAGAAATCTGGTTAAAAATTGGGGCCTAGGGGCATGGCAAGCCCAATATGCTGTCTTTTGGTCCAGCCACTGAGAGGCCTTACTTGAGAACTGGGCTCACGTTGAGGGTCACAATGCATGTTTGTGACCGACTTGGACCTCAAGCATCTGCAGGGCCTCATGGGCCACACTGGTTTCAACTACACTTTACGTTGGACAACATGCCAACCACAAGGTTTCTTGCCATGGGGAAGTTCTGATTCCTGAATCATGTTCAACCCTGGGTGGTGACTGGAGATAAGGTTTAGGTTCTGAAGCCTGAAAACCGAGGTTCGAAAGAGATGAAGGCCTAAGGCCATGGCGAGTCCGATGTGCTCAGTGTGTGGCTAGCTGGGTGGGTGCGAGCCAGGAGGTTCAGTCTCAGGCTGTGCCAGAAAGGGCAGTAGTGCACAGGGCAGCCTGTATAATTGGGGTCCAGTCAAGTGGCATGCAGGTTGATCCTCATTTGGGAAATCTGGGTAGCCCCAGAGGGCAATGTTTTTCTTCCAGAAAGCAGGCAGAGTGCTGCCTTGTAGTTCTGGAATTGCCAAACTGGAGGGCTTGTGGGCCAGGAATGTGAGGATGGAAGTTGAGAACACAAACTAGACTTATGTTTCTGGGCAAGGGCACGGCAGGCACACTCTGCAGAGCTGAATCAAGATGTCCTGCATCTGAAGTCAGGGCGAGGATCAGACGATCGCTCAGGTTGGAGCTTCTGTCCCTGATGGCCCCTTCATGAAGCGCAGGGGGCGGGATCACGAGGCCATGGAGGTTCTCCCACGATGGGAGTTGTGAGATGCTCCAAACAGTAAAGATTCTTCTGCGGGACTATTGAGACCTGTTGGTTGGCTCCAGGACTTCCCATACTGCATGATTCTGAGAATGGTTCTAAGTATGGATGTCTGGGAAGCCTGCCTCTCATTCCAATCATCTCCTAGCGACAAGACGGGTTAGATCTGCTGGATCAGGGGGAGCAACTGAGGGGGCTGAGTTGAAATGGACTCTCCTGTGGATGGGTCCTAATGTGGGTGTGTCTCCATGGAGACCTTGGAATGAGGCGCTGGCACCGGGAACCTGAAATGTCCTTCTAACCAGAGGCTTTGAGAGAGCTCCAACATGCAAGTTTCCCATGTGTAGACGAGATTTGTTCTGATGGGTGCCTCTGGAGAAGCCTTCAGCTGGTATTGTAAAACAGGCTTTTGAGGAGACATGCCTGTAAACCAAAGCTATGGATCCCATTATGGCCTGGGGTCCTGTCTGGTCAATCTTCTTCTCTGGGGACATCCATCTATGGTATGAGTGGAGGTAGATGCTCAGCTGGAGTCAGACGGCCCTTTTTTGTCCCGGACAACCTACACCATTGGTATGGCCTCAGGGAATTTGGAGGTTTCTCCTAATTTGTACGGTTTTGGATAATGGAATGGGCAGAATTCCCATGGATTGGTTAGGCACAGTCCTAATGTGTGGTTCCAGGGGCCCAGCCTGGAGGGTGTGTGGCCCAGGACTTTGAGGACAGAACTCAAAAAACACAAACTCAGCTTAGGTTTGGGGACGTAGGTATGGCACGGCCGAACTACAAATCATGAGAAGAACTCTTCAGGATATGAAGAAAGAGCGAGTCTGAGGCGCTTGCTCAGGCTTTTGTCTCTGGATTTTGTATCAGCGATGGCCGTGGAATGTCGGGGAGGCCTCATGGGCCATGGACGAATCTTCCTCTCTGTGGATTTGGACCTATCCCAATTCTTTTTCGTGAATCTGTGGGATGGGAGGACTCCTTTCAGGTTTGTTACCTGAGGTGTCCCACCAAAAGAGGAATTCCAAAGCAGAGCCCTGGGCAAGAGTGAAGGACAAGCCGAACTATGGTTAAAAATTGGGGTCTAGGGGCATGGCAAGCCCAAAATGCTGTTTCTTCATGCAGCCACTGAGAGGCCTTGCCTGAGGACCGGGCTCAGGGTGAGGGTCACAATGTGTGTTTGTGACCAATGTGGCCCTCAAGCATGGGCTGGGTCTCATGTGCCACACTGGTTTCAACTACACTGAACGTTGGACAACATGCCAACCACGAGGTTTCTTGCCAAGGGAACGAGTTCGGATTTCTGCAACATTTTCAACCCTGGGCAGTGATTGGAGATAAGGTCTAGGTTCTGAAGCCTGAAAACCGAGGTTGGGTAGAGACGACGACCTAAGGCCATGGCGGGTCCGATGTGCTCAGTGTGCGGCCAGCTGTCTTGGTGGGACCAGGAGTTCCAGGCTCAGGCTGTTTCAGAATGGGCAATTGTGCCCACTTCAACCTATATATTTGTTGTACAGCCAAATGGCGTGCAGGTTGATCCTCATTTGGGGTTTCTGGGTAGCCCCAGAGGGCAATGTTCTTCTTCCAGGGAGCAGGCAGAGTGCCACATTGTACTTCTGGATTGCCAAACTGGAGGGCTTGTGGGCCAGTAGTCTGAGGACTGAAGTCTGAGAACACAAGCTAGGCTTAGTTTTTATGGGTGAGGACATGGGCGTCACAATCTACAGACCTGAATCGAGATCTCGTGCATCTGAAGTCAGGGTGAGGATCAGATGATCTTCAGGTTAAACTTTCTGTCCCTGATGGCCCCTTATTGAAGGGGGGGAATCACGAGGCCATGGGGGTTTTCGCACGATGGGATTTGTGAGAAGCTCCAAACTGCAAAGATTCTTCTCCAAACAATTGAGACCTGTTAGTTGGCGCCAGGCCAAGGATTCCAAGCATGGTTCTGAGGATGGATGGCTGGGTACCCCACCTCGCATTCCAATTTTCTCCTAGCTACAAGAAAGGTTATATCTGCTGGATTTGGGGGAGCAACTGAGGAGGCTGAGTTGAAATGGACTCTCCTGTGGATGTGTCCTAATATGTTTTTGTGTCTATGGAGACCTTGGAATGAAGCGGTGGCACTGGGTCCCTGATGGGTTCTTCTAACAGAGACTTTGACACAGCTCCACCGTGCAAGTTTCCCATGTGTAGATGAGATTTGTTCTGATGGGTGAGTCAAGAAACAGCCATATGCTGGTATTGAAATCCAGGCCTCTGAGGAGACATGTCTGGAAATCATAGCAATGTATCCGATTAGTGCCTAGTGGCCTGTTCATTCCTTTTTTCTTCTGGGGACATCAGATTGATCCTCATTTGGGTATCTGGGTAACCCCAGAGGGCAATGTTTTTCTTCCTGAAGGCTGGAAGAGGGCTGCATTATAGTTATGGTTTGCAAACTGGAGGCTTGTGGGCCAGTAGTCTGAGGACGGAAATCTGAGAACACAAGCTAGGCTTAGGTTTCTGGGTGAGGACAAGGCAGAAACAATCTACAGACCTGAATCAAGATCTCGTGCTTCTGAAGTCAGGGCGAGGATCAGATGATCCCTCAGGTTGGTGTTTCTGACCCTGATGGCCCCTTCATGAAGGGGCGGGGTCACGAGGTCGTGGGGGTTTTCCCACGATGTTAGTTGTGAGAAGCCCCAAACTGCAAAGATTCTTGTGCAGGACAATTGAGACATGTTGGTTGGCTCCAGGCCAACGATTCCGAGCAGGGTTCTAAGGATGGATGCCTGGGTAGCCCACCTTGCATTCCAATTGTGTCCTAGCAACAATACAGGTTATATCTGCTGGATCTGGGGGAGCAATCTGGATCTGAGTTGAAATGGACTCTCCTGTGGATGGATCCTAATATGTTTTTGTGTCTATGGAGACCTTGGAATGAAGCGGTGGCACTGGGGTCCTGAAGGGTTTTTTCAAACAGAGGTTTTGACACAGCTCCAACGTGCAAGTTTCCCATATGTAGATGAGATTTGTTCTGACGGATGAGTCAGGAAACAGCCATATGCTGGTATTGAAATCCAGGCCTCTGAGGAGAGATGACTGGATACCACAACAATGAATCCTAATAGTGCCTAAGGGCCTGTTCGTACCTTTTTACCTCTGGGGACATCAGTCTATGCGTCTGAGTGCATGTAGGTGCTCAGATGGGCTCAGATTGCCCCTGTTTGTCCTGGGAAGCCACCACTATTGGGATGGCCCCAGGGAGTTTGGAGGTTTATCCTATTAGTAGGTTGTGGCCATTGGAATGGGCACATACAATTCCCTTGGGAGGGCAAGTACAGTCCTCAGGTTTGGCTCCAGGGGCCTGAGCCTGTAGGGTGTGTAGGCAGAGCTGTTTGGACAGTTGTCTGAAAACACAAACGCGGCTTATGTTTCGGGTCATAGGTATGGCAGGATTGATCTACAGACCATGAGGAGAACACTTCGGGATATGAAAAAAGGGCGAGTGTGAGGCTCGTGCTCAAGTTTTTGTCTCTGGATATCGTGTCACTCATGGTCGTGAAATTGCCGGGTGACTTCATGGGAAATGGACGAGTCTTACTCTCTGGGGGTTTGGCTCCGTCGCAAGATTTTGGGGTCATTCTGTGGGATGGAAGAAGTCCGTTTTGTTGTTGTTGTTGATTTACTTTGTTTTGTTTTCTAACCTCAGATGTCCCACCAAATGAGGGATTCCAGAGTAGAGCCCTGGGGAGGGCCGACTGGACAACCAGAAATCTGGTTACAAATTTGGGCCTAGGGACATGTCAAGCCCATTATGACATCTAATGTTCGAGCCACTGAGAGGACTTACTAGAGGTCAGGACTCACGCTGAGGGTCACAATGCGTGTTTATGCCCACATCGCAAACAAGAATGGGCGGGGCCTCATTTTGAATCCTGGTTTCTCCTACACTGAACGTTGGACAACATGCCAACCATAAGATTTCTTGCCTTGGGTAAGGAAGAGTTCTGATTTCTGCATCACAGGCACCCCTGGGAAGTGATTGGAGATAAGGTCTATGTTCTGAAGCCTGAAAACTGAGGTAGGGAAGAGATGATGACCTAAGGCCATGGCGGGTCTGATGTTCTCAGTGTGTGGTCAGCTGTCTGGGTGTTGTTCAGGAGGTCCGGGCTCAGGTTGTGTCATACAGTGCATTAGTGCCCAGGTTAGACTATATAATTTGGGTACAGTCGAGTGCCATGTAGATTTATCCTCATATAAGTTATCTAGGCAGCTCATTAGGCAAAATTTGTTTTCTAGAGGGCAGGAAGAGTGCTTCATTGTCGGTCCGGAATTGCCAAACTTGAGGGCTTCGTGTTTAGGAGTGTGAGGACGGAAGTCTGAGAACACAAGCTAGACTTGGGTTTCAGGACGAGGACACGGCAGGGAACACTGTAGATCTGAACCAATATCTCATGCATCTGAAGTCAGGGCGAGGATCAGACGTTGGCTCAGGTTGGAGTTTCTGTGCATGACGGCCCCTCATGAAGGGAGTGGAATCTCGAGGCCATGGAGGTTTTCCTACGTTGGGAGTTTTGGGATGCCCCCTTCAAGGATTCATTCTGCGGGACAATTGAGACCTGTTGGGCAGCTTCAGGACATCCCATATGGAATGAATCCAGGGCACCGTTCGAGGATGGATGTCTGGGAAGCCGGCCTCGCATTCCAATTGTCTCCTAGCAACAAGACAGTTTAGATCTGATGGCTCTGAGGGAGCAACAGGGGTGGCTGACTTAAAATGGACTTTCCTGAGGATGGGTCCTAATGTGTTTTTGTGTCCATGAGGGCCTTAAAATGGAGCGGTGGCACCGGGACACTGAAGTATTCTCCAAACTTTTGACATAGCTCAATGCACAAGTTCCCTTGTGGAGACGAGATTTGTTCTGATGGGTGCCTCGAGAAAAACCCTATGCTGTCTCTTAATCCAGCCCCTGAGAGGCCTTACCTGAGGACTGGGATCAGGGTGAGGGTCACAATGTGTGATTTTGACCAATGTGGCCTTCAACCATCGGCGGGGCCTCATGGGCCACACTGTTTTCAACTACACTGAACATTGGACAACATGCCAACCACATGGTTTCCTGCCATGGGGAAGGAGTTGTGATTTCTGCATCACTTTCAAGTCTGGGCAGTGATTGGAGATAAGGTCTAGGTTCTGAAACTTGACAAACGAGGTTGGGAATAGATGACGACCTAAGGGCAAGGCGGGTCCGATGTGCTCAGTGAGCGGCCAGCTTTTTGGGGGGGGGCAGGAAATCCAGGCTCAGGCTGTGTCAGAAAGGGCAAGAGTGCAGAGGTCAGCCTATATATTTGGGGTACAGTCGAATGGCGTGCAGGTTGATCCCCATTTGGGGTTTCTGGGTAGCCCCACAGGGCAATGTTTTTCTTCCTGAGGGCAGGCAGAGTGCTGCATTATAGTTATGGTTTGCAAACTGGAGGCTTGTGGGCCAGCAGTCTGAGGACGGAAATCTGAGAACACAAGCTAGGCTTAGGTTTCTGGGTGAGGACAAGGCAGGAACAATCTACAGACCTGAATCGAGTTCTCGTGCTTCTGAAGTCAGGGCGAGGATCAGATGATCCCTCAGGTTGTTGTTTCTGTCCCTGAATGCCCCTTCATGAAGGGGGGGGTCACGAGGCGATGGGGGTTTTCCCTCGATGTTAGTTGTGAGAAGCTCCAAACTGCTAAGATTCTTCTGCAGGACAATTGAGACCTGTTCGTTGGCTCCAGGCCAACGATTCCAAGCAGGGTTCTAAGGATGGAAGGCTGGGTAGCCCACCTCGCATTCGAATTGTGTCCTAGCAACAAGACAGGTTAGATCTGCTGGATCTGGGGGAGTAACCAAGGAAGCTGAGTTGAAATGGACTCTTTTGTGGATGGGTCCTAATGTGTTTTTGTATCTATGGAGACCTTGGAATGAAGCGGTTGCACTGGGGTCCTGAAGGGTTTTTCCAAAGATAGGCTTTGACACAGCTCCAACGTGCAAGTTGCCCATATGTAGATGAGTCCTCAGGTTTGGCTCCAGGGGCCTGAGCCTGTAGGGTGTGTAGGCCAGAGCTGTTTGGACAGTTGTCTGAAAACACAAACTCGGCTTATGTTTCGGGTCATAGGTATGGCAGGACTGATCTACAGACCATGAGGAGAACTCTTCGTGATATGAAAAAAGGGCGAGTGTGAGGCTCTTGCTCAAGTGTTTGTCTCTGGATATCGTGTCACTCATGGTCGTGAAATTTCCGGGTGACTTCATGGGAAATGGACGAGTCTTACTCTCTGGGGGTTTGGCCCCGTCGCAAGATTTTGGGGTCATTCTGTGGGATGGTAGAAGTCCGATTTGTTGTTGTTGTTGATTTGCATTGTTTTGTTTTTTAACCTCAGGTGTCCAACCAAATGAGGGATCCAGAGTAGTGCCCTGGTGAGGGCCGAAAGGACAACCAGAAATCTGGTTACAAATTGGGGCCTAGGGACTAGTCAAGCCCATTATGACATCTAATGTTCGAGCCACTGAGAGTACTTACTAGAGTACAGGGCTCACGCTGTTGGTCACAATGCGTGTTTATGTCCTCTTCGCACTCTAGAATTGGCGGTGCCACAGGGTGAATGCTGGTTTCTCCATGTCACGAGGACATGGAGGTTTTCCCACGATGGGAATTGTGAGATGGTCCAAACCGCAATGATTCCTTCTGTGGGACAGGTGAGACCTGTTGGATGGCTCCCGGACATCCCATAAGGAAGTTATCCAGAGCAGGGTTCTAAGGATGGATGCCTGGGCAGCCTGCCTCCCATTCCAGGTGTCTCATAGAGCCAAGGCAAGTTCTATCTGCTGAATCCAGGGGAGCAACCGAGGCGGGTGTGTTGAAATGGGTGAGTTGAGGATAGGTCATAATGTGCATTTGTGTCCATGTAGACATTGGAATGGGGTGCTGGATCCGGGGCCTTGAGGGATGTTCATAACGGAGGTTTTGATGGAGCTCTAAAGATTATGTTTCCTATGTAGAGAAGAGAATTGTTTTAATGAGTGCCTAAGGAATCTCCCATATGTTGGTATTGGAAACCAGGCCTCTGAGGAGAGATGACTGGAATCAAAAGCAATGGATCTGATTAGGGCCTAAGTGCCTGTCCAGTTCAATCTTATTCTATGGGGATATCTGTCTCTGGGTCTGAGTGGAGGTAGTTTCCTAACTTGTGAAAGATCATCCCTGTGTGTCCTGGGCAGCCAACACTATTCGGATGGCCTCGTGGAGATTGGAGGATACTCCTAATCTATAGGGTTGTGGCCAATGGAAATGCAGAATTCCCCTGGAGAGGTAAGCCACAGTCCTGAGGTGTGGTTCCAGGGGCTCCAACTTGGATGGTGTGTGGGCCATGCCTGTGGGGACAGAAGTCTGAAAA
Source organism: Mustela nivalis (assembly GCF_964662115.1). Lineage (NCBI taxonomy): Eukaryota > Metazoa > Chordata > Mammalia > Carnivora > Mustelidae > Mustela > Mustela nivalis. The sequence goes on along the minus strand of NW_028136484.1, from coordinate 1,583,507 downwards.
CACAAACTCAGCTTAGGTTTGGGGATGTATGTATGAAGGCTCGATCTACAGACCGTGAGAATTTTCCGGGATATGAACAAAGGGCGAGTATGTGGCGCTTGCTCAGGCTTTTGTCTCTGGATTTTGTGTCAACGGTGGCCGTGGAATGTCGCGGTGTCCTCAAGGGCCATGGACAATTCTTTCTCTGGTGATTTGGCCTGATCCCAAGTGGTTGGGATCATTCTGTGGATGGGAAGAGTCCTTTATGTATTTTTTTTTACCTCAGTTGTCCCACCAAAGAGGGATTCCAGAGTAAAGCCCTGAGTAGGGGTGACTAGACATCTCGAACTCTGGTTGAGATTGGGGGACTAGGGGCTTGGCAAGCCCCATATGTGGGCTGTTGTTCCAGTCACTAAGAGGCTTTACATGAGGATAGGGCTCACGCTGAGTGTCACAATGTGTGTTTGTGCACATTGTGGCCCTCAGGGATAGGTGGGGCCTCTTAGTCCATGGTGCTTTCTCCTACAATGAACATTGGAAAACATGCCAACCACTAGGTTTCTTGCCAAGGCGAAGGAGAAGTTCTGATTCTTGCATCACGTTCACTCCTGAGCAGTGAGTGGAGATAAGGTCTAGGTTCTGAAGGTGAAAACTGAGGTTGGGTAGAGATGATGGCCTAAAGCCATTGTGGGTGTGATATGCTCTGTGTACGGCCAGCTGTCTGGGTGTTGGACTGGAGGTCTGCCCTCAGGCTGTGTCAGACAGGGCTTTAGTGCACAGGCTAGACTGTATAATTGGGGTATGGTCGGGTGGCATGCAGGTTGTTACTCATTTGGTGTTTCCGGTTAGCCCTATAGGGCAACATTTTTCTTCTGGAGGGCAGGCAGAGTGCTGCATTGTGTCTCCAGAATTGCCAAACTGGAGGGGTGTGGCCAGGATTGTGAGGAAGGAAGTCTGAAAACACAAGCTAGCACGAGTTTTGGGGCCAAGAGCATGGCAGGCCCACTCTGCAAGGCTGAATCGAGATCTCCTGCAGGTGAGGTCAGGGCGAGTATCAGATGTTGCCTCAAGCTGGAGTATGTGTCCATGACGGCCCCTTCCTGAAGGGGGTGGGGGCGTCATGAGGCCAGGGAGGTTTCCCTATGCTGGGAGTTGTGAGCTGCTCCAAACTTCAAAGTTTCCTTCTTCAGGACAGTCGAGTACTATTGGATGGTTCCAGGATGCCCCATACAAAAAGACTCGAGAGCAGGGGCCTAAGCATGGATGCCGAGAAACGCCAACTCACCTTCCCATTGCCTGGTCGAGACAAGGCACGCTCAATCTGCGGGCTCTTGGGTGAGCTACCCAGAAGGCTGAGTTTAAATGGACTCTCCTGAGGATGAGTCATAATGTGGGTTGGTGGCCATGGAGACCTTGGAATGTGGCAGTAGCTAAGGGACTCTGCAGGATTCTCCAACCCGAAGGGCTTGACACAACTCCAACAAGGAAGCTTCCCATGTGGAGATGAGAGGTCTTCTGTCTGGTGCCTCAGGAAAGCCCCGTATGCTGGTCTTCGAACCCAGGCCTCTGAGGAGTGATACCTGGACACCAAAGCAAGAGTTCATAATAGGGCCTAGGGGCCTGTCTGGTTCAATCTTCTGTCTCTGCGGATATCTGTCTGTGTGTCTGCATGGAGGTAGTAGTTGCTCAGCTTGTGTCATAATGCCCCTATTTGTCCAGTGCGGCTTGCGGTAGTGGGATGTCCTTGGGGACCTTGAGGTTTCTACTATTTTGTAGAGTTGTGGCCAATGGAATGGGCAGTTTCTTAGGAGAGAGCAGGCACAGTTCTGTGGTGTGGCTCCAGAGACCCCAGCCTGGAGGCTGTGTGGGCCATGGCTGTGCAGACAGACATCCAAAAACCCTAACTCAGCTCAGGTTTGGGGCCGAGGTTACGGCAGGTCTGATCTACAGTCCATGAGGGGAGCTCCTCTGGATATGAAAGAAGGGTGAGAGGGAGGCAGTCGCTCAGGCTTTTGTCTCTGGATGTTTTGTCCACAATGGCCGTTTAATGTAGGAGTTGCCTCATGGGTCGTAGAAGTCTCCCTCTCTGGTAGTTTGTCCAGCCCCCAAGAGTTTGGGGTCATTCTGTGGGAAGGGAAGTGTCCTGTTTTCTGCTTCATGTGTCCCCCCAGTAGAGGGATTCTAGAGCATAGCAGTGGGTACTGACAACTGGAATACTCGCCCTCTGGTTAAGCCTGGGGGCTTATGGATATGACAAGCCCCATATGCAGGATCTTGGTCCAGCCACTGAGAGACGTTACTTTAATACGGGACTCACGCTGCAGGTCACAATGCATGTCTGTGCCCTAGGCGGCCCTCAAGCACTGGCGTGGCCTTTCGGACAATGCAGGTTTTCCCAATTGATTGTTGGACAACATGCCAACCGCAAGGTTTCTGGCCATGGGGAAGGAGGAATTCTAATTCTGCATCACGTTCACCCCTGGGCAGTGATTGGAGATAAGGTCTAGGTTCTGAAGCCTGAAAACCGAGGTTGGGAAGAGATGACGACCTACAGCAATAGCGGGTCCAATGTGTCCAGGTTGGGGCCAGCTGTCTGGGTGTCGTTTGGGATGTCTTGTCTCAGGTTGTGCCAGACAGGGCATTAGTATACAGGGTGGGCTGTATAATTGCTTTACAATCGAGTGGCATGCATTAGAAAATCATTTGGGGTTTCTTATTAGCAGCATAGGGCAAAGTTTTTCTTCTGGAGGGCAGGCAGAGTGCTGCATTGTGGCTTCGGAATTCCCAAACTGGAGGGCTTGTGGGCCAGGAGATTGAGGACGGAAGCTGAGAACACAAGCTAGGCTTAGGTTTCGGGGCAAGGACATGGCAGGCACACTCTGCAGAGCTGAATTGAGATCTCATGCGTCTGAAGTCAGTCGAGGTTCAGACTTACCTCAGGGTTGAGTTTCTGTCCATGTTGGCCCCTTCAAGAAGAGGGGGGATTATGAGGCCATGGGGGTTTTTCCACTATTGGAGTTGTGAGATGCTCCAAACCGCAAGGATTCCTTCTGTGGGACAATTAAGATTTGTTGGATGGCTCCAGGACGTCTTATAAGGTATTTTTCCAGAACAGGGTTCTAAGTATGGATGCCTGGGCAGCCAGCCTCACAATCCAATTGTCTCCTAGCAACAAGAAACGTTTGATCTGCTGGCTTGGGGTAGCAACATAGGGGTCTGAGTTGAAATGGACTTTCCTGAGGATGGTCTTAATGTTGGTTTGAGTCCATGGAGACCTTGGTATGGGGCAGTGGCACCAGGGCCCTGAAGGATTCTCCTAACCAGAGGTTATGACAAAGCTCCAATGAGCAAGTTTTCCATGGGGAGACGAGATTTGTTCTTATTGGTGCCTCAGGAAACCACCATATGCTGGTATTGGAAACGAGGCCTCTGAGGAGAGATGCCTGGAAACCAAAGCAATGGATCTGATTAGGGCCTAGGGGCCTGTCCGGTTTAATATTTTTCTCTGGGGACATCTCTTGTCTGAGTGCAGGTAGTTGCTCAGCTGGTTTGAGATCACCCCTGTTTGTCCTGGGCGGCCTACTCTATTGGGATGGCCTCGGTGACTTTGGAGGTTTTTCCTCATTTGCAAGGTTGTGGCCAATGGAATGGGAAGAATTCCCTTGAAAGGGAAGCACAGTCCTGAGGTGTGGCTCCAGGGACCCAAGTGTGGAGCGTTTGTGGTCCAGGGCTATTTGGACAAAAGTCTGAAAACACAAACTCCACTTAGGTTAGACGATGTATGTATGGCCGGCCCGATCTATAGACCGTGAGGAGAACTCCAAGGGATATGAACAAAGGGCGAATGTGAGGTGCTTGCTCATGCTTTTTTTTTTTTTTTTTTTCTGGAAATGTGTCACCGATTGCCATGAAATGTCGTGGTGTCCTCATGGGCCATCGATGAAGCTCCCTTTCTGGGGATTTAACCCGATCCCAAGGGTTTGGGGTCATTCTGTCTGAAGGGAGGAGGCCTTTCTGGTTTTTTTTGTTTATTTTTTTTTGTTTATTTGTTTTTTTTTTTTACCTCAGGTGGACCAGCAAAAGAGGGATTCCAGAGCAGAGTCGTGGGTGGGGTCAACTGGACAACCAGACCTCTGGTTAACATTGGGACCTAAGAACATGGCAAGCCCCATATGTGGGCTCTTGGTCCAGACACTGAGAGGCCTTCCTTGAGGATAGGTCTCACACTGAGTTTCCCAATGTGTTTTTGAGCCCAAGGAGCCCCTCAAGTCAGGGCGTGGCCTAATGTACCATGCTGGTTTCTCCTACACTGAACATTGCACAATATGGCAACCACAAGTTTTCTGGCCATGGGGAAGAAGGAGTTCTAATTTCTGCAACACTTTCACTCCTGGACTATGATTGGATTTAAGGTCTAGGTTCTGAAGCCTGAAAACCGAGGTTGGGAAAAGATGACGACATACAGCAATAGCGGGTCCTATGTGTCCAGGTTGGGGCCAGCTGTCTGGGTGTCGTTTGGGATGTCTTGTCTCAGGCTGTGCCAGACAGGGCATTAGTATACAGGGTAGGCTGTATAATTGCTTTAACATCGAGTGACATGCATTAGAAAATCATTTGGGGTTTCTTATTAGCAGCATAGGGCAAAGTTTTTCTTCTGGAGGGCAGGCAGAGTGCTGCATTGTGGCTTCGGAATTCCCAAACTGGAGGGCTTGTGGGCCAGGAGAGTGAGGACGGAAGCTGAGAACACAAGCTAGGCTTAGGTTTCGGGGCAAGGGCATGGCAGGCACACTCTGCAGAGCTGAATTGAGATCTCATGCGTCTGAAGTTAGGTCGAGGATCAGAATTTGGCTCAGGTTTGGGTTTCTTTCCTTTTTGGCCCCTTCAAGAAGAGGGGGCATTATGAGGCCATGGGGGTTTTGCCACTATTGGAGTTGTGAGATGCTCCAAACCGCAAGGATTCCTTCTGTGGGACAATTAAGATTTGTTGGATGGCTCCAGGACATCTTATAATGTATTTTTCCAGAACAGGGTTCTACGTATGGATGCCTGGGCAGCAGCCTCACATTCCAATTGTCTCCTAGCAACAAGAAACGTTTGTTCTGCTGGCTTGGGGTAGCAACAGAGGGGGCTGAGTTGAATGGACTTTCCTGAGGATGGTCTTAATGTTGGTTTGAGTCCATGGAGACCTTGGTATGGGGCAGTGGCACCAGGGCCCTGAAGGATTCTCCTAACCAGAGGTTATGACAAAGCTCCAATGAGCAAGTTTTCCATGGGGAGACGAGATTTGTTCTTATTGGTGCCTCAGGAAACCACCATATGCTGGTATTGGAAACGAGGCCTCTGAGGAGAGATGCCTGGAAACCAAAGCAATGGATCTGATTAGGGCCTAGGGGCCTGTCCGGTTCAATATTCTTCTCTGGGGACATCTGTTGTCTGAGTGGAGGTAGTTGCTCAGGTGGTTTGAGATCACACCTATTTGTCCTGGTCGGCCTACTCTATTGGGATGGCCTCGGTGACTTTGGAGGTTTTTCCTCATTTGCAAGGTTGTGGCCAATGGAATGGGAAGAATTCCCCTGAACGGGAAGCACAGTCCTGAGGTGTGGCTCCAGGGACCCAAGTGTGGAGCGTGTGTGGTCCAAGGTTATTTGGAATAAAAGTCTGAAAACACAAACTCCACTTAGGTTGGAGGATGTAGGTATGGCCGGCCCGATCTATAGACTGTGAGGAGAACTCTTCGGGATATGAACAAAGGGCGAATGTGAGGTGCTTGCTCATGCTTTTTTTTTTTTTTTCTGGAAATGTGTCACTGATTGCCATGGAATGTCGGGGGGTCCTCATGGGCCATCGATGAGGCTCTCTTTCTGGGGATTTGACCCGATCCCAAGAGTTTGGGGTCATTCTGTCGGAAGGGAGGAGGTCTTTCTGTTTTTTTTACCTCAGGTGGACCACCAAAAGAGGCATTCCAGAGCAGAGTCCTGGGGAGGGGCGACTGGACAACCAGACCTCTGGTTAACATTGGGACCTAAGAACATGGCAAGCTTCATATTTGGGCTCTTGGTCCAGACATTGAGAGGCCTTCCTTGAGGATAGGTCTCACACTGAGTTTCACAATGTGTTTTTGAGCCCAAGGAGCCCCTCAAGTCAGGGCGTGGCCTAATGTACCATGCTGGTTTCTCCTACACTGAACATTGCACAATATGGCAACCACAAGTTTTCTGGCCATGGGGAAGAACGAGTTCTAATTTCTGCAACACTTTCACTCCTGGACTGTGATTGGATTTAACGTCTAGGTTCTGAAGCCTGAAAACTGAGGTTGGGAAGAGATGAAGCCCTAAGGCCATTGTGTGTCTGATGTGCTCAGTGTTCGGCCAGCTGTTGAGTGTGGGTTGGGAGGTGCAGGCTCAGGCTGTGGCAGACAGCGAATTAGTGTCCAGGCTAGACTGTATCATTGGGGTGCAGTCGAGTTTCGTGCAGGATGGTACTCATTTGTGGTTACTGGGTAGCCCCAGAGGGCAACGTTTTTCTTCTGGAGGGAAGACACAGTGTCACATACTGGCTCCAGAATTCCCAAACTGGAAGGCTTGTGGGCCAGGAGTGTGAGGAAAAAATTCTGAGAACACAATCCAGACTTAGATTTCGGGGTGAAGGGACGGCAGGCACCTTCTGCAGAGATGATTCGAGATCCCGTATACCTGAAGACAGAGCTAGGATCAGACGTTGGCTTAGGTCGGAGTTTCTGTCCATGACGGCCCCTTCATGAAGGGGAGGGTGTCACGAGGACATGGAATTTTTCCCACGATTTGAATTGTGAGATGCTCCAAACCGCAATGATTCCTTCTGTGGGACAGGTGAGACCGGTGGATGGCTCCAGGACATCCCATAAGGAAGTTATCCAGAGCAGGGTTCTAAGGATGGATGCCTGGGCAGCCTGCCTCCCATTCCAGGTGTCTCATAGAGCCAAGGCAAGTTCGATCTGCCTGATCTAGTGGAGCAACCGAGGCGGGTGTGTTGAAATGGGTGAGTTGAGGATGGGTCATAATGTGCATTTGTGTCCATGGAGACCTTGGAATGGGGTCTTGATCCGGGTCCTTGAGGGATGTTCATAACCGGAGGTTTTGATGGAGCTCTAAAGAGTATGTTTCCTATGTAGAGAAGAGAATTGTTTTGATGAGTGCCTAAGGTATCTCCCATATGCTGGTATTGGAAAACAGGCCTCTGAGGAGAGATGACTGAAAACAAAAGTAATGGATATGATTAGAGCCTAGGTGCCTGTCCGGTTCAATCTCTTTGCTGGGGATACGTGTCTAAGTATCTGAGGTGAGGTAGTTGCTCAGATTGTGTCAGATCTCCCCTGTTTGTCCTGGGCGACCTATAATATTGGAATGGCCTCGGGACTTTGGAGTTTCTCCTAATCTATAGGTTTGTGGTCAATGGAATGGGCAGAAATCCCCTGGAGAGGGCAGGCAAAGTTCTGAGTTTGGCTCTAGGGGCCCAACCTTGAGGGTGTGTGGGCCAGGCCTGTGGAGCAAAAATCTGAAAACACAAACTCCGCTTAGGATTGGGGACATAGTTATGGCACGCCCAATCTACAAACCGTGATAACACTTCAGGATATGAAAAAGTGTGAGTTTGAGGTGCTTGCTCAGATTTTGTCTCTGGATTTGTGTCAACAATGTGGGTGGAATGCTGGCGTGGCCTCATGGGTTGTGGACGGCTTTCCTTCTCTGAGGATTTGACCCAATCCCAAGAGTTTCTGTATGTTCTGTGGGATGGGAGGAGTCCTATCTGTTTTTTATTTTATTTTATTTTATTTTTTGTACCTCATGTGTCCCAATAAAGGAGGGATTCCAGAGCAGAGTCCTCAGGAGGGACAACTGGACAACCCCACCTCTGTTTTAGTTTGGGGGCCTAGGGGCATGGCAAGTCCAATATGTGGGCTCTTGATTCAGACACTGAGAGGCCTTCCTTGAGGACAGGGCTCATGCTGAGGGTCACAATGCCTATTTATGCCAACAAGGCCCTCAAGCATGGGAAGGGCCTCATGGGCCACGCTGGATTCTCCGACACTGAACGTTGGAGAATATGCCAACCACAAGGTTTCTGGCCATGGCGAAGGAAGAGTTGTGACTTCTGCATCACGTTCACCGCTGGACAGTGATTGGAGTTTAGGTCTAGGTTCTGAAACCCGAAAACCGAGGTTGGGAAGAGATGAAGACCTAAGGACCTGTTGGGTCCAATGAGCTCAGTGTGCGGCCAGCTGTTGAGCGTAGGTCTGGAGGTGTGGGCTCATGCTGTGTCAGACAAGGCATTAGACAGGGTAGACTGAATATTTGGGGTGCAGTCGAGTGGCGTTCAATTGATCCTCATTCGGGTCTCTAGGTAGTTCCATAAGGCAACGTTTTTTCTCTGGGAGGGCAGGCAGAGTGCTGCATTGTGGCCCCAGTATTGCCAAACTGTAGGGCTTTTGGGCCAGGGGTGTGAGGACTGTAGTCTGAGACCACAAGCTAGGCTTATTTTTTGGGGTGAGGGCACAGAAGGCACAGTCTGCAGAGCTGAATCAAGATCTCATGCACCTGAAGTCAGGGCGAATATCAGACGTTTGCTCAGGTTGGAGTTTCTGTCCATGATGGCCACTTTATAAAGTGGAGCGTCTCAAGAGGCCATGTAGATTTTCCCACAATGGGAGTTCTGAGATGCTCCAGACTGCAAAGATTCCTTCTGTGGGACACTTGAGACCTGTTGGATGGCTCTAGGATGTCCCATATGGAATGACTCCAGAGTAGGGTTCTAAGGATTGATGCCTAGGCAGCCCACCTCCCATTCTAGTTGTCTCCTAGCGACAAGGCAGGTTTGATCTGCAGGCCCTGGGGGAGAAACCAAGGGGGTTGAGTTGACATGGACGCTCCCGAGGATAGATCATAATGTGGGTTTAAGTCCATGGAGACCTTGGAATGGGGCGCTTGATCCGGGGCCCTGAAAGATTCTCCTAAACAGAGGTTTTTATAGAGCTCCAAAGAGTAAATTTCCTATGTGGAGACGAGATTTTTCTGATGAGTGCCTCAGTAATCCCCCTATGCTGGTATTGGAAACCAGGCCTCTGAGGAGAGATGCCTGGAAACAAAAGCAATGGATCTGATTAGGGCCTAAGTGCCTGTCCATTTCAATCTTATTCTATGGGGATATCTGTCTCTGGGTCTGAGTGGAGGTAGTTTCCTAACTTGTGAAAGATCATCCCTGTTTGTCCTGGGCAGCCAACACTATTCGGATGGCCTCGGGGAGTTTGGAGGTTTCTCCTAATCTATAAGGTTGTGGCCAATGGAAATGGCAGAATTCCCCTGGAGAGGGAAGCCACAGTCCTGAGGTGTGGCTCCAGGGGCCCCAGCTTGGATGGTGTGTGGGCCATGCCTTTGGGGACCGAAGTCTGAAAACACAAACTCAGCTTAGGTTTGGGGATGTATGTATGAAGGCTGGATCTACAGACCGTGAGAATTTTCCGGGCTATGAACAAAGGGCGAGTATGTGGCGCTTGCTCAGGCTTTTGTCTCTGGATTTTGTGTCAACAGTGGCCGTGGAATGTCGGGGTGTTCTCAAGGGCCATGGACAATTCTTTCTCTGGTGATTTGGCCTGATCCCAAGGGGTTGGGATCATTCTGTGGATGGGAAAAGTCCTTTCTGTATTTTTTTTTTTTTAACCTCAGGTGTCCCACCAAAGAGGGATTCCAGAGCAGAGCCCTGAGTCGGGTGACTAGACATCTCGAACTCTGGTTGAGATTGGGTGACTAGGGGCTTGGCAAGCCCCATATGTGGGCTGTTGTTCCAGTCACTAAGAGGCTTCACATGAGGATAGGGCTCACGCTGAGGGTCACAATATGTGTTTGTGCAAATTGTGGCCCTCAGGGATAGGTGGGACCTCATAGTCCATGCTGCTTTCTCCTACAATGAACGTTGGACAACATGCAAACCACAAGGTTTCTTGCCATGGCGAAGGAGAAGTTCTGATTCTTGCATCACGTTCACTCCTGAGCAGTGAGTGGAGATAAGGTCTAGGTTCTGAAGGTGAAAATTGAGGTTGGGTAGAGATGATGGCCTAAAGCCATTGTGGGTATGATATGCTCAGTGTACGGCCAGCTGTCCTGGTGTTGGACTGGAGGTCTGCCCTCAGGCTGTGTCAGACAGGGCTTTAGTGCACAGGCTAGACTGTATAATTGGGGTATGGTCGAGTGGCATGCAGGTTGTTACTCATTTGGCGTTTCTGGTTAGCCCTATAGGGCCAGGCAGAGTGCTGCATTGGAGGCCAGGCAGAGTGCTGCATTGTGTCTCCAGAGTTTCTGTCCATGATGGCCCATTTATGAAGGTGTGGGGCATCATGAGGAAATGGAGGTTTTCTCACAGTGTTATTGTGTGATGCTTCAAACCACAAGGATTCATTCTGCGAGACAGTCAAGACAGTTTGGTTGGATTCAAGACGTCCCATAAAGAAGTTCTCCAGAGCAGGGTCTAACGATGGATGCCTGGGCAGCCCTCCTCCCATTCTAACTGTCTCCTAGTAACAAAGAAGGTTTGATCTGCTGACTCTGGGTGAGCAGCCGAGTGGGCTGATTTGAAATGGACTCTCCTGAGAATGGTTCATAATGTAAGTTTGTGTCCTTGGAGACCTTGGGATTGGGCCATGGTGCCAGCGCCCTGAAGGATCCTCCTAACCTGAGGTATTGACACAGCTCCAAAGAGCAAGTTTCCCATGTGGAGATGAGATCTGTTCTGATTGTTTCCTTAGGAAACCCCCATATTCTGATATTGGAAACCAGGCCTCTGAGGAGAGATACCTAGAAACCAAAGCAATGCATCAGAAGTTGGCTCAGGTTGGAGTTTCTGTCCATGATGGCCCCTTTATAAAGGGGAGCATCTCATGAGGCCATGTAGGTTTTCCCACGATAGGAGTTGTGAGATGCTCCAATCTGCAAGGATTCCTTCTGTGGGACAGTCAAGACCTTTTGGAAGGCTCCAGGACATCCCATATGGAACGGCGCCAGAGCAGGATTCCATGGATGGATGCCTAGAGAGTCTGCTTTGCATTCCAGTTGTCTCCTAGCGACAAGGCAGGTTTGATATTCTGCCTCTGGGGGAGTAATCCACGGGGCTGAGTTGAAATGTACTCTCCTGCCGAATGGTCATAATGCGGGTATGTGTCCATGGAGACCTTGGAATAGGGCGGTTGCTCCGGCTACCTGAAGGTTTCTCCTAACTGGAGGCTTTTACAGAGCTCCAAAGGATAAGTTTCCCATGTGAAGACAAGATTTGTTCTGATTGGTATCTCTGGAATCCCCCATATGCTGGTATTGGAAAACAGGCCTCTGAGGAGAGATGCTTAGAAAAAAAAAGCAATGGAACCAATTAAATTCTAGGGGCCAGTCCAGTTTAATCTTCTTCTCTTGGGTTATCTGTCTACGGGTGAGTTGACGTCGTTGCTCAGCTTGTGAGAGATCGCCCCTCTTTGTCCTGGGTGGCCTACACTATTGGAATGGCCTCTGGGACTTTGGAGGTTTCTCCTTATCTGTAGGGTTGTGGCCAATGGAATGGGAAGAATTTCCTTGGAGAGGGCAGGCACAGTCCTGAGGTGTGGCTCCAGGGGCCTCAGTCTGGAGGGTGTGTGGGACAGGGATGTCAGGATAGAAGTCTGAAAACACAAACTCGCCTTAGGTTTGGGGACGTAGGTATGGCAGGCCCAATCTACAGACTATGAGGAGAATTTTTTGGGCTATGACCTAAGGGTGAGTGTGAACACTTGCTGAAGCTTATGTCTCTGGATTTTGTGTCAATAGTGGCCGTGGAATGTCGGGCTGGCCTCATGGGCCATGGACGAGTCTTTCTCTCTGGACCCCAATCACTTGGGATGGCCCAATCCCAAGTGATTGGGGTCATTCTGTGAGTGGGAGGAGTCCTTTCTGTGTTTATTTACCTCAAATGTCCCACCAAAGAGGGATTCCAGAGCAGAGCCCTGAGTAGGGGTGACTAGATGTCTCTACCTCTGGTTAAGATTGGGTGACTTGGGGCATGGCAGGCCCCATATGCGGGCTCATGGTCCAGCCACTGAGAGGCTTTACTTGAGGACAGGGCTCAAACTGAGTGTCCCAATGTGTGTTTGAGCCCACCGCAGCTCTTAAGCATAGGCAGGGCCTCAGGGACCCTACACTACCCTCAGGGGCCCTACTACTACCCCTGTAGGCCCTACAGGGGTCCTACACTGAACGTTGGACAAGATGCCAACCACAAGATTCTGGCGAGAGGGAAGGAGGAGTTCTGATTTCTGCATCACGTTCACCCATGGGAAGTGAGTAGAGATAAGGTCTAGGATTCTGTAGCCTGAAAACCGAAGTTGGAAAGAGATGGCGACCTAAGGCCATGGCGGTTCTGATGTTCTCAGTGTACTGCAAGCTGTCTGGGTGTCGGTTGGGAATTCAGGCCTCAGGTTATGTCAGACAGGGCATTAGTGCACAGGCTAGACTATATAATTGGTGTACAGTTGAGTGACGTGCAGGTTTATCCTCATTTGAGGTTTCTGGGTAGACCCATAGGGCAATATTTTTCTTCTAGAGGGCAGGCAGAGTACAGCACTGTGTCATCGGAAATCCCAAAATAGAGGGCGTGTGGTCCAGGAGAGTGAGGACGGAAGTCGGAGAACACTAGCTACGCTTAGGTTTTGGGGTGAGGGCACAGCAGGTACACTCTGAAGAGCTGAATCAAGATCTCGTGCATCTGAAGTCAAGGCGAAGATCAGCTGTTGGCTCAGGTTGGAGTTTCTTTCCATGATCTGCCTTCATGAAGATTGGGGGCATCATGTGACCTTGGAAGCTTTCCATGATATGAGTTGTTAGGTGGTCCATGCACAAGGACTCCTGTGGGACAGTCGAGACCTGTTGGATGGCTCAAGGATGTCCCATAAGGAACGACGCAAGAGCAGGGTTCTAAGGATGGATGCCTGAAGAGCCCAACTCGCATTTCAATTGTCTCCTAGCGACAAGGCAGGTTCAATCTGCTGGCTCTGGAGTAGCAACCGAGGGGGTTTAGATGAAATGGACTCTCCTGAGGATGGGTCATAATTTGGGATTGTGTCCATGGAGATATTGAAATGGGGCAGTGGCTCCAGTGACCTGAAGTTTTCTCCTAACTGGAGGTTATGACACAGCTCCATAGAGCAAGATTCCCATGTGGAGACGAGATTTTTTCTGATAGGTAGCTCTGGAAACCCCCTTATGCTGGTATTGGAATCCAGGCCTCTGAGGAGAGATGCCTGAAAACAAAAGAAATGGATCCAATTAGGGCCTAGGTGCCTGTCTTGTTCAATATTCTTTTCTATGGATATCTGTCTAAGGTTCTGATTGGATGTAGTGGCTCAGCTTGTGCCAGAGGGTCCCTGTATGTCCAGGACATCCTACACTATTGGGATGGCCTCAGAGATTTTGGATGATTCTCATAATCTGTCAGGTTGTTCCAAATGAATGAGCAGAATTCCCTTGGAGAGGGCAGGCACATTCCTGAGGTGTGGCTCCATGGGGCCCAGCCTTTAGAATGTGTGGGTGAGGACAATGGAGACAGAAGTCTGAAAACACAAACTCGGCTTAGGTTTGGGGACATAGGTATGGCAGGCCCGATCTACAGACCTTGAGAATTTTGGGGGCTCTGAACAAAGGGCAAGTGTGTGGCGCTTTTTCAGGTTTTTGTCTCCGGATTTTGTTTCAATGGTGGCCGTGGAATGTCAGGCTGGCCTCATCGACCATGGACGAGTATTTCTCTCTGTGGATTTGGCCAGATTCCAAGTGTTTGGGGTCATTCTTTGGATGGTAGGAGTCCTTACTTTTTTTTTTTTTTTATCTTGGTTTTTTTTTTTTTTTTTTTTTACCTTATGTGTCCCACCAAAGAGGGATTCCAGAAAAGAGCTCTGAATAAGGTTGACTAGACTTCTCAAGCTCTGGCTAGGATTGGGGGAGTAGGGGCATGGCAAGTCCCATATGCAGGCTCTTGGTCCAGCCCCGGAGAGGCTTTACTTGAGGCCAGGGTTCATGCTTAGGGTCCTAATGTGTGTTTGTGCCCATCGCAGCCCTCAAGCATGTCTGAGGCCTCATGGGCCATGCTGGGTTCTCATATACTGAACGTTGGACAACATGCCAACCACAAGGTTTCTGGTCATGGGGAAGGTGAAGTTCTGATTGCTGCATCACGTACATCACTTAGTTGTGAGTGGAGATAATGTCTAGGTTCTGAAGCCTGAAGACCAAGGTTGGGAAGAGATGATGACCTAAGGCCATGGCATGTTCGAAGTGTTCAGTGTGAGGCCAGGTGTCTGGGTGTCGGTCACGAGGTCTGGGGTCAGGCTGTGTCAGACAGGGCATTAGTGCCCAGGCTAGACTGTATAATTGGGGTACAGTCTAGAGAATTGCAGGTTGATCCTCATTTGATGTTTCTGGGTAGACCCCTAGGGCAAAGTCTCTCTTCTGGAGGGCAGGCAGAGTGCTGCATTTTGTCTCCAGAATTCCCAAAGTGGAAGGCTTGTGGGCCAGGAGTGTGAGGACGGAAGTCTGAGAACGTGAGCTGGCTTAGGTTTTGGGGCGAGGGCAAGGCAGGCACTCTCTGCAGAGCTGAATTGAGATCTCATGCATCTGAAGTCAGGGCGAGGATCAGACGGGAGTTTCTGTCCATGATGTCCTCTACCTGAAGGTGGAGGCATCACGAGGCCATGGAGGTTTTCCCACGGTGCGAGTGTGTGATGCTGCAAACCACAAGAATTCCTTCTGCAGGACAGTTGAGACCTGTTGAATGGATCAAGGACACCCCATTAGGAATTTCTCCAGTGCAGAGTTCTAACAACGGATACCTGGGCAACGAACTCGCATTCCAATTGTCTCCTAGTGACAAAGCAGGTTTGATCTGCTGGCACTGGGTGAGCAACCGCCAGGTTTGAGTTGAAATGGACTCTCCTGAGGATGGGTCATAATGTGGGATTGTGTCCATTGAGACATTGGAATGGGGCGGTGGCTCCACTGACGTGAAATTTTCTCCTAACTGGAGGTTTTGACACAGTTCCATATAGCATGATTCCCATGTATCATGCGATTTGTTCTGATTGGTAGCTCCAGAAACCCCCATGTGCTGGTATTGGAATCCAGGCCTCTGAGGAGAGATACGTGAAAACAAAAGCAATGGATTCGTTTAGGGCCTAGGTGCCTGTCCTGTTCAATCTTCTTTTCTATGGATATCTATCTACAGGTCTGATTGGAGGTAGTGGCTCAGCTTGTGGCAGATGGTCCCTGTTTGTCCCGGACATCCTACAATATTGGGGTGGCCTCGGGGACTTCGGATGTTTCTCCTAATCTGTCAGGTTGTGCCAAAGGAATGAGCAGAATTCCCATGGAGAGGGCAGGCACAGTCCTGAGGTGTGGCTCCATGGGGCCAAGCCTTGAGGGTGTGTGGGCCAGGACAATGGAGACAGAAGTCTGAAAACACAAACGTGGCTTAGGTTTGGGGACATAGGTATGGCAGGCCCGATCTACAGACCGTGAGAATTTTTCAGGCTTTGAACAAAGGGCGAGTGTGTGGCGCTTTTTCAGGCTTTTGTCTCCGGATTTTGTGTCAATGGTGGCCGTGGAATGTCAGGATGGCCTCATCAGCCATGGACGAGTATTTCTCTCTGTGAATTTGGCCCAATTCCAAGTGTTTGCGGTCATTCTTTGGACGGTAGGAGTCCTTTCTCTATTTTTTTTTTAACCTCATGTGTCCCACCAAGGAGGGATTCTAGAGAAGAGATCTGAGTAGGGGTGACTAGACTTCTCAAGCACTGGTTAAGGTTTGGGGAGTAGGGGCATGGTAATCTCCATATGTGGGCTCTTGGTCCATCCCCGGAGAGGCTTTACTTGAGGCCAGGGATCATGCTTAGGATCCTAATGTGTGTTTGTGCCCATCGCAGCCCTCAAGCATGTCTGAGGCCTCATGGGCCATGCTGGTTTCTCCTACACTGCACGTTGGACAACATGCCAACCACAGGGTTTCTGGTCATGGGGAAGGAGGAGTTCTGATTTCTGCATCACGTACATGGCATGGCAGTGAGTAGAGATAAGGTCTAGATTCTGAAGCCTGAAAACCGAGGTTGGTAAGAGATGACGACCTAAGGCCATGGTGGGTCCGATGCACTTAGTGTGCAGCCAGATGTCTGTGTCCATCATGAGGTCTGGGCTCAGGCTGTGTCAGGCAGGGCATTAGTCCCCAGGCTAGACTGTATAATTGGGGTACAGTCGAGTGATGTGAAGGTTGGTCCTCATTTGGGGTTTCTGGTTGGCCCCATAGTGCAAAGATTTTCTTCTGGAGGGCAGGCAGAGTGCTGCATTCTGGCTCCAGAATTGCCAACTTCAGGGCTTGTGGGCCAGGTGTTTTAGGACAGAAGTCTGAGAACACAAGTTCAGCTTTGAATTCGCAGCGGTGACATGGCAGGCACACTCTACAGACCTGAAATGAGATCTCGTGCATCTGAATTCAGGGCGAGGATCAGATTTTGGCTTAGGTTGGAGTTTCTGTACATGATGTCCCCTTCATTAAGGTGGGGGGGGGCATCAGGAAACCATGGAAGATTTCCAACTTTGTGAGTGTGTGATGCTCCAAACCACAAGGATTCCGTCAGCGGGACAGTCACGACTTTTTGGATGGATCAAGGACGTCCCATAAGAAATGCTCCAAAGCACAGTTCTAATGATGGATGCCTGGGCAGTCCAACTTGCATTCCAGTTGTGTCCTAGTGAAAAGGAGGATTTGATCTGCTGTCACTGGGGGAACAACCGAGGGGCCTGAATTGAAATGGAATCTCATGAGGATCAGTCGATGTGGATTTGTGTCCATGGATCCCTTGGAATGGGGCAGTGGCTCTGTTGCCCTGAAGAATTCTCCTAACCTGAGGTTTTGATGCAGCTCCAAAGAGCAAGTTTCCCATGTAGAGACGAGATTTGTTCTGAAACCCCCACAACCTGGTATTGGAAACCAAGCATCTGGGGAACAATGCCTGGAATCCAAAGCAATGGATCTGATTACGGTCTAGGGGCCTGTCCTTTTCAATATTCTCCTCTGAGTGTCTCTGTCTAAGATTCAGAATGGAGGTCACTGCTCAGCTTGTGTCAGATCACCCATGTTTGTTGGGGGAGGCCAACACTATTGGACTGGTCTTGGGAATTGGAGGTTTCTCCTAATCTGTAAGGGTGTGGCAAATGAAACGGGCAGAGTTCCCTTGGAGAGCACTGGCACAGTCCTTAGGTGTGACACCACCTTTCTGGGTGTCATCCAGGAGGTCCAGGCTCAGGCTGTGTCAGACAGGGCATTAGTGCCAAGCTTAGACTGTATAATTGGAGTAAAGTTGAGTGGCATGCAGGTTGATCCTCATTTGGCGTTTCTGGGTAGCCCCAGGGGCAACGTTTTTCTTCTGGAGGGAAGGAAGAGTGCTGCATTGTGGCGACGGAATTCTCACACTGGAGGGCTTGTGGGCCAGAATTGTGAGGAAGGAAGTGTGAGAACACAAGCTAGGCTTAGGTTTTGGGTCAAGATCATGGCAGGCACACTCTGTAGAGCTAAATCTAAATCTCATGCATCTGAAGTCAGGGCGAGGATCAGACGTAGGCTCAGGTTGAAGTTTCTGTTCAGGATGGCCCCTTCATGATGGTGGGGGGCATCATGGGGCTATGGAGACTTTCCCACGATTGGCATTGTATGTTGCTCCAATCGGCAAGGATTCCTTCTACGGGACAGTCGAGACCGGTCAGATTGCTCCAGGACGTCCCATGCGGAACCACGGCAGTGCAGGGTTCTAAGGATGGATTCCTGGAGTGCCCGCCTCACATTCCTATTGTCTCCTAGTGACAAGGCAGGTTCGATCTGCTTCTTTTGGGGAGCAACCAAAGGGGATGTGTTGAAATGGACTCGCCTGCGGATGGGTCATAATGTGTGTTTGTGTCCATGGAGACCTTGGAATGGGGTGTTGGCTGCTGGGACCTGAAGGTTTCCCTTAAGTGGAGGTTGTGACACAGCTCCAAAATGCATGTTTCCCATGTGGAAATGAGATTTGTTCAGACTGGTACCTCCAGAAGAACACATATGCTGGTATTGGAAACCAGGCCTCTGAGGAGAGATGCCTGGAATCAAAAGCAATGGATCTGATTAGGTCCTAGGTGCCTGACTGGTTCAATCTTCTTCTCTGGGGTTATCTGTCTATGGGTCTGAGTTGAGGTAGTTGCTCATCTTGGGACAGATCACCCTGTTTGCCCTGAGTGGCCAACACTATTGGGATGGCCTCAGGGACGTTGGAGTGTTCTCCTAATCTTTAGGGTTGTGGCCAATGGAATGGGCAGAATTTGCTTGGAGAAGGCAGGCACAGTCCTGAGGCATGGCTCCAGGGGCCCCAGCCTGGAGGGTGTGTGGGCCAGGACAGTGGGGACAGAAATCTGAAAACCCAAACTCAGCTTAGGTTTGGGGACGTAGGTATGACAGGCCTGATCTATAGTCCGTGAGGAGAATTTTTCAGGCTATGAACAAAGGGCAAGTGTGAGGCATATCTCCAGGCTTTTGTTTCTAGATTTTGTGTCAATGGTGGCCATGGAATGACGGGATGGCCTCTTTGGCCATGGATGATTCTTTCTCTTTTAAGATTTGGTCAGATCCCAAGTTTTGGGGCTCATTCAGGGGATGGAGGAGACCCTTCGATATTTTTTTCCTCAGGGGTTCCAGAGCAGAGAACTGAATAGGGGTGACTAGACCTCTCAACCTCTCATTAATATTGGGGGACTAGGGATGGCAATGCGGGTTCTTGGTCCAGCCCCTGAGAGGCTTTACTTGAGGACAGGGCTCACACTGAGGGTCCCAATGTGTTTGTGCCCATTGCGGTTCTCAAGCATGGGCGGGGACTCATGGGCTACACTGGATTCTCCTACACTGAACGTTGGAAAACATGCCAACCACAAGGTTTCTTGCCTTGAGGAAGAAGGAGTTTCATTTCTGCATCACGTTCACCCCTGGGTAGTGAGTATATATAAGGTCTAGGTTCTGAAGCCTGAAAACCAAGGTTGGGAAGAGATGATGACCTAAAGCCATGGCGGGTCTGATGTGCTCAGTGTACAGCCAGCTGTCTGGGTGTCGGTTGGGAATTCAGACCTCAGGCTGTGCAAGACAGGGCATTAACGCCGAAGTGAAACTGTATAATTGGGGTAGAGTCAAGTGGCATGCAGGTTGATCCTCATTTGGTGTTTCTGGTTAGCCCCATAGGACAACGTTTCTCTTCTGGAGGGCAGTCAGAGTGCTGCATTGTGTCTCTCCAGAATTCCCTAACTGGAGGGCTGGTGGGCTCGGAGTGTGAGGACGAAGTCTGAGAACAATAGCTAGGTTTTGCTTCGGGGCAGGGTTTCGGCAGTCACACTCTGCAGAGTTGAAAAAAGATTTCGTGCATCTGAAGTCAGGGCGAGGATTAGACGTTGGCTCAGGTTGGAGTTTCTGTCCAAGATGGCTCTTTCATGAAGGGGACGGTGCACCACGAGGCCACAGAGCTTTTCCCATGATGGGAGTTGTGAGGTGCTCCAAAGCGCAAGGATTCCGTCTGCAGGACAGCTGTGACCTGTTGGATGGCTCCAGGACGTCCCATATGGAATTACTTCAGAGTAGTTTTCTACAGATGGATGCCTAGCCAGCCCGCCTCACATTCCAATTGTCTCCTAGTGACAAGATAGGTTCGATCTGCTGGCTCTAGGGGAGCACCCAAGGGCACTGAGTTGAAATAGACTCTCCTGCAGATGGGTCCTAATGTGGGATTGTGTCCATGGAGACCTTGGAATGAGGTGGTGGCACCGGGGCCCTGAAGGATTTTCCTAGCCGGAGGTTTTGACACAGTTTGAAACAGCACGTTTCCCATGTGGAGAAGACATTTGTTCTGACTGATGACTCAGGAAACCCCCATATGGTGGTATTGAAAACCAGGCCTCTGAGGTTCTGACATAGCTCCACGAGCAAGTTTCCAATGTGCAGACAAGACTTGCTCTGAAGGGGCCTCTGGAAACCCCATAGGCTGGTATTGGAAACCAGGCCTCTGAGAAGAGATGCCTGGAAACCAAAGCAATGGATCTGATTAGGGCCTAGGGGCCTGTCCAGTTCAATGTTCTTCTCTGGGGACATCTGTCTCCGAGTTGGTGTGGAGCTAGTTGCTCAGCTAGTGTCAGATCACCCCTGTTTGTTCCAAGCGGCCTACAAAATTGGTATGGTCCCAAGGGACATTGGAGATTTCTCCTGATTTATATGGTTGTGGCAAATGGAATATGAAGAATTCCCTTTGAGAGGGCAGGAACAATCCTGAGGTGTGGTTCCAGGGGCCCTAACCTGGAGGGTGTGTGTTTCAGACAACTGTCCAAACAGCCCAGGCCTACAAAACCTACAGGCTCAGGCCCCTGGAGCCAAACCTGAGGACTGTACTTGCCCTCTCCAAGGGAATTGTGTGTGCCCATTCCAATGGCCACAACCCTTCTAATAGGATAAACCTCCAAAGTCCCTGATCCATCTCAATAGTGGTGGCTTCCCAGGAAAAACAGGGGCAATCTGAGCCCAACTGAGCACCTACCTGCACTCAGACCCATAGACAGATGTCCCCAGAGGTAAAAAGGAAAGAACAGGCCCCTAGGCACTAATCAGATCCATTGCTTTGGTTTCCAAGCATCTCTCCTCAGAGGCCTGGATTTCAAAAGCAGCATATAGCTGTTTCTTGACCCACACATCAGAAAACATCTCATCTACACATGGGAAACTTGCACGTTGGGGCTGTGTCAAAGCCTCTGTTTAAGAGAACCCTTTAGGGCCCAGTGCCTCCGCTTCATTCCAAGGTCTCCATAGACACAAAAGCACATTAGGACCCATCCCCAGGGGTGTCCATTTCAACTCAGCGTCCTCGGTTGCTCCCCACAGATCCAGGAGATCTAACCTGTCTTGTTGCTAGGAGACAATTGGAATGCGAGGTGGGCTACCCTACCATCCATCCTTAGAACCCTGCTCAGAATCATTGGCCTGGAGCCAAACGACAGGTCTCAATTGTCCTGCAGAAGACTCTCTGCAGTTTGGAGCTTCTCACAATCCCATCGTGGGAAATCCCCCTTGGCCTCGTGATGCCCCCCCATTCATGAAGGGGCCATCAGGGACAGAAACTCCAACCTGAGCGATCGTCTGATCCTCGCCATGACTTCAGATGCACGAGATCTCAATTCAGGTCTGTAGATTGTGCCTGCCATGGCCTCACCCAGAAACCTAAGCCTAGCTTGTGTTCTCAAACTGTTGTCGTCAGACTACTGGCCCACAAGCCCTCCAGTTTGGCAATCCAGAACTACAATGCAGCACTCTGCCGGCCCTCCAGAAGAAAAACATTGTCCGCTGGGGCTACCCAGTAACCCCAAATGAGGATCAAACTGCACCGACCTTGGCTGTACCCCAAATACATAGGCTGACCAGGGCACTAATGCCCTTTCTGACACAGCCTGAGCCTGGACCCCCTAGCCCCTCCCATACAGCTGGCCGCACACTGAGCACATCCAGCCGCAATGGCCTTAGGTCGTCATCTCTTCCCAACCTCGGTTTTCAGGTTTCAGAACCTAGACCTTATCTCCAATCACTGCCCAGGGTTGAAGGTGATGCATAAATCAGAACTCCTTCCCCATGGCAAGAAACCTTGTGGTTGGCATGGTGTCCACGCTCAGTGTAGTTGAAACCAGTGTGGCCCATGAGGCCCCGCCCATGCTCGCGGGCCACATTGGTCACAAACACACATTGTGACCCTCAGGCCAAGCCCAATCCTCAAGTAAGGCCACTCAGTGGCTGGATGAAGAGATATCATATTGGGCTTGTCATGCCCCTAGGCCCCAATTTTTAACCATATATCGGGTTGTGCCTTCAGTCTTCCCCACGGCTTGGCTTTGGAATTCCTCTTTTGGTGGGACACCTGAGGTAACAAAACTGAAATGAGTCCTCCCATCCCACAGATTGACGAAAAGCAATTGGGAATCGGGCCAAATCCTCAGAGAGGAAGATTCGTCCATGGCCATGAGGCGTCCCCGACATTCCACGGCCATCGCTGAAACAAAATCCAGAGACAAAAGCCTGAGCAAGCGCCTCAGACTAGCACTTTCTTCATATCCTGAAGAGTTCTTCTCATGGTTTGTAGATCGGGCCTGCCATACCTACATCCCCAATCCTAAGTTGAGTTTCTGTTTTCAGACTTCTGTCCTCAAAGTCTTGGGCCACACCCCCTCCAGCCTGGGCCCCTGGAGCCACACATTAGGACTGTGCCTAACAATCCATGGGAATTCTGCCCATTCCATGGTCCAAAATCGTACAAATTAGGAGAAACCTCCAAAGTCCCTGAGGCCATCCCAATAGTGTAGGTCGCCCGGAACAAACAAGGGCTGTCTGACACCAGCTGATAATCGACCTCCACTCATACCATAGATGGATCTCCCCAGAGAAGAAGATTGAACCAGACAGGACCCTAGGCCATAATAGGATCCATTGCTTTAGGTTACAGGCATGTGTCCTCAAAAGCCTGATTCCAATACGAGAATAGGGGTTTTCCTGAGGCACCCATCAGAACTCATCTCGTCTCCACAAGGAAACCTGTGCATGGGAGCCATGTACAAAGCTTAGGAGAGTACTTCAGGGTCCCGGTGCAACCGCCCCATTCCAAGGCCCTCATGGACACAAAAACACATTAGGACCCATCCTCAGGAAAGTCCATTTCAACTCAGCCACCGCGGTTGCTCCGGCAGAGCCATCAGATCTAAACTGTCTTGTTGCTAGGAGACAATTGGAATGCGAGGCGGGATTCCCAGGCATCCATCCGCGAACGATGCTCTGGAGTCATTCCATATGGGATGTCCTGGAGCTGTCCAACAGGTCTCAATTGTCCCGCAGAAGGAATCCTTGAAGGGGGCATCCCACAACTCCCAACGTGGGAAAACCTCAATGGCCTCGAGATTCCGCTCCCTTCATGAAGCGGCCGTCATGCTCAGAAACTCCAACCTGAGCCAACGTCTGATCCTCGCCCTGACTTCAGATGCATGAGATATTGGTTCAGATCTGCAGGGGGTACCTGCCGTGCCCTCGCCCTGAAACCCAAGTCTAGCTTGTCTTCTCAGACTTCCGTCCTCACACTCCTGGCCCCGAAGCCCTCAAGTTTGGCAATTCCGGACCCACAATGCAGCACTCTGCCTGCCCTCTAGAAAAAAAATTATTGCCTCATGAGCTGCCCAGGCACCTTAAATGAGGGTAAACCTACACAGCACTCGACTTTACCCAAATTATATAGTCTAACCTGGGCACTAATGCACTGTCGAACACAACCTGAGCCCGGACTTCCTGAGCAACACCCAGAAAGCTGACCGCACACTGAGCACATAAAACCCGCCATGGCCTTAGGTCATCATCTCTTCCCTACCTCAGTTTTCAGGCTTCAGAACCGAGACCTTATCTCCAATCACTTCCCAGGGGTGAGTGTGATGCAGAAATCAGAACTCCTCCTTACCCATGGCAAGAACCCTGTGGTTGGCACGTTGTCCAACGTTCAGTGTAGGAGAAACCAGCATTCACCCTGAGGCCCCGCCCATTCTTGAGTGCGAGGAGGGCATACACACGCATTGTGACCCTCAGCATGAGTCCTGTCCTCTAGTAAGTCCTCTCAGTTGCTGGACCATTAGATGTCATAATGGGCTTGACATGTCCCTAGGCCCCAATTTTTAACCAAATTTCTGATGGTCCAGTCGCCCCTCCCCAGGGCTCTACTCTGGAATCCCTCATTTTTTGGGACACCTGAGGATAAAAAAGAAAAAAACAACAATAAAAAAATAAAACAGACTTCTTCCAGCCCACAGAATGACCCCAAACTCTTTGGACGGGGCCAAACCAACAGAGAGTAAGACTCGTCCATTTCCCATGAAGTCACCCAGAAATTCCACGACCATGAGTGACCCGATATCCAGAGACAAAAACATGAGCAGGAGCCTCACACTCGCCCTTCTTTCAAATCCCGAAGAGTTCTCCTCATGGTCTGTAGATCAGTCCTGCCATACCTATGACCCGAAACATAAGCCGAGTTTGTGTTTTCAGACAACTGTCCAAAGAGCCCTGGCCTACACAACCTACAGGCTCAGGCCCCTGGAGCCAAACCTGAGGACTGTACTTGCCCTCTCCAAGGGAATTGTGTGTGCCCATTCCAATGGCCACAACCCTTCTAATAGGATAAACCTCCAAAGTCCCTGATCCATCTCAATAGTGGTGGCTTCCCAGGAACAACAGGGGCAATCTGAGCCCAACTGAGCACCTACCTGCACTCAGACCCATAGACCGATGTCCCCCGAGGTAAAAAGGAAAGAACAGTCCCCTAGGCACTAATCAGATCCATTGCTTTGGTTTCCAGTCATCTCTCCTCAGAGGCCTGGATTTCAAAAGCAGCATATAGCTGTTTCTTGACTCACCCATCAGAAAACATCTCATCTACAAATGGGAAACTTGCACGTTGGAGCTGTGTTAAAGCCTCTGTTTAGGAGAACCCTTTAGGGCCCCAGTGCCACCGCTTCATTCCAAGGTCTCCATAGACACAAAAGCACGTTAGGACCCATCCCCAGGGGTGTCCATTTCAACTCAGCGTCCTCGGTTGCTCCCCACAGATCCAGGAGATCTAACCTGTCTTGTTGCTAGGAGACAATTGTAATGCAGGGTGGGCTACCCAGCCATCCATCCTTAGAACCCTGCTCAGAATCATTGGCCTGGAACCAAACGACAGGTCTCAATTTTCCTGCAGAAGACTCTCTGCAGTTTGGAGCTTCTCACAACTCCCATCGTGGGAAAATCCCCATGGCCTCGTGATGCCCCCGCCCATTCATGAAGGGGCCATCAGGGACAGAAACTCAAACCTGAGCGATGGTCTGATCCTCGCCCTGACTTCAGATGCACGAGATCTTGATTCAGGTCTGTAGATTGTACGTGCCATGGCCTCACCTAGAAACCTAAGCCTAGCTTGTGTTCTCAGACTTTTGTCGTCAGACTACGGGCCCACAAGCCCTCCAGTTTGGCATTCCAGAACTACAATGCAGCACTCTGCCGGCTCTGCAGAAGAAAAACATTGTCTTCTGGGGCTACCCAGTAATCCCAAATGAGGATCAACCTGCACCGACCTTGGCTGTACCCCAAATACATAGGCTGACCAGGGCACTAATGCCCTTTCTGACACAGCCTGAGCCTGGACCCCCTGGCCCCTCCCAGACAGCTGGCCGCACACTGAGCACATCGAGCCGCCATGGCCTTAGGTCGTCATCTGTTCCCAACATCAGTTTTCAGGTTTCAGAACCTAGACCCTTATCTCCAATCACTGCCCAGGGTTGAAGGTGATGCAGAAATCAGAACTCCTTCCCCATGGCAAGAAACCTTGTGGTTGGCATGTTGTCCATCATTCAGTGTAGTTGAAACCAGTGTGGCCCATGAGGCCCCGCCCATGCTCCCGGGCCACATTGGTCACAAACACACATTGTGACGCTCAGGCTGAGCCCAGTCCTCAAGTAAGGCCACTCAGTGGCTGGATGAAGAGATATCATATTGGGCTTGCCATGCCCCTAGGCCCCAATTTTTAACCATAGTTCGGGTTGTCCCTTTAGTCTTCCCCACGGCTTGGCTTTGGAATTCCTCTTTTGGTGGGACACCTGAGGTAACAAAACTGAAAGGAGACCTCCCATCCCACAGATTGACAAAAAGCAATTGGGAATCGGGCCAAATCCTCAGAGAGGAAGATTCGTCCATGGCCCATGAGGCGTCCCCGACATTCCACGGCCATCGCTGATACAAAATCCAGAGACAAAAGCCTGAGCAAGCGCCTCAGACTCGCACTTTCTTCATATCCTGAAGAGTTCTTCTCATGGTTTGTCGATCGGGCCTGCCATACCTACATCCCCAAACCTAAGCTGAGTTTGTGTTTTCAGACTTCTGTCCTCAAAGTCTTGGGCCCCAGAACCTCCAGGCAGGGCCCCTGGAGCCACACATTAGGACTGTGACTACGAATCCATGGGAATTATGCCCATTCCATGGTCCAAAATCGTACAAATTAGGAGAAATCTCCAAAGTCCCTGAGGCCATCCCAATAGTGTAGGTCGCCCGGAACAAACAAGCGCTGTCAGACAGCAGCTGATAATCGACCTCCACTCATACCATAGATGGATGTCCCCAGAGAAGAAGATTGAACCAGACAGGACCCTAGGCCATAATAGGATCCATTGCTTTGGGTTACAGGCATGTGTCCTCAAAAGCCTGATCCAATACGAGCATAGGTGTTTTCCTGAGGCACCCATCAGAACTCATCTCGTCTCCACAAGGAAACCTGTGCATGGGAGCCATGTCCAAAGCTTAGGAGAGTACTTCAGGTTGCCGGTGCCACCCCCCCATTCCAAGGCCCTCATGGACACAAAAACACATTAGGACCCATCCTCAGGAAAGTCCATTTCAACTCAGCCACCCCGGTTGCTCCCGCAGAGCCATCAGATCTAAACTGTCTTGTTGCTAGGAGTCAATTGGAATGCGAGGCGGGCTTCCCAGGCATCTATCCGCGAACGGTGCTCTGGAGTCATTCCATATGGGATGTCCTGGAGCTGTCCAACAGGTCTCAATTGTCCCGCAGAAGGAATCATTGAAGGGGGCATCCCACAACTCCCAACGTGGGAAAACCTCAATGGCCTCGAGATTCTGCTCCCTTCATGAAGCGGCCGTCATGCTCAGAAACTCCAACCTGAGCCAACGTCTGATCCTCGCCCTGACTTTAGATGCATGAGATATTGGTTCAGATCTGCAGGGGGTACCTGCCGTGCCCTCGCCCTGAAACCCAAGTCTAGCTTGTCTTCTCAGACTTCCGTCCTCACACTCCTGGCCCCGAAGCCCTCAAGTTTGGCAATTCCGGACCCACAATGCAGCACTCTGCCTGCCCTCTAAAAAAAAAATTATTGCCTCATGAGCTGCCCAGGCACCTTAAATGAGGGTAAACCTACACAGCACTCGACTTTACCCAAATTATATAGTCTAACCTGGGCACTCATGCACTGTCGAACACAACCTGAGCCCGGACTTCCTGAGCAACACCCAGAAAGCTGACCGCACACTGAGCACATAAAACCCGCCATGGCCTTAGGTCATCATCTCTTCCCTACCTCAGTTTTCAGGCTTCAGAACCGAGACCTTATCTCCAATCACTTCCCAGGGGTGAGTGTGATGCAGAAATCAGAACTCCTCCTTACCCATGGCAAGAACCCTGTGGTTGGCACGTTGTCCAACGTTCAGTGTAGGAGAAACCAGCATTCATCCTGAGGCCCCGCCCATTCTTGAGTGCGAGGAGGGCATACACACGCATTGTGACCCTCAGCATGAGTCCTGTCCTCTAGTAAGTCCTCTCAGTTGCTGGACCATTAGATGTCATAATGGGCTTGACATGTCCCTAGGCCCCAATTTTTAACCAAATTTCTGATGGTCCAGTCGCCCCTCCCCAGGGCTCTACTCTGGAATCCCTCATTTGGTGGGACACCTGAGGATAAAAAAGAAAAAAACAAGAATAAAAAAAAAAACGGACTTCTTCCAGCCCACAGAATGACCCCAAACTCTTTGGAGGGGGCCAAACCACCAGAGAGTAAGACTCGTCCATTTCCCATGAAGTCACCCAGAAATTCCACGACCATGAGTGACACGATATCCAGATACAAAAACTTGAGCAGAAGCCTCACACTCGCCCTTCTTTCAAATACCGAAGAGTTCTCCTCATGGTCTGTAGATCAGTCCTGCCATACCTATGACCCGAAACATAAGCCGAGTTTGTGTTTTCAGACAACTGTTCAAACAGCCCTGGCCTACACAACCTACAGGCTTAGGCCCCTGGAGCCAAACCTGAGGACTGTACTTGCCCTCTCCAAGGGAATTGTGTGTGCCCATTCCAATGGCCACAACCCTTCTAATAGGATAAACCTCCAAAGTCCCTGATCCATCTCAATAGTGGTGGCTTCCCAGGAAAAACAGGGGCAATCTGAGCCCAACTGAGCACCTACCTGCACTCAGACCCATAGACAGATGTCCCCAGAGGTAAAAAGGAAAGAACAGGCCCCTAGGCACTAATCAGATCCATTGCTTTGGTTTCCAGACATCTTTCCTCAGAGGCTTGGATTTCAAAAGCAGCATATAGCTGTTTCTTGACTCACCCATCAGAAAACATCTCATATACACATGGAAAACTTGCACGTTGTAGCTGTGTCAAGGCCTCTGTTTAGGAGAACCCTTTAGGTCCCCAGTGCCACCGCTTCATTCCAAGGTCTCCATAGACACAAAAGCACGTTAGGACCCATCCCCAGGGGTGTCCATTTCAACTCAGCGTCCTCGGTTGCTCCCCACAGATCCAGGAGATCTAACCTGTCGTGTTGCTAGGAGACAATTGGAATGCGAGGTGGGCTACCCAGCCATCCATCCTTAGAACCCTGCTCAGAATCATTGGCCTGGTGCCAAACAACAGGTCTCAATTTTCCTGCAGAAGACTCTCTGCAATTTGCAGCTTCTCACAACTCCCATCGTGGGAAAACACCCATGGCCTCGTGATGCCCCCCCCCATTCATGAAGGGGCCATCAGGGACAGAAACTCCAACCTGAGCGATCGTCTGATCCTCGCGCTGACTTCAGATGCACGAGACCTCGATTCAGGTCTGTAGATTGTGCGTGCCATGGCCTCACCCAGAATCCTAAGCTTAGCTTGTGTTCTCAGACTTTTGTCGTCAGACTACTGGCCCACAAGCCCTCCAGTTTGGCAATCCAGAACTACAATGCAGCACTCTGCCGGCTCTGCAGAAGAAAAACATTGTCTTCTGGGGCTACCCAGTAACACCAAATGAGGATCATCCTGCACCGACCTTGGCTGTACCCCAAATACATAGGCTGACCAGGGCACTTATGCCCTTTCTGACACAGCCTGAGCCTGGACCCCCTGGCCCCTCCCAGACAGCTGGCGGCACACTGAGCATATCGAGCCGCCATGGCCTTAGGTCCTCATCTCTTCCCAACATCAGTTTTCAGGTTTCAGAACCTAGACCATATCTCCAATCACTGCCCAGGGTTGAAGGTGAAGCAGAAATCAGAACTCCTTCCCCATGGCAAGAAACCTTGTGGTGGCATGTTGTCCAACGTTCAGTGTCATTGAAACCAGTGTGGCCCATGAGGCCCCGCCCATGCTCGCGGGCCACATTGGTCACAAAAACACATTGTGACCCTCAGGCTGAGCCCAGTCCTCAGTAAGGCCACTCAGTGGCTGGATGAAGAGATAGCATATTGGGCTTGCCATGCCCCTAGGCCCCAATTTTTAACCATAGTTCGGGTTTTCTCTTCAGTCTTCCCCACGGCTTGGCTTTGGAATTCCTCTTTTGGTGGGACACCTGAGGTAACAAAACTGAATGAGTCCTTCCATCCCACAGATTGAAAAAGTAATTGCGAATCGGGCCAAATCCTCAGAGAGGAAGATTCGTCCATGGCCCATGAGGCCTCCCCGACATACCACGGCCATCACTGATACAAAATCCAGAGACAAAAGCCTGAGCAAGCACCTCAGACTCGCACTTTCTTCATATCCTGAGGAGTTCTTCTCTGGTTTGTAGATCGGGCCTGCCATACCTACGTCCCCAAACCTAAGCTGAGTTTGTGTTTTCAGACTTCTGTCCTCAAAGTCTTGGGCCACACACCCTCCAGGCTGGGCCCCTGGAGCCACACATTAGGACTGTACCTACCAATCCATGGGAATTCTGCCCATTCCATGGTCCAAAATCGTACAAATTAGGAGAAACCTCCAAAGTCCCTGAGGCTATCCCAATAGTGTAGGTCGCCCGGAACAAACAAGGACTGTCTGACACCAGCTGATAATCGACCTCCACTCATACCATAGATGGATGTCCCCAGAGAAGAAGATTGAACCAGACAGGACCCTAGGCCATAATAGGATCCATTGCTTTGGCTTACAGGCATGTGTCCTCAAAAGTCTGATTTCATTACGAGCATAGGTGTTTTCCTGAGGCACCCATCAGAACTCATCTCGTCTCCACAAGGAAACCTGTGCATGGGAGCCATGTACAAAGCTTAGGAGAGTACTTCAGGGTCCCGGTGCCACCACCCCATTCCAAGGCCCTCATGGATACAAAAACACATTAGGACCCATCCTCAGGAAAGTCCATTTCAACTCAGCCACCCCGGTTGCTCCGGCAGAGCCATCAGATCTAAACTGTCTTGTTGCTAGTAGACAATTGGAATGGAGGCGGGCTTCCCAGGAGTACATCCGCGAACGGTGCTCTGGAGTCCTTCCATATGGGATGTCCTGGAACTGTAAAACAGGTTTCAATTGTCCCGCAGAAGGAATCCTTGAAGGGGGCATCCCACAACTCCCAACGTGGGAAAACCTCAATGGCCTCGAGATTCCGCTCCCTTCATGAAGCGGCCGTCATGCTCAGAAACTCCAACCTGAGTCAACGTCTGATCCTCGCCCTGACTTCAGATGCATGAGATATTGGTTCAGATCTGCAGGGGATACCTGCCGTGCCCTCGCCCTGAAACCCAAGTCTAGCTTGTCTTCTCAGACTTCCGTCCTCACACTCCTGGCCCCGAAGCCCTCAAGTTTGGCAATTCCGGACCCACAATGCAGCACTCTGCCTGCCCTCTAGAAAAAAAATTATTGCCTCATGAGCTGCCCAGGCACCTTAAATGAGGGTAAACCTACACAGCACTCGACTTTACCCAAATTATATAGTCTAACCTGGGCACTAATGCACTGTCGAACACAACCTGAGCCCGGACCTCCTGACCAACACCCAGAAAGCTGACCGCACACTGAGCACATAAAACCCGCCATGGCCTTAGGTCATCATCTCTTCCCTACCTCAGTTTTCAGGCTTCAGAACGGAGACCTTATCTCCAATCACTGCCCAGGGGTAAGTGTGATGCAGAAATCAGAACTCCTCCTTACCCATGGCAAAAACCCTTGTGGTTGGCACGTTGTCCAACCTTCAGTGTAGGAGAAACCAGCATTCACCCTGAGGCCCCGCCCATTCTTGAGTGCGACGAGGGCATACACACGCATTGTGACCCTCAGCATGAGTCCTGTCCTCTAGTAAGTCCTCTCAGTGGCTGCACCATTAGATGTCATAATGGGCTTGACATGTCCATAGGCCCCTATTTTTAACCAGATTTCTGATGGTCCAGTCGCCCCAACCCAGGGCTCTACTCTGGAATCCCTCATTTTTTGGGACACCTGAGGTTAAAAAAGAAAAAAACAACAATAAAAAAAAAAACGGACGTCTTCCAGCCCACAGAATGACCCCAAACTCTTTGGACGGGGCCAATCCACCAGAGCTTAACACTCGCCCATTTCCCATGAAGTCACCCAGAAATTCCACGACCATGAGTGACACGATATCCAGAGACAAAAACTTGAGCAGGAGCCTCACACTCGCCCTTCTTTCAAATCCCGAAGAGTTCTCCTCATGGTCTGTAGATCAGTCCTGCCATACCTATGACCCGAAACATAAGCCGAGTTTGTGTTTTCAGACAACTGTCCAAACAGCCCTGGCCTACACAACCTACAGGCTCAGGCCCCTGGAGCCAAACCTGAGGACTGTACTTGCCCTCTCCAAGGGAATTGTGTGTGCCCATTCCAATGGCCACAACCCTTCTAATAGGATAAACCTCCAAAGTCCCTGATCCATCTCAATAGTGGTGGCTTACCAGGAACAACAGGGGCAATCTGAGCCCAACTGAGCACCTACCTGCACTCAGACCCATAGACAGATGTCCCCAGAAGTAAAAACGAAAGAACAGGCCCCTAGGCACTAATCAGATCCATTGCTTTGGTTTCGAGGCATCTCTCCTCAGAGGCCTGGATTTCAAAAGCAGCATATAGCTGTTTCTTGACTCACCCATCAGAAAACATCTCATCTACACATGGGAAACTTGCACGTTGGAGCTGTGTCAAAGCCTCTGTTTAGGAGAACCCTTTAGGGCCCCAGCGCCACCGCTTCATTCCAAGGTCTCCATAGACTCAAAAGCACGTTAGGACCCATCCCCAGGGGTGTCCATTTCAACTCATCGTCCTCGGTTGCTCCCCACAGATCCAGGAGATCTAACCTGTCTTGTTGATAGGAGACAATTAAAATGCGAGGTGGGCTACCCAGCCATCCATCCTTAGAACCGTGCTCAGAATCATTGGCCTAGAGCCAAACAACAGGTCTCAATTGTCCTGCGGAAGACTCTCTGCAGTTTGGAGCTTCTCACAACTCCCATCGTGGGAAAACACCCATGGCCTCCTGATGCCGCCCCCATTCATGAAGGGGCCATCAGGGACAGAAACTCCAACCTGAGCGATCGTCTGATCCTCGCCCTGACTTCAGATGCACGAGATCTCGATTCAGGTCTGTAGATTGTGCCTGCCATGGCCTCACCCAGAAACCTAAGCCTAGCTTGTGTTCTCAGACTTTTGTCGTCAGACTACTGGCCCACAAGCCCTCCAGTTTGGCAATCCAGAACTACAATGCAGCACTCTGCTGGCTCTGCAGAAGAAAAACATTGTCCTCTGGGGCTACCCAGTAATCCCAAATGAGGACCAACCTTCACCGACCTTGGCTGTATACCAAATACATAGGCTGACCAGGGCTCTGATGCCCTTTCTGGTACAGCCTGAGCCTGGACCCCCTGGACCCTCCCAGACAGCTGGACGCACACTGAGCACATCAAGCCGCCATGGCCTTAGGTCCTCATCTCTTCCCAACCTCGGTTTTCAGGTTTCAGAACCTAGACCTTATATCCAATCACTGCCAAGGGTTGAAGGTGATGCATAAATCAGAACTCCTTCCCCATGGCAAGAAACCTTGTGGTTGGCATGTTGTCCAACATTCAGTGTAGTTGAAACCAGTGTGGCCCATGAGGCCCTGCCCATGCTCGTTGGCCACAATGGTCAAAAACACACATTGTGACGCTCAGGCTGAGCCCAGTCCTCAAGTAAGGCCACTCAGCTGCTGGATGAAGAGATAGCATATTGGGCTTGCCATGCCCCTAGGCCCCAATTTTTAACCATAGTTCGGGTTGTCCCTTCAGTCTTCCCCACGGCTTGACTTTGGAATTCCTCTATTGGTGGGACACCTGAGTAACAAAACTGAAATGAGTCCTCCCATCCCACAGATTGACGAAAAGCAATTGGGAATCGGGCCAAATCCTCAGAGAGGAAGATTCGTCCATGGCCCATGAGGCCTCCCCGACATTCCACGGCCATCGCTGATACAAAATCCAGAGACAAAAGCCTGAGCAAGCGCCTCAGACTCGCACTTTCTTCAAATCCTGAAGAGTTCTTCTCATGGTTTGTAGATCGGGCCTCCCATACCTACGTTCCCAAACCTAAGCTGAGTTTGTGTTTTCAGACTTCTGTCCTCAAAGTCTTGGGCCAACCACCCTCCAGGCTGGGCCCCTGGAGCCACACATTAGGACTGTGCCTACCAATCCATGGGAATTCTGCCCATTCCATGGTCCAAAATCGTACAAATTAGGAGAAACCTCCAAAGTCCCTGAGGCCATCCCAATAGTGTAGGTCGCCCGGAACAAACAAGGGCTGTCTGACACCAGCTGATATCGACCTCCACTCATACCATAGATGGATGTCCACAGAGAAGAAGATTGAACCAGACAGGACCCTAGGCCATAATAGGATCCATTGCTTTGGCTTACAGGCATGTGTCCTCAAAAGTCTGATTTCATTACGAGCATAGGTGTTTTCCTGAGGCACCCATCAGAACTCATCTCGTCTCCACAAGGAAACCTGTGCATGGGAGCCATGTACAAAGCTTAGGAGAGTACTTCAGGGTCCCGGTGCCACCACCCCATTCCAAGGCCCTCATGGATACAAAAACACATTAGGACCCATCCTCAGGAAAGTCCATTTCAACTCAGCCACCCCGGTTGCTCCCGCAGAGCCATCAGATCTAAACTGTCTTGTTGCTAGTAGACAATTGGAATGGAGGCGGGCTTCCCAGGAGTACATCCGCGAACGGTGCTCTGGAGTCATTCCATATGGGATGTCCTGGAACTGTAAAACAGGTTTCAATTGTCTCGCAGAAGGAATCCTTGAAGGGGGCATCCCACAACTCCCAACGTGGGAAAACCTCAATGGCCTCGAGATTCCGCTCCCTTCATGAAGCGGCCGTCATGCTCAGAAACTCCAACCTGAGTCAACGTCTGATCCTCGCCCTGACTTAAGATGCATGAGATATTGGTTCAGATCTGCAGGGGGTACCTGCCGTGCCCTCGCCCTGAAACCCAAGTCTAGCTTGTCTTCTCAGACTTCCGTCCTCACACTCCTGGCCCCGAAGCCCTCAAGTTTGGCAATTCCGGACCCACAATGCAGCACTCTGCCTGCCCTCTAGAAAAAAAATTATTGCCTCATGAGCTGCCCAGGCACCATAAATGAGGGTAAACCTACACAGCACTCGACTTTACCCAAATTATATAGTCTAACCTGGGCACTAATTCACTGTCGAACACAACCTGAGCCCGGACCTCCTGACCAACACCCAGAAAGCTGACCGCACACTGAGCACATAAAACCCGCCATGGCCTTAGGTCATCATCTCTTCCCTACCTCAGTTTTCAGGCTTCAGAACGGAGACCTTATCTCCAATCACTGCCCAGGGGTAAGTGTGATGCAGAAATCAGAACTCCTCCTTACCCATGGCAAAAACCCTTGTGGTTGGCACGTTGTCCAACCTTCAGTGTAGGAGAAACCAGCATTCACCCTGAGGCCCCGCCCATTCTTGAGTGCGACGAGGGCATACACACGCATTGTGACCCTCAGCATGAGTCCTGTCCTCTAGTAAGTCCTCTCAGTGGCTGCACCATTAGATGTCATAATGGGCTTGACATGTCCATAGGCCCCTATTTTTAACCAGATTTCTGATGGTCCAGTCGCCCCAACCCAGGGCTCTACTCTGGAATCCCTCATTTTTTGGGACACCTGAGGTTAAAAAAGAAAAAAACAACAATAAAAAAAAAAAACGGACGTCTTCCAGCCCACAGAATGACCCCAAACTCTTTGGACGGGGCCAATCCACCAGAGCTTAACACTCGCCCATTTCCCATGAAGTCACCCAGAAATTCCACGACCATGAGTGACACGATATCCAGAGACAAAAACTTGAGCAGGAGCCTCACACTCGCCCTTCTTTCAAATCCCGAAGAGTTCTCCTCATGGTCTGTAGATCAGTCCTGCCATACCTATGACCCGAAACATAAGCCGAGTTTGTGTTTTCAGACAACTGTCCAAACAGCCCTGGCCTACACAACCTACAGGCTCAGGCCCCTGGAGCCAAACCTGAGGACTGTACTTGCCCTCTCCAAGGGAATTGTGTGTGCCCATTCCAATGGCCACAACCCTTCTAATAGGATAAACCTCCAAAGTCCCTGATCCATCTCAATAGTGGTGGCTTACCAGGAACAACAGGGGCAATCTGAGCCCAACTGAGCACCTACCTGCACTCAGACCCATAGACAGATGTCCCCAGAAGTAAAAACGAAAGAACAGGCCCCTAGGCACTAATCAGATCCATTGCTTTGGTTTCGAGGCATCTCTCCTCAGAGGCCTGGATTTCAAAAGCAGCATATAGCTGTTTCTTGACTCACCCATCAGAAAACATCTCATCTACACATGGGAAACTTGCACGTTGGAGCTGTGTCAAAGCCTCTGTTTAGGAGAACCCTTTAGGGCCCCAGCGCCACCGCTTCATTCCAAGGTCTCCATAGACTCAAAAGCACGTTAGGACCCATCCCCAGGGGTGTCCATTTCAACTCATCGTCCTCGGTTGCTCCCCACAGATCCAGGAGATCTAACCTGTCTTGTTGATAGGAGACAATTAAAATGCGAGGTGGGCTACCCAGCCATCCATCCTTAGAACCGTGCTCAGAATCATTGACCTAGAGCCAAACAACAGGTCTCAATTGTCCTGCGGAAGACTCTCTGCAGTTTGGAGCTTCTCACAACTCCCATCGTGGGAAAACACCCATGGCCTCCTGATGCCGCCCCCATTCATGAAGGGGCCATCAGGGACAGAAACTCCAACCTGAGCGATCGTCTGATCCTCGCCCTGACTTCAGATGCACGAGATCTCGATTCAGGTCTGTAGATTGTGCCTGCCATGGCCTCACCCAGAAACCTAAGCCTAGCTTGTGTTCTCAGACTTTTGTCGTCAGACTACTGGCCCACAAGCCCTCCAGTTTGGCAATCCAGAACTACAATGCAGCACTCTGCTGGCTCTGCAGAAGAAAAACATTGTCCTCTGGGGCTACCCAGTAATCCCAAATGAGGACCAACCTTCACCGACCTTGGCTGTACACCAAATACATAGGCTGACCAGGGCTCTGATGCCCTTTCTGGTACAGCCTGAGCCTGGACCCCCTGGACCCTCCCAGACAGCTGGACGCACACTGAGCACATCAAGCCGCCATGGCCTTAGGTCCTCATCTCTTCCCAACCTCGGTTTTCAGGTTTCAGAACCTAGACCTTATATCCAATCACTGCCAAGGGTTGAAGGTGATGCATAAATCAAACTCCTTCCCCATGGCCAGAAACCTTGTGGTTGGCATGTTGTCCAACATTCAGTGTAGTTGAAACCAGTGTGGCCCATGAGGCCCTGCCCATGCTCGTTGGCCACAATGGTCAAAAACACACATTGTGACGCTCAGGCTGAGCCCAGTCCTCAAGTAAGGCCACTCAGCTGCTGGATGAAGAGATAGCATATTGGGCTTGCCATGCCCCTAGGCCCCAATTTTTAACCATAGTTCGGGTTGACCCTTCAGTCTTCCCCACGGCTTGGCTTTGGAATTCCTCTTTTGGTGGGACACCTGAGGTAACAAAACTGAAATGAGTCCTCCCATCCCACAGATTGACGAAAAGCAATTGGGAATCGGGCCAAATCCTCAGAGAGGAAGATTCGTCCATGGCCCATGAGGCCTCCCCGACATTCCACGGCCATCGCTGATACAAAATCCAGAGACAAAAGCCTGAGCAAGCGCCTCAGACTCGCACTTTCTTCAAATCCTGAAGAGTTCTTCTCATGGTTTGTAGATCGGGCCTCCCATACCTACGTTCCCAAACCTAAGCTGAGTTTGTGTTTTCAGACTTCTGTCCTCAAAGTCTTGGGTCCCACACCCTCCAGGCTGGGCCCCTGGAGCCACACATTAGGACTGTGCCTACCAATCCATGGGAATTCTGCCCATTCCATGGTCCAAAATCGTACAAATTAGGAGAAACCTCCAAAGTCCCTGAGGCCATCCCAATAGTGTAGGTCGCCCGGAACAAACAAGCGCTGTCTGACAGCAGCTGATAATCGACCTCCACTCATACCATAGATGGATGTCCCCAGAGAAGAAGATTGAACCAGACAGGACCCTAGGCCATAATAGGATCCATTGCTTTGGCTTACAGGCATGTGTCCTCAAAAGCCTGATTCCAATACGAGCATAGGGGTTTTCCTGAGGCACCCATCAGAACTCATCTCGTCTCCACAAGGAAACCTGTGCATGGGAGCCATGTCCAAAGCTTAGGAGAGTACTTCAGGGTCCCGGTGCCACCGCCCCATTCCAAGGCCCTCATGGACACAAAAACACATTAGGACCCATCCTCAGGAAAGTCCATTTCAACTCTGCCACCCCGGTTGCTCCCGCAGAACCATCAGATCTAAACTGTCTTGTTGCTAGGAGACAATTGGAATGCGAGGCGGGCTTCCCAGGCATCCATCCGCGAACGGTGCTCTGGAGTCATTCCATATGGGATGTCCTGGAGCTGTCCAACATGTCTCAATTGTCCGGAAGAAGGAATCCTGGAAGGGGGCATCCCACAACTCCCAACGTGGGAAAACCTCAATGGCCTCGAGATTCCGCTCCCTTCATGACGCGGCCGTCATGCTCAGAAACTCCAACCTGAGCCAACATCTGATCATCGCCCTGACTTCAGATGCATGATATATTGGTTCAGATCTGCAGGTGGTACCTGCCGTGCCCTCGCCCTGAAACCCAAGTCTAGCTTGTCTTCTCAGACTTCCATCCTCACACTCCTGGCCCCGTAGCCCTCAAGTTTGGCAATTCCGGACCCACAATGCAGCACTCTGCCTGCCCTCTAGAAAAAAAAATTATTGCCTGATGAGCTGCCAAGGCACCTTAAATGAGGGTAAAACTACACAGCACTCGACTTTACCCAAATTATATAGTCTAACCTGGGCACTAATGCACTGTCGAACACAACATGAGCCCGGACCTCCTGACCAACACCCAGAAAGCTGACCGCACACTGATCACATAAAACCCGCCATGGCCTTAGGTCATCATCTCTTCCCTACCTCAGTTTTCAGGCTTCAGAACCTAGACCTTATCTCCAATCACTGCCCATGGGTGAGTGTGATGCAGATATCAGAACTCCTCCTTACCCATGGCAAGAACCCTTGTGGTTGGCACGTTGTCCAACATTCAGTGTAGGAGAAACCAGCATTCACCCTGAGGCCCCGCCCATTCTTGAGTGCGACGAGGGCATACACACGCATTGTGACCCTCAGCATGAGTCCTGTCCTCTAGTAAGTCCTCTCAGTGGCTGCACCATTAGATGTCATAATGGGCTTGACATGTCCATAGGCCCCAATTTTTAACCAGATTTCTGATGGTCCAGTCGCCCGAACCCAGGGCTCTACTCTGGAATCCCTCATTTTTTGGGACACCTGAGGTTAAAAAAGAAAAAAACAACAATAAAAAAAAAAAAACGGACGTCTTCCAGCCCACAGAATGACCCCAAACTCTTTGGACGGGGCCAATCCACCAGAGCTTAACACTCGCCCATTTCCCATGAATTCACCCAGAAATTCCAAGACCATGAGTGACACGATATCCAGAGACAAAAACTTGAGCAGGAGCCTCACACTCGCCCTTCTTTCAAATCCCGAAGAGTTCTCCTCATGGTCTGTAGATCAGTCCTGCCATACCTATGACCCGAAACATAAGCTGAGTTTGTGTTTTCAGACAACTGTCCAAACAGCCCTGGCCCTCACAACCTACAGGCTCAGGCCCCTGGAGCCAAACCTGAGGACTGTACTTGCCCTCTCCAAGGGAATTGTGTGTGCCCATTCCAATGGCCACAACCCTTCTCATAGGATAAACCTCCAAAGTCCCTGATCCATCTCAATAGTGGTGGCTTCCCAGGAAAAACAGGGGCAATCTGAGCCCAACTGAGCACCTACCTGCACTCAGACCCATAGACAGATGTCCCCAGAGGTAAAAAGGAAAGACAAGGACCCTAGGCACTAATCAGATCCATTGCTTTGGTTTCCAGGCATCTCTCCTCAGAGGCCTGGATTTCAAAAGCAGCATATAGCTGTTTCTTGACTCACCCATCAGAAAACATCTCATCTACACATGGGAAACTTGCACGTTGGAGCTGTGTCAAAGCCTTTGTTTAGGAGAACCCTTTTGGGCCCCAGTGCCACCGCTTCATTCCAAGGTCTCCATAGACACAAAAGCACGTTAGGACCCATCCCCAGGGGTGTCCATTTCAACTCAGCGTCCTCGGTTGCTCCCCACAGATCCAGGAGATCTAACCTGTCTTGTTGCTAGGAGACAATTGGAATGCGAGGTGGGCTACCCAGCCATCCATCCTTAGAACCCTGCTCAGAATCATTGGCCTGGAGCCAAACAACAGGTCTCAATTGTCCCGCAGAAGACTCTCTGCAGTTTGGAGCTTCTTACAACTCCCATCGTGGGAAAACACCCATGGCCTCGTGATGCCCCCCCCCCTTCATGAAGGGGCCATCAGGGACAGAAACTCCAACCTGAGCGATCGCCTGATCCTCGCCCTGACTTCAGATGCACGAGATCTCGATTCAGGTCTGTAGACTGTGCCTGCCATGGCCTCACCCAGAAACCTAAGCCTAGCTTGTGTTCTCAGACTTTTGTCGTCAGACTACTGACCCACAAGCCCTCCAGTTTGGCAATCCAGAACTACAATGCAGCACTCTGCCGGCCCTCCAGAAGAAAAACATTGTCCTCTGGTGCTACCCAGTAACCCCAAATGAGGATCAACCTGCACCGACCATGGCTGTACCCCAAATACATAGGCTGACCAGGGCACTAATGCCCTTTCTGACACAGCCTGAGCCTGGACCTCCTGGACCCTCCCAGACAGCTGGCCGCACACTGAGCACATCGAGCCGCCATGGCCTTAGTACTTCATCTCTT
Organism: Mustela nivalis; assembly: GCF_964662115.1. NCBI lineage: Eukaryota > Metazoa > Chordata > Mammalia > Carnivora > Mustelidae > Mustela > Mustela nivalis. The sequence continues at coordinate 1,543,184 of NW_028136484.1, read as the reverse complement.
CCCAACCTCGGTTTTCAGGTTTCAGAACCTAGACCTTATCTCCAATCACTGCCCAGGGTTGAAGGTGATGCAGAAATCAGAACTCCTTCCCCATGGCAAGAAACCTTGTGGTTGGCATGTTGTCCAACGTTCAGTGTCGTTGAAACCAGTGTGGCCCATGAGGCCCCGCCCATGCTCGCGGGACACATTGGTCACAAACACACATTGTGACGCTCAGGCTAAGCCCAGTCCTCAAGTAAGGCCGCTCAGTGGCTGGATGAAGAGATAGCATATTGGGCTTGCCATGCCCCTAGGCCCCAATTTTTAACCATAGTTTGGGTTGACCCTTCAGTCTTCCCCACGGCTTGGCTTTGGAATTCCTCTTTTGGTGGGACACCTGAGGTAACAAAACTGAAATGAGTCCTCCCATCCCACAGATTGACGAAAAGCAATTGGGAATCGGGCCAAATCCTCAGAGAGGAAGATTCGTCCATGGCCCATGAGGCCTCCCCGACATTCCACGGCCATCGCTGATACAAAATCCAGAGACAAAAGACTGAGCAAGCACCTCAGACTAGCACTTTCTTCATATCCTGAAGAGTTCTTCTCATGGTTTGTAGATCGGGCCTGCCATACCTACGTCCCCAAATCTAAGCTGAGTTTGTGTTTTCAGACTTCTGTCCTCAAAGTCTAGGGCCAACCACCCTGCAGGCTGGGCCCCTGGAGCCACACATTAGGACTGTGCCTACCAATCCATGGGAATTCTGCCCATTCCATGGTCCAAAATAGTACAAATTAGGAGAAACCTCCAAAGTCCCTGAGGCCATCCCAATAGTGTAGGTCGCCCGGAACAAACAAGGGCTGTCTGACACCAGCTGATAATCACCCTCCACTCATACCATAGATGGATGTCCCCAGAGAAGAAGATTGAACCAGACAGGACCCTAGGCCATAATAGGATCCATTGCTTTGGGTTACAGGCATGTGTCCTCAAAAGCCTGATTCCAATACGAGCATAGGGGTTTTCCTGAGGCACCCATCAGAACTCATCTCGTCTCCACAAGGAAACCTGTGCATGGGAGCCATGTCCAAAGCTTAGGAGAGTACTTCAGGGTCCCGGTGCCACCGCCCCATTCCAAGGCCCTCATGGACACAAAAACACATTAGGACCCATCCTCAGGAAAGTCCATTTCAACTCAGCCACCCCGGTTGCTCCCGCAGAGCCATCAGATCTAAACTGTCTTGTTGCTAGGAGACAATTGGAATGCGAGGCGGGCTTCCCAGGCATCCATCCGCGAACGGTGCTCTGGAGTCATTCCATATGGGATGTCCTGGAGCTGTCCAACAGGTCTCAATTGTCCCGCAGAAGGAATCCTTGAAGGGGGCATCCCACAACTCCCAACGTGGGAAAACCTCAATGGCCTCGAGATTCTGCTCCCTTCATGAAGCGGCCGTCATGCTCAGAAACTCCAACCTGAGCCAACGTCTGATCCTCGCCCTGACTTCAGATGCATGAGATATTGGTTCAGATCTGCAGGGGGTACCTGCCGTGCCCTCGCCCTGAAACCCAAGTCTAGCTTGTCTTCTCAGACTTCCGTCCTCACACTCCTGGCCCCGAAGCCCTCAAGTTTGGCAATTCCGGACCCACAATGCAGCACTCTGCCTGCCCTCTAGGAAAAAAATTATTGCCTCATGAGCTGCCCAGGCACCTTAAATGAGGGTAAACCTACACAGCACTCGACTTTACCCAAATTATATAGTCTAACCTGGGCACTAATGCACTGTCGAACACAACCTGAGCCCGGACCTCCTGACCAACACCCAGAAAGCTGACCGCACACTGAACACATAAAACCCGCCATGGCCTTAGGTCATCATCTCTTCCCTACCTCAGTTTTCAGGCTTCAGAACCGAGACCTTATCTCCAATCACTGCCCATGGGTGAGTGTGATGCAGAAATATGAACTCCTCCTTACCCATGGCAAGAACCCTTGTGGTGGGCACATTGTCCAACGTTCAGTGTAGGAGAAACCAGCATTCACCCTGAGGCCCCGCCCATTCTTGAGTGTGACGAGGGCATACACACGCATTGTGACCCTCAGCATGAGTCCTGTCCTCTAGTAAGTCCTCTCAGTGGCTGGACCATTAGATGTCATAATGGGATTGACATGTCACTAGGCCCCAATTTTTAACCAGATTTCTGATTGTCCAGTCGACCCTCCCCAGGGCTCTACTCTGGAATCCATCATTTGGTGGGACACCAGAGGTTAAAAAAGAAAAAAACAACAACAACAATAACAAAAGAAAAAAAAGGACTTCTTCCAGCCCACAGAATGAACGCAAACTCTTTGGACGTGGCCAAACCACCAGAGAGTAAGACTCGTCCATTTCCCATGAAGTACCCAGAAATTCAACGACCATGAGTGACACGATATCCAGGACAAAAACTTGAGCAGTGCCTCACACTCGCCCTTCTTTCAAATCCCGAAGAGTTCTCCTCATGGTCTGTAGATCAGTCCTGCCATACCTATGACCCGAAACATAAGCCGAGTTTGTGTTTTCAGACAACTGTCCAAACAGCCCTGGCCCTCACAACCTACAGGCTCAGGCCCCGGGAGCCAAACCTGAGGACTGTACTTGCCCTCTCCAAGGGAATTGTGTGTGCCCATTCCAATGGCCACAACCCTTCTCATAGGATAAACCTCCAAAGTCCCTGATCCATCTCAATAGTGGTGGCTTCCCAGGAAAAACAGGGGCAATCTGAGCCCAACTGAGCACCTACCTGCACTCAGACCCATAAACAGATGTCCCCAGAGGTAAAAAGGAAAGAACAGGCCCCTAGGCACAAATCAGATCCATTGCTTTGGTTTCCAAGCATCTCTCCTCAGAGGCCTGGATTTCAAAAGCAGCATATAGCTGTTTCTTAACTCACCCATCATAAAACATCTCATCTACACTTGGGAAACTTGCACGTTGGAGCTGTGTCAAAGCCTTTGTTTAGGAGAACCCTTTAGGGCCCCAGTGCTACAGCTTCATTTCTAGTCTCCATAGACACAAAAGCACGTTAGGACCCATCCCCAGGGGTGTCCATTTCAACTCAGCGTCCTCGGTTGCTCCCCACAGATCCAGGAGATCTCCCCTGTCTTGTTGCTAGGAGACAATTGGAATGCGAGGTGGGCTACCCAGCCATCCATATTTAGAACCCTGCTCAGAATCATTGGCCTGGAGCCAAACAACAGGTCTCAATTGTCCTGCAGAAGACTCTCTGCAGTTTGGAGCTTCTCACAACTCCCATCGTGGGAAAACACCCATGGCCTCGTGAAGCCCCACCCCCATTCATGAAGGGGCCATCAGGGACAGAAACTCCAACCTGAGCGATCGTCTGATCCTCGCCCTGACTTCAGATGCACGAGATCTCGATTCAGGTCTGTAGATTGTGCCTGCCATGGCCTCACCCAGAAACCTAAGCCTAGCTTGTGTTCTCAGACTTTTGTCGTCAGACTACTGGCCCACAAGCCCTCCAGTTTGGCAATCCAGAACTACAATGCAGCACTATGCCGGCCCTCCAGAAGAAAAACATTGTCCTCTGGGGCTACCCAGTAAGCCCAAATGAGGATAACCTACACCGACCATGGCTGTACACCAAATACATAGGCTGATCAGGGCACTAATGCCCTTTCTGACACAGCCTGAGCCTGGACCCCCTGGACCCTCCCAGACAGCTGGCCGCACACTGAGCACATTGAGCCGCCATGGCCTTAGGTCGTCATCTCTTCCCAACCTCGGATTTCAGGTTTCAGAACCTAGACCTTATCTCCAATCACTGCCCAGGGTTGAAGGTGATGCAGAAATCAGAACTCCTTCCCCATGGCAAGAAACCTTGTGGTTGGCATGTTGTCCAACGTTCAGTGTCGTTGAAACCAGTGTGGCCCATGAGGCCCCGCCCATGCTCGCGGGACACATTGGTCACAAACACACATTGTGAGGCTCAGGCTGAGTCCAGTCCTCAAGTAAGGCCGCTCAGTGGCTGGATGAAGAGATAGCATATTGGGCTTGCCATGCCCCTAGGCCCCAATTTTTAACCATAGTTCGGGTTGACCCTTCAGTCTTCCCCACGGCTTGGCTTTGGAATTCCTCTTTTGGTGGGACACCTGAGGTAACAAAACTGAAATGAGTCCTCCCATCCCACAGATTGACGAAAAGCAATTGGGAATCGGGCCAAATCCTCAGAGAAGAAGATTCGTCCATGGCCCATGAGGCCTCCCCGACATTCCACGGCCATCGCTGATACAAAATCCAGAGACAAAAGCCTGAGCAAGCGCCTCAGACTAGCACTTTCTTCATATCCTGAAGAGTTCTTCTCATGGTTTGTAGATCGGGCCTGCCATACCTACGTCCCCAAATCTAAGCTGAGTTTGTGTTTTCAGACTTCTGTCCTCAAAGTCTTGGGCCAACCACCCTGCAGGCTGGGCCCCTGGAGCCACACATTAGGACTGTGCCTACCAATCCATGGGAATTCTGCCCATTCCATGGTCCAAAATAGTACAAATTAGGAGAAACCTCCAAAGTCCCTGAGGCCATCCCAATAGTGTAGGTCGCCCGGAACAAACAAGGGCTGTCTGACACCAGCTGATAATCGACCTCCACTCATACCATAGATGGATGTCCCCAGAGAAGAAGATTGAACCAGACAGGACCCTAGGCCATAATAGGATCCATTGCTTTGGCTTACAGGCATGTGTCCTCAAAAGCCTGATTCCAATACGAGCATAGGGGTTTTCCTGAGGCACCCATCAGAACTCATCTCGTCTCCACAAGGAAACCTGTGCATGGGAGCCATGTCCAAAGCTTAGGAGAGTACTTCAGGGTCCCGGTGCCACCGCCCCATTCCAAGGCCCTCATGGACACAAAAACACATTAGGACCCATCCTCAGGAAAGTCCATTTCAACTCTGCCACCCCGGTTGCTCCCGCAGAACCATCAGATCTAAACTGTCTTGTTGCTAGGAGACAATTGGAATGCGAGGCGGGCTTCCCAGGCATCCATCCGCGAACGGTGCTCTGGAGTCATTCCATATGGGATGTCCTGGAGCTGTCCAACAGGTCTCAATTGTCCCGCAGAAGGAATCCTTGAAGGGGGCATCCCACAACTCCCAACGTGGGAAAACCTCAATGGCCTCGAGATTCCGCTCCCTTCATGAAGCGGCCGTCATGCTCAGACACTCCAACCTGAGCCAACGTCTGATCTTCGCCCTGACTTCAGATACATGAGATATTGGTTCAGATCTGCAGGGGGTACCTGCCGTGCCCTCGCCCTGAAACCCAAGTCTAGCTTGTCTTCTCAGACTTCCGTCCTCACACTCCTGGCCCCGAAGCCCTCAACTTTGGCAATTCCGGACCCACAATGCAGCACTCTGCTTGCCCTCTAGAAAAAAAATTATTGCCTCATGAGCTGCCCAGGCACCTTAAATGAGGGTAAACCTACACAGCACTCGACTTTACCCAAATTATATAGTCTAACCTGGGCACTAATGCACTGTCGAACACAACCTGAGCCCGGACCTCCTGACCAACACCCAGAAAGCTGACCGCACACTGAACACATAACCCGCCATGGCCTTAGGTCATCATCTCTTCCCTACCTCAGTTTTCAGGCTTCAGAACCGAGACCTTATCTACAATCACTGGCAATGGGTGAGTGTGATGCAGAAATCAGAACTCCTCCTTACCCATGGCAAGAACCCTTGTGGTGGGCACATTGTCCAACGTTCAGTGTAGGAGAAACCAGCATTCACCCTGAGGCCCCGCACATTCTTGAGTGCGACGAGGGCATACACACGCACTGTGACCCTCAGCATGAGTCCTGTCCTCTAGTAAGTCCTCTCAGTGGCTGGACCATTAGATGTCATAATGGGCTTGACATGTCCCTAGGCCCCAATTTTTAACCAGATTCTGATTGTCCAGTCGCCCCTCCCCAGGGCTCTACTCTGGAATCCATCATTTGGTGGGACACCTGAGGTTAAAAAAGAAAAAAACAACAACAACAACAACAAAAAAAAAAGGACTTCTTCCAGCCCACAGAATGTCCGCAAACTCTTTGGACTTGGCCAAACTACCAGAGAGTAAGACTCGTCCATTTCCAATGAAGTACCCAGAAATTCAACGACCATGAGTGACACGATATCCAGGACAAAAACTTGAGCAGAGTCTCACACTCGCCCTTCTTTCAAATCCCGAAGAGTTCTCCTCATGGTCTGTAGATCAGTCCTGCCATACCTATGACCCGAAACATAAGCCGAGTTTGTGTTTTCAGACAACTGTCCAAACAGCCCTGGCCTACGCAACCTAAAGGCTCAGGCCCCTGGAGCCAAACCTGAGGACTGTACTTGCCCTCTCCAAGGGAATTATGTGTGCCCATTCCAATGGCCACAACCCTTCTCATAGGATAAACCTCCAAAGTCCCTGATCCATCTCAATAGTGGTGGCTTCCCAGGAAAAACAGGGGCAATCTGAGCCCAACTGAGCACCTACCTGCACTCAGACCCATAGACAGATGTCCCCAGAGGTAAAAAGGAAAGACAAGGCCCCTAGGCCCTAATCAGATCCATTGCTTTGGTTTCCAGGCATCTCTCCTCAGAGGCCTGCATTTCAAAAGCAGCATATAGCTGTTTCTTGACTCACCCATCAGAAAACATCTCATCTACACATGGGAAACTTGCACGTTGGAGCTGTGTCAAAGCCTTTGTTTAGGAGAACCCTTTTGGGCTCCAGTGCCACCGCTTAATTCCAAGGTCTCCATAGACACAAAAGCACGTTTGGACCCATCTCCACGGGTGTCCATTTCAACTCAGCGTCCTCGGTTGCTCCCCACATCCAGGAGATCTAACCTGTCTTGTTGCTAGGAGACAATTGGAATGCGAGGTGGGCTACCCAGCCATCCATCCTTAGAACCCTGCTCAGAATCATTGGCCTGGAGCCAAACAACAGGTCTCAATTGTCCTGCAGAAGACTCTCTGCAGTTTGGAGCTTCTCACAACTCCCATCGTGGGAAAACACCCATGGCCTCGTGAAGCCCCCCCCCCCCATTCATGAAGGGGCCATCAGGGACAGAAACTCCAATCTGAGCGATCGTCTGATCCTCGCCCTGACTTCAGATGCACGAGATCTCGATTCAGGTCTGTAGATTGTGCCTGCCATGGCCTCACCCAGAAACCTAAGCCTAGCTTGTGTTCTCAGACTTTTGTCGTCAGACTACTGGCCCACAAGCCCTCCAGTTTGGCAATCCAGAACTACAATGCAGCACTCTGCCGGCCCTCCAGAAGAAAAACATTGTCCTCTGGGACTACCCAGTAAGCCCAAATGAGAATCAAACTGCACCGACCATGGCTGTACCCCAAATACATAGGCTGACCAGGGCACTAATGCCCTTTCTGACACAGCCTGAGCCTGGACCCCCTGGACCCTCCCAGACAGCTGGCCGCACACTGAGCACATTGAGCCTCCATGGCCTTAGGTCGTCATCTCTTCCCAACCTCGGTTTTCAGGTTTCAGAACCTAGACCTTATCTCCAATCACTGCCCAGGGTTGAAGGTGATGCAGAAATCAGAACTCCTTCCCCATGGCAAGAAACCTTGTGTTTGGCATGTTGTCCAATGTTCAGTGTCGTTGAAACCAGTGTGGCCCAAGAGGCCCCGCCCATGCTCGCAGACACATTGGTCACAAACACACATTGTGACGCTCAGGCTGAGCCTAGTCCTCAAGTAAGGCCGCTCAGTGGCTGGATGAAGAGATAGCATATTGGGCTTGCCATGCCCCTAGGCCCCAATTTTTAACCATAGTTCGGGTTGACTCTTCAGTCTTCCCCACGGCTTGGCTTTGGAATTCCTATTTTGGTGGGACACCTGAGGTAACAAAACTGAAATGAGTCCTCCCATCCCACAGATTGACGAAAAGCAATTGGGAATCGGGCCAAATCCTCAGAGAGGAAGATTCGTCCATGGCCCATGAGGCCTCCCCGACATTCCACGGCCATCGCTGATACAAAATCCAGAGACAAAAGCCTGAGCAAGCGCCTCAGACTAGCACTTTCTTCATATCCTGAAGAGTTCTTCTCATGGTTTGTAGATCGGGCCTGCCATACCTACGTCCCCAAATCTAAGCTGAGTTTGTGTTTTCAGACTTCTGTCATCAAAGTCTTGGGCCAACCACCCTGCAGGCTGGGCCCCTGGAGCCACACATTAGGACTGTGCCTACCAATCCATGGGAATTCTGCCCATTCCATGGTCCAAAATAGTACAAATTAGGAGAAACCTCCAAAGTCCCTGAGGCCATCCCAATAGTGTAGGTCGCCCGGAACAAACAAGGGCTGTCTGACACCAGCTGATAATCGACCTCCACTCATACCATAGATGGATGTCCCCAGAGAAGAAGATTGAACCAGACAGGACCCTAGGCCATAATAGGATCCATTGCTTTGGCTTACAGGCATGTGTCCTCAAAAGCCTGATTCCAATACGAGCATAGGGGTTTTCCTGAGGCACCCATCAGAACTCATCTCGTCTCCACAAGGAAACCTGTGCATGGGAGCCATGTCCAAAGCTTAGGAGAGTACTTCAGGGTCCCGGTGCCACCGCCCCATTCCAAGGCCCTCATGGACACAAAAACACATTAGGACCCATCCTCAGGAAAGTCCATTTCAACTCAGCCACCCCGGTTGCTCCGGCAGAGCCATCAGATCTAAACTGTCTTGTTGCTAGGAGACAATTGGAATGCGAGGCGGGCTTCCCAGGCATCCATCCGCGAACGGTGCTCTGGAGTCATTCCATATGGGATGTCCTGGAGCAGTCCAACAGGTCTCAATTGTCCCGCAGAAGGAATCCTTGAAGGGGGCATCCCACAACTCCCAACGTGGGAAAACCTCAATGGCCTCGAGATTCCGCTCCCTTCATGAAGCGGCCGTCATGCTCAGAAACTCCAACCTGAGCCAACGTCTGATCCTCGCCCTGACTTCAGATGCATGAGATATTGTTTCAGATCTGCAGGGGGTACCTGCCGTGCCCTCGCCCTGAAACCCAAGTCTAGCTTGTCTTCTCAGACTTCCGTCCTCACACTCCTGGCCCCGAAGCCCTCAAGTTTGGCAATTCCGGACCCACAATGCAGCACTCTGCCTGCCCTCTAGAAAAAAAATGATTGCCTCATGAGCTGCCCAGGCACCTTAAATGAGGGTAAACCTACACAGCACTCGACTTTACCCAAATTATATAGTGTAACCTGGGCACTAATGCACTGTCGAACAAACCTGAGCCCGGACCTCCTAACCAACACCCAGAAAGCTGCCCGCACACTGAGCACATAAAACCCGCCATGGCCTTAGGTCATCATCTCTTCCCTACCTCAGTTTTCAGGCTTCAGAACCGAGACCTTATCTACAATCACTGCCCAGGGGTGAGTGTGATGCAGAAATCAGAACTCCTCCTTACCCATGGCAAGAACCCTTGTGGTGGGCACATTGTCCAACGTTCAGTGTAGGAGAAACCAGCATTCACCCTGAGGCCCCGCCCATTTTTGAGTGTGACGAGGGCATACACACGCATTGTGACCCTCAGCATGAGTCCTGTCCTCTAGTAAGTCCTCTCAGTGGCTGGACCATTAGATGTCATAATGGGCTTGACATGTCCTTGGCCCCAATTTTTAACCAGATTTCTGATTGTCCAGTCGCCCCTCCCCAGGGCTCTACTCTGGAATCCATTTGGTGGGACACCTGAGGTTAAAAAAGAAAACAACAACAACAACAACAACAACAACAACAAAACGGACTTCTTCCAGCCCTCAGAATGACCGCAAACTCTTTGGACGGGGCCAAACCACCAGAGAGTAAAACTCGTCCATTTCCCATGAAGTCACCCAGAAATTCAACGACCATGAGTGACACGATATCCAGGACAAAAACTTGAGCAGAGCCTCACACTCGCCCTTCTTTCAAATCCCGAATAGTTCTCCTCATGGTCTGTAGATCAGTTCTGCCATACCTATGATCCGAAACATAAGCCGAGTTTGTGTTTTCAGACAACTGTCCAAACAGCCCTGGCCTACGCAACCTAAAGGCTCAGGCCCCTGGAGCCAAACCTGAGGACTGTACTTGCCCTCTCCAAGGGAATTGTGTGTGCCCATTCCAATGGCCACAACCCTTCTCATAGGATAAACCTCCAAAGTCCCTGATCCATCTCAATAGTGGTGGCTTTCCAGGAAAAACAGGGGCAATCTGAGCCCAACTGAGCACCTACCTGCACTCAGACCCATAAACAGATGTACCCAGAGGTAAAAAGGAAAGAACAGGCCCCTAGGCACTAATCAGATCCATTGCTTTGGTTTCCAGGCATCTCTCCTCAGAGGCCTGGATTTCAAAAGCAGCATATAGCTGTTTCTTGACTCACCCATCAGAAAACATCTCATCTACACATGGGAAACTTGCACGTTGGAGCTGTGTCAAAGCCTTTGTTTAGGAGAACCCTTTTGGGCCCCAGTGCCACCGCTTCATTCCAAGGTCTCCATAGACACAAAAGCACGTTAGGACCCATCCCCAGGGGTGTCCATTTCAACTCAGCGTCCTCGGTTGCTCCCCACAGATCCAGGAGATCTAACCTGTCTTGTTGCTAGGAGACAATTGGAATGCGAGGTGGGCTACCCAGCCATCCATCCTTAGAACCCTGCTCAGAATCATTGGCCTGGAGCCAAACAACAGGTCTCAATTGTCCTGCAGAAGACTCTCTGCAGTTTGGAGCTTCTTACAACTCCCATCGTGGTAAAACACCCATGGCCTCGAGAAGCCCCCCCCCCATTCATGAAGGGGCCATCAGGGACAGAAACTCCATCCTGAGCGATCGTCTGATCCTCGCCCTGACTTCAGATGCACGAGATCTCGATTCAGGTCTGTAGATTGTGCCTGCCATGGCCTCACCCAGAAACCTAAGCCTAGCTTGTGTTCTCAGACTTTTGTCGTCAGACTACTGGCCCACAAGGCCTCCAGTTTGGCAATCCAGAACTACAATGCAGCACTATGCCGGCCCTCCAGAAGAAAAACATTTTCCTCTGGGGCTACCCAGTAACCCTAAATGAGGATAACCTGCACCGACCATGGCTGTACCCCAAATACATAGGCTGACCAGGGCACTAATGCCCTTTCTGACACAGCCTGAGCCTGGACCCCCTGGACCCTCCCAGACAGCTGGCCGCACACTGAGCACATTGAGCCGCCATGGCCTTAGGTCGTCATCTCTTCCCAACCTCGGTTTTCAGGTTTCAGAACCTAGATTTTATCTCCAATCACTGCCCAGGGTTGAAGGTGATGCAGAAATCAGAACTCCTTCCCCATGGCAAGAAATCTTGTGGTTGGCATGTTGTCCAATGTTCAGTGTCGTTGAAACCAGTGTGGCCCATGAGGCCCCGCCCATGCTCGCAGGACACATTGGTCACAAACACACATTGTGACGCTCAGGCTGAGCCCAGTCCTCAAGTAAGGCCTCTCAGTGGCTGGATGAAGAGATAGCATATTGGGCTTGCCATGCCCCTAGGCCCCAATTTTTAACCATAGTTCGGGTTGACCCTTCAGTCTTCCCCACGGCTTGGCTTTGGAATTCCTCTTTTGGTGGGACACCTGAGGTAACAAAACTGAAATGAGTCCTCCCATCCCACAGATTGACGAAAAGCAATTGGGAATCGGGCCAAATCCTCAGAGAGGAAGATTCGTCCATGGCCCATGAGGCCTCCCCGACATTCCACGGCTATCGCTGATACAAAATCCAGAGACAAAAGCCTGAGCAAGCGCCTCAGACTCGCACTTTCTTCATATCCTGAAGAGTTCTTCTCATGGTTTGTAGATCAGGCCTGCCATACCTACGTCCCCAAATCTAAGCTGAGTTTGTGTTTTCAGACTTCTGTCCTCAAAGTCTTGGGCCAACCACCCTGCAGGCTGGGCCCCTGGAGCCACACATTAGGACTGTGCCTACCAATCCATGGGAATTCTGCCCATTCCATGGTCCAAAATAGTACAAATTAGGAGAAACCTCCAAAGTCCCTGAGGCCATCCCAATAGTGTAGGTCGCCCGGAACAAACAAGGGCTGTCTGACACCAGCTGATAATCACCCTCCACTCATACCATAGATGGATGTCCCCAGAGAAGAAGATTGAACCAGATAGGACCCTTGGCCATAATATGATCCATTGCTTTGGGTTACAGGCATGTGTCCTCAAAAGCCTGATTCCAATACGAGCATAGGGGTTTTCCTGAGGCACCCATCAGAACTCATCTCGTCTCCACAAGGAAACCTGTGCATGGGAGCCATGTCCAAAGCTTAGGAGAGTACTTCAGGGTCCCGGTGCCACCGCCCCATTCCAAGGCCCTCATGGACACAAAAACACATTAGGACCCATCCTCAGGAAAGTCCATTTCAACTCAGCCACCCCGGTTGCTCCGGCAGAGCCATCAGATCTAAACTGTCTTGTTGCTAGGAGACAATTGGAATGCGAGTCGGGCTTCCCAGGCATCCATCCGTGAACGATGCTCTGGAGTCATTCCATATGGGATGTCCTGGAGCTGTCCAACAGGTCTCAATTGTCCCGCAGAAGGAATCCTTGAAGGGGGCATCCCACAACTCCCAACGTGGGAAAACCTCAATGGCCTCGAGATTCCGCTCCCTTCATGAAGCGGCCGTCATGCTCAGAAACTCCAACCTGAGCCAACGTCTGATCATCGCCCTGACTTCAATGCATGAGATATTGGTTCAGATCTGCAGGGGGTACCTGCCATGCCCTCGCCCTGAAACCCAAGTCTAGCTTGTCTTCTCAGACTTCCGTCCTCACACTCCTGGCCCAGAAGCCCTCAAGTTTGGCAATTCTGGACCCACAATGCAGCACTCTGCCTGCCCTCTAGAAAAAAAATTATTGCCTCATGAGCTGCCCAGGCACCTTAAATGAGGGTAAACCTACACAGCACTCGACTTTACCCAAATTATATAGTGTAACCTGGGCACTAATGCACTGTCGAACAAACCTGAGCCCGGACCTCCTGACCAACACCCAGAAAGCTGACCGCACACTGAGCACATAAAACCCGCCATGACCTTAGGTCATCATCTCTTCCCTACCTCAGTTTTTAGGCTTCAGAACCGAGACCTTATCTCCAATCACTGCCCAGGGGTGAGTGTGATGCAGAAATCAGAATTCCTCCTTACCCATGGCAAGAATCCTTGTGGTTGGCACGTTCAGTGTAGGAGAAACCAGCATTCACCCTGAGGCCCCGCCCATTCTTGTGTGCGATTAGGGCATACGCACGCATTGTGACCCTCAGCATGAGTCCTGTCCTCTAGTAAGTCCTCTCAGTGGCTGGACCATTAGATGTCATAATGGGCTTGACATGTCCCTAGGCCCCAATTTTTAACCAGATTTCTGATTGTCCAGTCGCCCCTCCCCAGGGCTCTACTCTGGAATCCATCATTTGGTGGGACACCTGAGGTTAAAAAAGAAAACAACAACAACAACAACAACAACAACAACAACAAAAAAAAAAACGGACTTCTTCTAGCCCACAGAATGACCGCAAACTCTTTGGACAGGGCCAAACCACCAGAGAGTAAGACTCGTCCATTTCCCATGAAGTCACCCAGAAATTCAACGACCATGAGTGACACGATATCCTGGACAAAAACTTGAGCAGAGCCTCACACTCGCCCTTCTTTCAAATCCCGAAGAGTTCTCCTCATGGTCTGTAGATCAGTTCTGCCATACCTATGACCCGAAACATAAGCCGAGTTTGTGTTTTCAGACAACTGTCCAAACAGCCCTGGCCTACACAACCTACAGGCTCAGGCCCCTGGAGCCAAACCTGAGGACTATACTTGCCCTCTCCATGGGAATTGTGTGTGCCCATTCCAATGGCCACAACCCTTCTCATAGGATAAACCTCCAAAGTCCCTGATCCATCTCAATAGTGGTGGCTTCCCAGGAAAAACAGGGGCAATCTGAGCCCAACTGAGCACCTACCTGCACTCAGACCCATAAACAGATGGCCCCAGAGGTTAAAAGGAAAGAACAGGCCCCTAGGCACTAATCAGATCCATTGCTTTGGTTTCCAGGCATCTCTCCTCAGAGGCCTGGATTTCAAAAGCAGCATATAGCTGTTTCTTGACTCACCCATCAGAAAACATCTCATCTACACATGGGAAACTTGCACGTTGGAGCTGTGTCAAAGCCTTTGTTTAGGAGAACCCTTTTGGGCCCCAGTGCCACCGTTTCATTCCAAGGTCTCCATAGACACAAAAGCACGTTAGGACCCATCCCCAGGGGTGTCCATTTCAACTCAGCGTCCTCGGTTGCTCCCCACAGATCCAGGAGATCTAACCTGTCTTGTTGCTAGGAGACAATTGGAATGCGAGGTGGGCTACCCAGCCATCCATCCTTAGAACCCTGCTCAGAATCATTGGCCTGGAGCCAAACAACAGGTCTCAATTGTCCTGCAGAAGACTCTCTGCAGTTTGGAGCTTCTTACAACTCCCATCGTGGTAAAACACCCATGGCCTCGAGAAGCCCCCCCCCCATTCATGAAGGGGCCATCAGGGACAGAAACTCCATCCTGAGCGATCGTCTGATCCTCGCCCTGACTTCAGATGCACGAGATCTCGATTCAGGTCTGTAGATTGTGCCTGCCATGGCCTCACCCAGAAACCTAAGCCTAGCTTGTGTTCTCAGACTTTTGTCGTCAGACTACTGGCCCACAAGGCCTCCAGTTTGGCAATCCAGAACTACAATGCAGCACTATGCCGGCCCTCCAGAAGAAAAACATTTTCCTCTGGGGCTACCCAGTAACCCTAAATGAGGATAACCTGCACCGACCATGGCTGTACCCCAAATACATAGGCTGACCAGGGCACTAATGCCCTTTCTGACACAGCCTGAGCCTGGACCCCCTGGACCCTCCCAGACAGCTGGCCGCACACTGAGCACATCGAGCCGCCATGGCCTTAGGTCGTCATCTCTTCCCAACCTCGGTTTTCAGGTTTCAGAACCTAGACCTTATCTCCAATCACTGCCCAGGGTTGAAGGTGATGCAGAAATCAGAACTCCTTCCCCATGGCAAGAAACCTTGTGGTTGGCATGTTGTCCAACGTTCAGTGTCGTTGAAACCAGTGTGGCCCATGAGGCCCCGCCCATGCTCGCAGGACACATTGGTCACAAACACACATTGTGACGCTCAGGCTGAGCCCAGTCCTCAAGTAAGGCCTCTCAGTGGCTGGATGAAGAGATAGCATATTGGGCTTGCCATGCCCCTAGGCCCCAATTTTTAACCATAGTTCGGGTTGACCCTTCAGTCTTCCCCACGGCTTGGCTTTGGAATTCCTCTTTTGGTGGGACACCTGAGGTAACAAAACTGAAATGAGTCCTCCCATCCCACAGATTGACGAAAAGCAATTGGGAATCGGGCCAAATCCTCAGAGAGGAAGATTCGTCCATGGCCCATGAGGCCTCCCCGACATTCCACGGCCATCGCTGATACAAAATCCAGAGACAAAAGCCTGAGCAAGCGCCTCAGACTCGCACTTTCTTCATATCCTGAAGAGTTCTTCTCATGGTTTGTAGATCGGGCCTGCCATACCTACGTCCCCAAATCTAAGCTGAGTTTGTGTTTTCAGACTTCTGTCCTCAAAGTCTAGGGCCAACCACCCTGCAGGCTGGGCCCCTGGAGCCACACATTAGGACTGTGCCTACCAATCCATGGGAATTCTGCCCATTCCATGGTCCAAAATAGTAAAAATTAGGAGAAACCTCCAAAGTCCCTGAGGCCATCCCAATAGTGTAGGTCGCCCGGAACAAACAAGGGCTGTCTGACACCAGCTGATAATCACCCTCCACTCATACCATAGATGGATGTCCCCAGAGAAGAAGATTGAACCAGACAGGACCCTAGGCCATAATAGGATCCATTGCTTTGGGTTACAGGCATGTGTCCTCAAAAGCCTGATTCCAATACGAGCATAGGGGTTTTCCTGAGGCACCCATCAGAACTCATCTCGTCTCCACAAGGAAACCTGTGCATGGGAGCCATGTCCAAAGCTTAGGAGAGTACTTCAGGGTCCCGGTGCCACCGCCCCATTCCAAGGCCCTCATGGACACAAAAACACATTAGGACCCATCCTCAGGAAAGTCCATTTCAACTCAGCCACCCCGGTTGCTCCGGCAGAGCCATCAGATCTAAACTGTCTTGTTGCTAGGAGACAATTGGAATGCGAGGCGGGCTTCCCAGGCATCCATCCGTGAACGATGCTCTGGAGTCATTCCATATGGGATGTCCTGGAGCTGTCCAACAGGTCTCAATTGTCCCGCAGAAGGAATCCTTGAAGGGGGCATCCCACAACTCCCAACGTGGGAAAACCTCAATGGCCTCGAGATTCCGCTCCCTTCATGAAGCGGCCGTCATGCTCAGAAACTCCAACCTGAGCCAACGTCTGATCATCGCCCTGACTTCAATGCATGAGATATTGGTTCAGATCTGCAGGGGGTACCTGCCATGCCCTCGCCCTGAAACCCAAGTCTAGCTTGTCTTCTCAGACTTCCGTCCTCACACTCCTGGCCCCGAAGCCCTCAAGTTTGGCAATTCCGGACCCACAATGCAGCACTCTGCCTGCCCTCTAGAAAAAAAATTATTGCCTCATGAGCTGCCCAGGCACCTTAAATGAGGGTAAACCTACACAGCACTCGACTTTACCCAAATTATATAGTGTAACCTGGGCACTAATGCACTGTCGAACAAACCTGAGCCCGGACCTCCTGACCAACACCCAGAAAGCTGACCGCACACTGAGCACATAAAACCCGCCATGGCCTTAGGTCATCATCTCTTCCCTACCTCAGTTTTTAGGCTTCAGAACCGAGACCTTATCTCCAATCACTGCAAAGGGGTGAGTGTGATGCAGAAATCAGAATTCCTCCTTACCCATGGCAAGAATCCTTGTGGTTGGCACGTTCAGTGTAGGAGAAACCAGCATTCACCCTGAGGCCCCGCCCATTCTTGTGTGCGATTAGGGCATACACACGCATTGTGACCCTCAGCATGAGTCCTGTCCTCTAGTAAGTCCTCTCAGTGGCTGGACCATTAGATGTCATAATGGGCTTGACATTTCCCTAGGCCCCAATTTTTAACCAGATTTCTGATTGTCCAGTCGCCCCTCCCCAGGGCTCTACTCTGGAATCCATCATTTGGTGGGACACCGGAGGTTAAAAAAGAAAACAACAACAACAACAACAACAACAACAACAAAAAAAAAATCGGACTTCTTCCAGCCCACAGAATGACCGCAAACTCTTTGGACGAGGCCAAACCACCAGAGAGTAAGACTCGTCCATTTCCCATGAAGTCACCCAGAAATTCAACGACCATGAGTGACACGATATCCAGGACAAAAACTTGAGCAGAGCCTCACACTCGCCCTTTTTTCAAATCCCGAAGAGTTCTCCTCATGGTCTGTAGATCAGTTCTGCCATACCTATGACCCGAAACATAAGCCGAGTTTGTGTTTTCAGACAACTGTCCAAACAGCCCTGGCCTACACAACCTACAGGCTCAGGCCCCTGGAGCCAAACCTCAGGACTGTACTTGCCCTCTCCAATGGAATTGTGTGTGCCCATTCCAATGGCCACAACCCTTCTCATAGGATAAACCTCCAATGTCCCTGATCCATCTCAATAGTGGTGGCTTCCCAGGAAAAACAGGAGCAATCTGAGCCCAACTGAGCACCTACCTGCACTCAGACCCATAGACAGATGTCCCCAGAGGTAAAAAGGAAAGAACAGGCTCCTAGGCACGAATCAGATCCATTGCTTTGGTTTCCAGGCATCTCTCCTCAGAGGCCTGGATTTCAAAAGCAGCATATAGCTGTTTCTTGACTCACCCATCAGAAAACATCTCATCTACACATGGGAAACTTGCACGTTGGAGCTGTGTCAAAGCCTTTGTTTAGGAGAACCCTTTTGGGCCCCAGTGCCACCGCTTCATTCCAAGGTCTCCATAGACACAAAAGCACGTTAGGACCCATCCCCAGGGGTGTCCATTTCAACTCAGCGTCCTCGGTTGCTCCCCACAGATCCAGGAGATCTAACCTGTCTTGTTGCTAGGAGACAATTGGAATGCGAGGTGGGCTACCCAGCCATCCATCCTTAGAACCCTGCTCAGAATCATTGGCCTGGAGCCAAACAACAGGTCTCAATTGTCCTGCAGAAGACTCTCTGCAGTTTGGAGCTTCTCACAACTCCCATCGTGGGAAAACACCCATGGCCTCGTGAAGCCCCCCCCCCATTCATGAAGGGGCCATCAGGGACAGAAACTCCAACCTGAGCGATCGTCTGATCCTCGCCCTGACTTCAGATGCACGAGATCTCGATTCAGGTCTGTAGATTGTGCCTGCCATGGCCTCACCCAGAAACCTAAGCCTAGCTTGTGTTCTCAGACTTTTGTCGTCAGACTACTGGCCCACAAGGCCTCCAGTTTGGCAATCCAGAACTACAATGCAGCACTCTGCCGGCCCTCCAGAAGAAAAACATTGTCCTCTGGGGCTACCCAGTAACCCCAAATGAGGATCAACCTGCACCGACCATGGCTGTACCACAAATACATAGGCTGACCTGGGCACTAATGCCCTTTCTGACACAGCCTGAGCCTGGACCCCCTGGACCCTCCCAGACAGCTGGCCGCACACTGAGTACATCGAGCCGCCATGGCCTTAGGTCGTCATCTCTTCCCAACCTCGGTTTTCAGGTTTCAGAACCTAGACCTTATCTCCAATCACTGCCCAGGGTTGAAGGTGATGCAGAAATCAGAACTCCTTACCCATGGCAAGAAACCTTGTGGTTGGCATGTTGTCCAAAGTTCAGTGTCGTTGAAACCAGTGTGGCCCATGAGGCCCCGCCCATTGTCGCGGGACACATTGGTCACAAACACACATTGTGACGCTCAGGCTGAGCCTAGTCCTCAAGTAAGGCCGCTCAGTGGCTGGATGAAGAGATAGCATATTGGGCTTGCCATGCCCCTAGGCCCCAATTTTTAACCATAGTTCGGGTTGACCCTTCAGTCTTCCCCACGGCTAGGCTTTGGAATTCCTCTTTTGGTGGGACACCTGAGGTAACAAAACTGAAATGAGTCCTCCCATCCCACAGATTGACGAAAAGCAATTGGGAATCGGGCCAAATCCTCAGAGAGGAAGATTCGTCCATGGCCCATGAGGCCTCCCCGACATTCCACGGCCATCGCTGATACAAAATCCAGAGACAAAAGCCTGAGCAAGCGCCTCAGACTCGCTCTTTCTTCATATCCTGAAGAGTTCTTCTCATGGTTTGTAGATCGGGCCTGCCATACCTACGTCCCCAAATCTAAGCTGAGTTTCTGTTTTCAGACTTCTGTCCTCAAAGTCTAGGGCCAACCACCCTGCAGGCTGGGCCCCTGGAGCCACACATTAGGACTGTGCCTACCAATCCATGGGAATTCTGCCCATTCCATGGTCCAAAATAGTACAAATTAGGAGAAACCTCCAAAGTCCCTGAGGCCATCCCAATAGTGTAGGTCGCCCGGAACAAACAAGGGCTGTCTGACACCAGCTGATAATCGACCTCCACTCATACCATAGACGGAAGTCCCCAGAGAAGAAGATTGAACCAGACAGGACCCTAGGCCATAATAGGATCCATTGCTTTGTGTTACAGGCATGTGTCCTCAAAAGCCTATTTCCAATACGAGCATAGGGGTTTTCCTGAGGCACCCATCAGAACTCATCTCGTCTCCACAAGGAAACCTGTGCATGGGAGCCATGTCCAAAGCTTAGGAGAGTACTTCAGGGTCCCGGTGCCACCGCCCCATTCCAAGGCCCTCATGGACACAAAAACACATTAGGACCCATCCTCAGGAAAGTCCATTTCAACTCAGCCACCCCGGTTGCTCCGGCAGAGCCATCAGATCTAAACTGTCTTGTTGCTAGGAGACAATTGGAATGCGAGGCGGGCTTCCCAGGCATCCATCCGCGAACGGTGCTCTGGAGTCATTCCATATGGGATGTCCTGGAGCAGTCCAACAGGTCTCAATTGTCCCGCAGAAGGAATCCTTGAAGGGGGCATCCCACAACTCCCAACGTGGGAAAACCTCAATGGCCTCGAGATTCCGCTCCCTTCATGAAGCGGCCTTCATGCTCAGAAACTCCAACCTGAGCCAACGTCTGATCCTCGCCCTGACTTCAGATGCATGAGATATTGGTTCAGATCTGCAGGGGGTACCTGCCGTGCCCTCGCCCTGAAACCCAAGTCTAGCTTGTCTTCTCAGACTTCCGTCCTCACACTCCTGGCCCCGAAGCCCTCAAGTTTGGCAATTCCGGACCCACAATGCAGCACTCTGCCTGCCCTCTAGAAAAAAAATTATTGCCTCATGAGCTGCCCAGGCACCTTAAATGAGGGTAAACCTACACAGCACTTGACTTTACCCAAATTATATAGTGTAACCTGGGCACTAATGCACTGTCGAACAAACCTGAGCCCGGACCTCCTAACCAACACCCAGAAAGCTGCCCGCACACTGAGCACATAAAACCCGCCATGGCCTTAGGTCATCATCTCTTCCCTACCTCAGTTTTCAGGCTTCAGAACCGAGACCTTATCTCCAATCACTGCCCAGGGGTGAGTGTGATGCAGAAATCAGAACTCCTCCTTACCCATGGCAAGAACCCTTGTGGTGGGCACATTGTCCAACGTTCAGTATAGGAGAAACCAGCATTCACCCTGAGGCCCCGCCCATTTTTGAGTGTGACGAGGGCATACACACGCATTGTGACCCTCAGCATGAGTCCTGTCCTCTAGTAAGTCCTCTCAGTGGCTGGACCATTAGATGTCATAATGGGCTTGACATGTCCTTGGCCCCAATTTTTAACCAGATTTCTGATTGTCCAGTCGCCCCTCCCCAGGGCTCTACTCTGGAATCCATTTGGTGGGACACCTGAGGTTAAAAAAGAAAACAACAACAACAACAACAACAACAACAAAACGGACTTCTTCCAGCCCTCAGAATGACCGCAAACTCTTTGGACGGGGCCAAACCACCAGAGAGTAAAACTCGTCCATTTCCCATGAAGTCACCCAGAAATTCAACGACCATGAGTGACACGATATCCAGGACAAAAACTTGAGCAGAGCCTCACACTCGCCCTTCTTTCAAATCCCGAAGAGTTCTCCTCATGGTCTGTAGATCAGTTCTGCCATACCTATGATCCGAAACATAAGCCAAGTTTGTGTTTTCAGACAACTGTCCAAACAGGCCTGGCCTACGCAACCTAAAGGCTCAGGCCCCTGGAGCCAAACCTGAGGACTGTACTTGCCCTCTCCAAGGGAATTGTGTGTGCCCATTCCAATGGCCACAACCCTTCTCATAGGATAAACCTCCAAAGTCCCTGATCCATCTCAATAGTGGTGGCTTCCCAGGAAAAACAGGAGCAATCTGAGCCCAACTGAGCACCTACCTGCACTCAGACCCATAAACAGATGTCCCCAGAGGTAAAAAGGAAAGAACAGGCCCCTAGGCACTAATCAGATCCATTGCTTTGGTTTCCAGGCATCTCTCCTCAGAGGCCTGGATTTCAAAAGCAGCATATAGCTGTTTCTTGACTCACCCATCAGAAAACATCTCATCTACACATGGGAAACTTGCACATTGGAGCTGTGTCAAAGCCTTTGTTTAGGAGAACCCTTTTGGGCCCCAGTGCCACCGCTTCATTCCAAGGTCTCCATAGACACAAAAGCACGTTAGGACCCATCCCCAGGGGTGTCCATTTCAACTCAGCGTCCTCGGTTGCTCCCCACAGATCCAGGAGATCTAACCTGTCTTGTTGCTAGGAGACAATTGGAATGCGAGGTGGGCTACCCAGCCATCCATCCTTAGAACCCTGCTCAGAATCATTGGCCTGGAGCCAAACAACAGGTCTCAATTGTCCTGCAGAAGACTCTCTGCAGTTTGGAGCTTCTCACAACTCCCATCGTGGGAAAACACCCATGGCCTCGTGAAGCCCCCCCCCCATTCATGAAGGGGCCATCAGGGACAGAAACTCCAACCTGAGCGATCGTCTGATCCTCGCCCTGACTTCAGATGCACGAGATCTCGATTCAGGTCTGTAGATTGTGCCTGCCATGGCCTCACCCAGAAACCTAAGCCTAGCTTGTGTTCTCAGACTTTTGTCGTCAGACTACTGGCCCACAAGGCCTCCAGTTTGGCAATCCAGAACTACAATGCAGCACTCTGCCGGCCCTCCAGAAGAAAAACATTGTCCTCTGGGGCTACCCAGTAACCCCAAATGAGGATCAACCTGCACCGACCATGGCTGTACCACAAATACATAGGCTGACCTGGGCACTAATGCCCTTTCTGACACAGCCTGAGCCTGGACCCCCTGGACCCTCCCAGACAGCTGGCCGCACACTGAGCACATCGAGCCGCCATGGCCTTAGGTCGTCATCTCTTCCCAACCTCGGTTTTCAGGTTTCAGAACCTAGACCTTATCTCCAATCACTGCCCAGGGTTGAAGGTGATGCAGAAATCAGAACTCCTTACCCATGGCAAGAAACCTTGTGGTTGGCATGTTGTCCAAAGTTCAGTGTCGTTGAAACCAGTGTGGCCCATGAGGCCCCGCCCATTGTCGCGGGACACATTGGTCACAAACACACATTGTGACGCTCAGGCTGAGCCTAGTCCTCAAGTAAGGCCGCTCAGTGGCTGGATGAAGAGATAGCATATTGGGCTTGCCATGCCCCTAGGCCCCAATTTTTAACCATAGTTCGGGTTGACCCTTCAGTCTTCCCCACGGCTAGGCTTTGGAATTCCTCTTTTGGTGGGACACCTGAGGTAACAAAACTGAAATGAGTCCTCCCATCCCACAGATTGACGAAAAGCAATTGGGAATCGGGCCAAATCCTCAGAGAGGAAGATTCGTCCATGGCCCATGAGGCCTCCCCGACATTCCACGGCCATCGCTGATACAAAATCCAGAGACAAAAGCCTGAGCAAGCGCCTCAGACTCGCTCTTTCTTCATATCCTGAAGAGTTCTTCTCATGGTTTGTAGATCGGGCCTGCCATACCTACGTCCCCAAATCTAAGCTGAGTTTCTGTTTTCAGACTTCTGTCCTCAAAGTCTAGGGCCAACCACCCTGCAGGCTGGGCCCCTGGAGCCACACATTAGGACTGTGCCTACCAATCCATGGGAATTCTGCCCATTCCATGGTCCAAAATAGTACAAATTAGGAGAAACCTCCAAAGTCCCTGAGGCCATCCCAATAGTGTAGGTCGCCCGGAACAAACAAGGGCTGTCTGACACCAGCTGATAATCGACCTCCACTCATACCATAGACGGAAGTCCCCAGAGAAGAAGATTGAACCAGACAGGACCCTAGGCCATAATAGGATCCATTGCTTTGTGTTACAGGCATGTGTCCTCAAAAGCCTATTTCCAATACGAGCATAGGGGTTTTCCTGAGGCACCCATCAGAACTCATCTCGTCTCCACAAGGAAACCTGTGCATGGGAGCCATGTCCAAAGCTTAGGAGAGTACTTCAGGGTCCCGGTGCCACCGCCCCATTCCAAGGCCCTCATGGACACAAAAACACATTAGGACCCATCCTCAGGAAAGTCCATTTCAACTCAGCCACCCCGGTTGCTCCGGCAGAGCCATCAGATCTAAACTGTCTTGTTGCTAGGAGACAATTGGAATGCGAGGCGGGCTTCCCAGGCATCCATCCGTGAACGATGCTCTGGAGTCATTCCATATGGGATGTCCTGGAGCTGTCCAACAGGTCTCAATTGTCCCGCAGAAGGAATCCTTGAAGGGGGCATCCCACAACTCCCAACGTGGGAAAACCTCAATGGCCTCGAGATTCCGCTCCCTTCATGAAGCGGCCGTCATGCTCAGAAACTCCAACCTGAGCCAACGTCTGATCATCGCCCTGACTTCAATGCATGAGATATTGGTTCAGATCTGCAGGGGGTACCTGCCATGCCCTCGCCCTTAAACCCAAGTCTAGCTTGTCTTCTCAGACTTCCGTCCTCACACTCCTGGCCCCGAAGCCCTCAATTTTGGCAATTTTGGACCCACAATGCAGCACTCTGCCTGCCCTCTAGAAAAAAAATTATTGCCTCATGAGCTGCCCAGGCACCTTAAATGAGGGTAAACCTACACAGCACTCGACTTTACCCAAATTATATAGTGTAACCTGGGCACTAATGCACTGTCGAACAAACCTGAGCCCGGACCTCCTGACCAACACCCAGAAAGCTGACCGCACACTGAGCACATAAAACCCGCCATGGCCTTAGGTCATCATCTCTTCCCTACCTCAGTTTTTAGGCTTCAGAACCGAGACCTTATCTCCAATCACTGCCCAGGGGTGAGTGTGATGCAGAAATCAGAATTCCTCCTTACCCATGGCAAGAATCCTTGTGGTTGGCACGTTCAGTGTAGGAGAAACCAGCATTCACCCTGAGGCCCCGCCCATTCTTGTGTGCGATTAGGGCATACACACGCATTGTGACCCTCAGCTTGAGTCCTGTCCTCTAGTAAGTCCTCTCAGTGGCTGGACCATTAGATGTCATAATGGGCTTGACATGTCCCTAGGCCCCAATTTTTAACCAGATTTCTGATTGTCCAGTCGCCCCTCCCCAGGGCTCTACTCTGGAATCCATCATTTGGTGGGACACCGGAGGTTAAAAAAGAAAACAACAACAACAACAACAACAACAACAACAAAAAAAAAAAAAAAAAAAAAAAACGGACTTCTTCCAGCCCACAGAATGACCGCAAACTCTTTGGACAGGGCCAAACCACCAGAGAGTAAGACTCGTCCATTTCCCATGAAGTCACCCAGAAATTCAACGACCATGAGTGACACGATATCCAGGACAAAAACTTGAGCAGAGCCTCACACTCGCCCTTCTTTCAAATCCCGAAGAGTTCTCCTCATGGTCTGTAGATCAGTTCTGCCATACCTATGACCCGAAACATAAGCCGAGTTTGTGTTTTCAGACAACTGTCCAAACAGCCCTGGCCTACACAACCTACAGGCTCAGGCCCCTGGAGCCAAACCTGAGGACTAACTTGCCCTCTCCAAGGGAATTGTGTGTGTCCATTCCAATGGCCACAACCCTTCTCATAGGATAAACCTCCAAAGTCCCTGATCCATCTCAATAGTGGTGGCTTCCCAGGAAAAACAGGGGCAATCTGAGCCCAACTGAGCACCTACCTGCACTCAGACCCATAAACAGATGACCCGATAGGTAAAAAGGAAAGAACAGGCCCCTAGGCACTAATCAGATCCATTGCTTTGGTTTCCAGGCATCTCTCCTCAGAGGCCTGGATTTCAAAAGCAGCATATAGCTGTTTCTTGACTCACCCATCAGAAAACATCTAATCTACACATGGGAAACTTGCACGTTGGAGCTGTGTCAAAGCCTTTGTTTAGGAGAACCCTTTAGGTCCCCAGTGCCACCGTTTCATTCCAAGGTCTCCATAGACACAAAAGCACGTTAGGACCCATCCCCAGGGGTGTCCATTTCAACTCAGCGTCCTCGGTTGCTCCCCACAGATCCAGGAGATCTAACCTGTCTTGTTGCTAGGAGACAATTGGAATGCGAGGTGGGCTACCCAGCCATCCATCCTTAGAACCCTGCTCAGAATCATTGGCCTGGAGCCAAACAACAGGTCTCAATTGTCCTGCAGAAGACTCTCTGCAGTTTGGAGCTTCTTACAACTCCCATCGTGGTAAAACACCCATGGCCTCGAGAAGCCCCCCCCCATTCATGAAGGGGCCATCAGGGACAGAAACTCCATCCTGAGCGATCGTCTGATCCTTGCCCTGACTTCAGATGCATGAGGTCTCGATTCAGGTCTGTAGATTGTGCCTGCCATGGCCTCACCCAGAAACCTAAGCCTAGCTTGTGTTCTCAGACTTTTGTCGTCAGACTACTGGCCCACAAGGCCTCCAGTTTGGCAATCCAGAACTACAATGCAGAACTATGCCGGCCCTCCAGAAGAAAAACATTTTCCTCTGGGGCTACCCAGTAACCCCAATGAGGATAACCTGCACCGACCATGGCTGTACCCCAAATACATAGGCTGACCAGGGCACTAATGCCCTTTCTGACACAGCCTGAGCCTGGACCCCCTGGACCCTCCCAGACAGCTGGCCGCACACTGAGCACATCGAGCCGCCATGGCCTTAGGTCGTCATCTCTTCCCAACCTCGGTTTTCAGGTTTCAGAACCTAGACCTTATCTCCAATCACTGCCCAGGGTTGAAGGTGATGCAGAAATCAGAACTCCTTCCCCATGGCAAGAAACCTTGTGGTTGGCATGTTCTCCAACGTTCAGTGTCGTTGAAACCAGTGTGGCCCATGAGGCCCCGCCCATGCTCGCAGGACACATTGGTCACAAACACACATTGTGACGCTCAGGCTGAGCCCAGTCCTCAAGTAAGGCCTCTCAGTGGCTGGATGAAGAGATAGCATATTGGGCTTGCCATGCCCCTAGGCCCCAATTTTTAACCATAGTTCGGGTTGACCCTTCAGTCTTCCCCACGGCTTGGCTTTGGAATTCCTCTTTTGGTGGGACACCTGAGGTAACAAAACTGAAATGAGTCCTCCCATCCCACAGATTGACGAAAAGCAATTGGGAATCGGGCCAAATCCTCAGAGAGGAAGATTCGTCCATGGCCCATGAGGCCTCCCCGACATTCCACGGCCATCGCTGATACAAAATCCAGAGACAAAAGCCTGAGCAAGCGCCTCAGACTCGCACTTTCTTCATATCCTGAAGAGTTCTTCTCATGGTTTGTAGATCGGGCCTGCCATACCTACGTCCCCAAATCTAAGCTGAGTTTGTGTTTTCAGACTTCTGTCCTCAAAGTCTAGGGCCAACCACCCTGCAGGCTGGGCCCCTGGAGCCACACATTAGGACTGTGCCTACCAATCCATGGGAATTCTGCCCATTCCATGGTCCAAAATAGTACAAATTAGGAGAAACCTCCAAAGTCCCTGAGGCCATCCCAATAGTGTAGGTCGCCCGGAACAAACAAGGGCTGTCTGACACCAGCTGATAATCACCCTCCACTCATACCATAGATGGATGTCCCCAGAGAAGAAGATTGAACCAGACAGGACCCTAGGCCATAATAGGATCCATTGCTTTGGGTTACAGGCATGTGTCCTCAAAAGCCTGATTCCAATACGAGCATAGGAGTTTTCCTGAGGCACCCATCAGAACTCATCTCGTCTCCACAAGGAAACCTGTGCATGGGAGCCATGTCCAAAGCTTAGGAGAGTACTTCAGGGTCCCGGTGCCACCGCCCCATTCCAAGGCCCTCATGGACACAAAAACACATTAGGACCCATCCTCAGGAAAGTCCATTTCAACTCAGCCACCCCGGTTGCTCCGGCAGAGCCATCAGATCTAAACTGTCTTGTTGCTAGGAGACAATTGGAATGCGAGGCGGGCTTCCCAGGCATCCATCCGCGAACGATGCTCTGGAGTCATTCCATATGGGATGTCCTGGAGCTGTCCAACAGGTCTCAATTGTCCCGCAGAAGGAATCCTTGAAGGGGGCATCCCACAACTCCCAACGTGGGAAAACCTCAATAGCCTCGAGATTCCGCTCCCTTCATGAAGCGGCCGTCATGCTCAGAAACTCCAACCTGAGCCAACGTCTGATCATCGCCCTGACTTCAATGCATGAGATATTGGTTCAGATCTGCAGGGGGTACCTGCCATGCCCTCGCCCTTAAACCCAAGTCTAGCTTGTCTTCTCAGACTTCCGTCCTCACACTCCTGGCCCCGAAGCCCTCAAGTTTGGCAATTTTGGACCCACAATGCAGCACTCTGCCTGCCCTCTAGAAAAAAAATTATTGCCTCATGAGCTGCCCAGGCACCTTAAATGAGGGTAAACCTACACAGCACTCGACTTTACCCAAATTATATAGTGTAACCTGGGCACTAATGCACTGTCGAACAAACCTGAGCCCGGACCTCCTGACCAACACCCAGAAAGCTGACCGCACACTGAGCACATAAAACCCGCCATGGCCTTAGGTCATCATCTCTTCCCTACCTCAGTTTTTAGGCTTCAGAACCGAGACCTTATCTCCAATCACTGCCCAGGGGTGAGTGTGATGCAGAAATCAGAATTCCTCCTTACCCATGGCAAGAATCCTTGTGGTTGGCACGTTCAGTGTAGGAGAAACCAGCATTCACCCTGAGGCCCCGCCCATTCTTGTGTGCGATTAGGGCATACACACGCATTGTGACCCTCAGCATGAGTCCTGTCCTAGTAAGTCCTCTCAGTGGCTGGACCATTAGATGTCATAATGGGCTTGACATGTCCCTAGGCCCCAATTTTTAACCAGATTTCTGATTGTCCAGTCGCCCCTCCCCAGGGCTCTACTCTGGAATCCATCATTTGGTGGGACACCGGAGGTTAAAAAAGAAAACAACAAAAACAACAACAACAACAAAAAAAAAAAAAAAAAAAAAAACGGACTTCTTCCAGCCCACAGAATGACCGCAAACTCTTTGGACGAGGCCAAACCACCAGAGAGTAAGACTCGTCCATTTCCCATGAAGTCACCCAGAAATTCAACGACCATGAGTGACACGATATCCAGGACAAAAACTTGAGCAGAGCCTCACACTCGCCCTTTTTTCAAATCCCGAAGAGTTCTCCTCATGGTCTGTAGATCAGTTCTGCCATACCTATGACCCGAAACATAAGCCGAGTTTGTGTTTTCAGACAACTGTCCAAACAGCCCTGGCCTACACAACCTACAGGCTCAGGCCCCTGGAGCCAAACCTCAGGACTGTACTTGCCCTCTCCAATGGAATTGTGTGTGCCCATTCCAATGGCCACAACCCTTCTCATAGGATAAACCTCCAAAGTCCCTGATCCATCTCAATAGTGGTGGCTTCCCAGGAAAAACAGGGGCAATCTGAGCCCAACTGAGCACCTACCTGCACTCAGACCCATAGACAGATGTCCCCAGAGGTAAAAAGGAAAGAACAGGCTCCTAGGCACTAATCAGATCCATTGCTTTGGTTTCCAGGCATCTCTCCTCAGAGGCCTGGATTTCAAAAGCAGCATATAGCTGTTTCTTGACTCACCCATCAGAAAACATCTCATCTACACATGGGAAACTTGCACGTTGGAGCTGTGTCAAAGCCTTTGTTTAGGAGAACCCTTTTGGGCCCCAGTGCCACCGCTTCATTCCAAGGTCTCCATAGACACAAAAGCACGTTAGGACCCATCCCCAGGGGTGTCCATTTCAACTCAGCGTCCTCGGTTGTTCCCCACAGATCCAGGAGATCTAACCTGTCTTGTTGCTAGGAGACAATTGGAATGCGAGGTGGGCTACCCAGCCATCCATCCTTAGAACCCTGCTCAGAATCATTGGCCTGGAGCCAAACAACAGGTCTCAATTGTCCTGCAGAAGACTCTCTGCAGTTTGGAGCTTCTCACAACTCCCATCGTGGGAAAACACCCATGGCCTCGTGAAGCCCCCCCCCCCATTCATGAAGGGGCCATCAGGGACAGAAACTCCAACCTGAGCGATCGTCTGATCCTCGCCCTGACTTCAGATGCACGAGATCTCGATTCAGGTCTGTAGATTGTGCCTGCCATGGCCTCACCCAGAAACCTAAGCCTAGCTTGTGTTCTCAGACTTTTGTCGTCAGACTACTGGCCCACAAGCCCTCCAGTTTGGCAATCCAGAACTACAATGCAGCACTCTGCCGGCCCTCCAGAAGAAAAACATTGTCCTCTGGGGCTACCCAGTAACCCCAAATGAGGATCAACCTGCACCGACCATGGCTGTACCCCAAATACATAGGCTGACCAGGGCACTAATGCCCTTTCTGACACAGCCTGAGCCTGGACCCCCTGGACCCTCCCAGACAGCTGGCCGCACACTGAGTACATCGAGCCGCCATGGCCTTAGGTCGTCATCTCTTCCCAACCTCGGTTTTCAGGTTTCAGAACCTAGACCTTATCTCCAATCACTGCCCAGGGTTGAAGGTGATGCAGAAATCAGAACTCCTTACCCATGGCAAGAAACCTTGTGGTTGGCATGTTGTCCAAAGTTCAGTGTCGTTGAAACCAGTGTGGCCCATGAGGCCCCGCCCATTGTCGCGGGACACATTGGTCACAAACACACATTGTGACGCTCAGGCTGAGCCTAGTCCTCAAGTAAGGCCGCTCAGTGGCTGGATGAAGAGATAGCATATTGGGCTTGCCATGCCCCTAGGCCCCAATTTTTAACCATAGTTCGGGTTGACCCTTCAGTCTTCCCCACGGCTAGGCTTTGGAATTCCTCTTTTGGTGGGACACCTGAGGTAACAAAACTGAAATGAGTCCTCCCATCCCACAGATTGACGAAAAGCAATTGGGAATCGGGCCAAATCCTCAGAGAGGAAGATTCTTCCATGGCCCATGAGGCCTCCCCGACATTCCACGGCCATCGCTGATACAAAATCCAGAGACAAAAGCCTGAGCAAGCGCCTCAGACTCGCTCTTTCTTCATATCCTGAAGAGTTCTTCTCATGGTTTGTAGATCGGGCCTGCCATACCTACGTCCCCAAATCTAAGCTGAGTTTGTGTTTTCAGACTTCTGTCCTCAAAGTCTAGGGCCAACCACCCTGCAGGCTGGGCCCCTGGAGCCACACATTAGGACTGTGCCTACCAATCCATGGGAATTCTGCCCATTCCATGGTCCAAAATAGTACAAATTAGGAGAAACCTCCAAAGTCCCTGAGGCCATCCCAATAGTGTAGGTCGCCCGGAACAAACAAGGGCTGTCTGACACCAGCTGATAATCACCCTCCACTCATACCATAGATGGATGTCCCCTGAGAAGAAGATTGAACCAGACAGGACCCTAGGCCATAATAGGATCCATTGCTTTGGGTTACAGGCATGTGTCCTCAAAAGCCTGATTCCAATACGAGCATAGGAGTTTTCCTGAGGCACCCATCAGAACTCATCTCGTCTCCACAAGGAAACCTGTGCATGGGAGCCATGTCCAAAGCTTAGGAGAGTACTTCAGGGTCCCGGTGCCACCGCCCCATTCCAAGGCCCTCATGGACACAAAAACACATTAGGACCCATCCTCAGGAAAGTCCATTTCAACTCAGCCACCCCGGTTGCTCCGGCAGAGCCATCAGATCTAAACTGTCTTGTTGCTAGGAGACAATTGGAATGCGAGGCAGGCTTCCCAGGCATCCATCCGCGAACGGTGCTCTGTAGTCATTCCATATGGGATGTCCTGGAGCTGTCCAACAGGTCTCAATTGTCCTGCAGAAGGAATCCTTGAAGGGGGCATCCCACAACTCCCAACGTGGGAAAACCTCAATGGCCTCGAGATTCCGCCTTTTTCATGAAGCGGCCGTCATGCTCAGAAACTCCAACCTGAGCCAACGTCTGATCCTCGCCCTGACTTCAGATGCATGAGATATTGGTTCAGATCTGCAGGGGATACCTGCCGTGCCCTCGCCCTGAAACCCAAGTTTAGCTTGTTCTCAAACTTCCGTCCTCACACTCCTGGCCCCGAAGCCCTCAAGTTTGGCAATTCCGGACCCACAATGCAGCACTCTGCCTGCCATCTAGAAAAAAAATTATTGCCTCATGAGCTACCCAGGCACCTTAAATGAGGTAAACCTACACAGAACTCGACTTTAACCAAATTATATAGTCTAACCTGGGCACTAATGCACTGTCGAACACAACCTGAGCCCGGACCTCCTGACCAACACCCAGAAAGCTGACCGCACACTGAACACATAAAACCCGCCATGGCCTTAGGTCATCATCTCTTCCCTACCTCAGTTTTCAGGCTTCAGAACCGAGACCTTATCTCCAATCACTGTCCAGGGGTGAGTGTGATGCAGAAATCAGAACTCCTCCTTACCCATGGCAAGAATCCTTGTGGTTGGCACGTTCAGTGTAGGAGAAACCAGCATTCACCCTGAGGCCCCGCCCATTCTTGAGTGCGATGAGGGCATACACTCGCATTGTGACCCTCAGCATGAGTCCTGTCCTCTAGTAAGTCCTCTCAGTGGCTGAACCATTTGATGTCATAATGGGCTTGACATGTCCCTAGGCCCCAATTTTTAACCAGATTTCTGATTGTCCAGGCGCCCCTCCCCAGGACTCTACACTGGAATCCATCATTTGGTGGGACACCTGAGGTTAAAAAAGAAAACAACAAAAACAACAACAAAAAAAAACGGACTTCTTCCAGCCCAGAGAATGACCTTAAACTCTTTGGACGGGGCCAAACCACCAGAGAGTAAGACTCGTCCATTTCCCATGAAGTCACCCAGAAATTCCACGACCATGAGTGACATGATATCAAGAGACAAAAACTTGAGCAGGAGCCTCACTCGCCCTTCTTTCAAATCCCGAAGAGTTCTCCTCATGGTCTGTAGATCAGTCCTGCCATACCTATGACCCGAAACATAAGCCGAGTTTGTGTTTTCAGACAACTGTCCAAACAGCCCTGGCCTACACAACCTACAGGCTCGGGCCCCTGGAGCCAAACCTGAGGACTGTACCTGCCCTCTCCAAGGGAATTGTGTGTGCCCATTCCAATGGCCACAACCCTTCTAATAGGATAAACCTCCAAAGTCCCTGCTCCATCTCAATAGTGGTGGCTTCCTAGGAAAAACAGGGCAATCTGAGCCCAAGTGAGCACCTACCTGCACTCAGACCCATAGACAGATGTCCCCAGAGGTAAAAAGGAAAGAAAAGGCCCCTAGGCACTAATCAGATCCATTGCTTTGGTTTCCAGGCATCTCTCCTCAGAGGCCTGGATTTCAAAAGCAGCATATAGCTGTTTCGTGACTCACCCATCAGAAAAGATCTCATCTACACATGGGAAATTTGCACGTTGGAGCTGTGTCAAAGCCTCTGTTTAGGAGAACCCTTTAGGGCCCCAGTGCCACCGCTTCATTCCAAGGTCTTCATAGATACAAAAGCACGTTAGGACCCATCCCCAGGGGTGTCCATTTCAACTCAGCGTTTTCGGTTCCTCCCTACAGATCCAGGAGATATAACCTGTCTTGTTGCTAGGAGACAATTGGAATGCGAGGTGGGCTACCCATCCATCCATCCTTAGAACCCTGCTCAGAATCATTGGCCTGGAGCCAAACAACAGGTCTCAATTGTCCTGCATAAGACTCTCTGCAATTTGCAGCTTCTCACAACACCCATCGTGGGAAAACACCCATGGCCTCGTGATGCCCCCCCCATTCATGAAGGGGCCATCAGGGACAGAAACTCTAACCTGAGCGATCGTCTGATCCTCGCCCTGACTTCAGATGCACGAGATCTCGATTCAGGTCTGTAGATTGTGCCTGCCATGGCCTCACCCAGAAACCTAAGCCTAGCTTGTGTTCTCAGACTTTTGTCGTCAGACTACTTGCCCACAATCCCAACAGTTTGGCAATCCAGAACTACAATGCAGCACTCTGCCGGCCCTCCAGAAGAAAAACATTGTCCTCTGGGGCTACCCAGTAACCCCAAATGAGGATCAACCTGCACCGACCTTGGCTGTACCCCAAATACATAGGCTGACCAGGGCACTAATGCCCTTTCTGACACAGCCTGAGCCTGGAGCCCCTGGCCCCTCCCAGACAGCTGGCCGCACACTGAGCACATCCAGCCGCCATGGCCTTAGGTCGTCATTTCTTCCCAACCTCGGTTTTCAGGTTTCAGAACCTAGACCTTATCTCCAATCACTGCCCAAGGTTGAAGGTGATGCAGAAATCAGAACTCCTTCCCCATGGCAAGAAACCTTGTGGTTGGCATGTTGTCCAACGTTTAGTGTCGTTGAAACCAGTGTGGCCAATGAGGCCCCGCCCATGCTCGCGGGCCACATTGGTCACAAACACACATTGTGACCCTCAGGCTGAGCCCAGTCCTCAAGTAAGGCCACTCAGTGGCTGGATGAAGAGATAGCATATTGGGTTTGCCATGCCCCTAGGCCCCAATTTTTAACCATAGTTCGTGTTCTCCCTTCAGTCTTCCCCACGGCTTGGCTTTGGAATTCCTCTTTTGGTGGGTCACCTGAGGTAACAAACCTGAAATGAGTCCTCCCATCCCACAGTTTGACGAAAAGCAATTGGGAATCGGGCCAAATCCTCAGAGAGGAAGATTCGTCCATGGCCCATGAGTCCTCCCCGACATTCCTCGGCCATCGCTGATACAAAATCCAGAGACAAAAGCCTGAGCAAGCGCCTCAGACTCGCACTTTCTTCATATCCTGAAGATTTCTTCTCATGGTTTGTCGATCGGGCCTGCCATACATACGTCCCCAAACCTAAGCTGAGTTTGTGTTTTCAGACTTCTGTCCTCAAAATCTAGGGCCACACACGCTCCAGGCCAGGCGCCTGGAGCCACACATTAGGACTCTGCCTACCAATCCATGGGAATTCTGCCCATTCCATGGTCCAAAATAGTACAAATTAGGAGAAACCTCCAAAGTCCCTGAGGCCATCCCAATAGTGTAGGTCGCCCGGAAGAAACAAGGGCTGTCTGACACCAGCTGATAATCAACATCCACTCATACCATAGATGGATGTCCCCAGAGAAGAAGATTGAACCAGACAGGACCCTAGGCCATAATAGGATCCATTGCTTTGGGTTACAGGCATGTGTCCTCAAAAGCCTGATTCCAATACGAGCATAGGGGTTTTCCTGAGGCACCCATCAGGACTCATCTCGTCTCCACAAGGAAACATGTGCATGGGAGCCATGTCCAAAGCTTAGGAGAGTACTTCAGGGTCCCGGTGCCACCGCCCCATTCCAAGGCCCTCATGGACACAAAAACACATTAGGACCCATCCTCAGGAAAGTCCATTTCAACTCAGCCACCCCGGTTGCTCCGGCAGAGCCATCAGATCAAAACTGTCTTGTTGTTAGGAGACAATTGGAATGCGAGGCGGGCTTCCCAGGCATCCATCCGCGAACAGTGCTCTGGAGTCATTCCATATGGGATGTCCTGGAGCTGTCCAACAGGTCTCAATTGTCCCGCAGAAGGAATCCTTGAAGGGGGCATCCCACAACTCCCAACGTGGGAAAACCTCAATGGCCCCGAGATTCCGCTCCCTTCATAAAGCGGCTGTCATGCACAGGAACTCCCACCTGAGCCAACGTCTGATCCTCGCCCTGACTTCAGAAGCATGAGATAGTAGTTCAGATCTGCAGGGGGTACCTGCCGTGCCCTCGCCCTGAAACCCAAGTCTAGCTTGTCTTCTCAGACTTCCGTCCTCACACTCCTGGCCCCGAAGCCCTCAAGTTTGGCAATTCCGGACCCACAATGCAGCACTCTACCTGCCCTGTAGAAAAACAATTATTGCCTCATGAGCTGCCCAGGCACCTTAAATGAGGGTAAACCTACACAGCATTCGACTTTAACCAAATTATATAGTCTAACCTGGGCACTAATGCACTGTCGAACACAACCTGAGCCCGGACCACCTGACCAACACCCAGAAAGCTGACCGCACACTGAACACAAAAAACCCGCCATGGCCTTAGGTCATCATCTCTTCCCTACCTCAGTTTTCAGGCTTCAGAACCGAGACCTTATCTCCAATCACTGTCCAGGGGTGAGTGTGATGCAGAAATCAGAACTCCTCCTTACCCATGGCAAGAATCCTTGTGGTTGGCACTTTCAGTGTAGGAGAAACCAGCATTCACCCTGAGGCCCCGCCCATTCTTGAGTGCGACGAGGGCATACACACGCATTGTGACCCTCAGCATGATTCCTGTCCTCTAGTAAGTCCTCTCAGTGGCTGAACCATTTGATGTCATAATGGGCTTGACATGTCCCTAGGCCCCAATTTTTAACCAGATTTCTGATTGTCCAGGCGCCCCACCCCAGGGCTCTACACTGGAATCCATCATTTGGTGGGACACCTGAGGTTAAAAAAGAAAACAACAAAAACAACAACAAAAAAAAACGGACTTCTTCCAGCCCAGAGAATGACCTTAAACTCTTTGGACGGGGCCAAACCACCAGAGAGTAAGACTCGTCCATTTCCCATGAAGTCACCCAGAAATTCCACGACCATGAGTGACACGATATCAAGAGACAAAAACTTGAGCAGGAGCCTCACTCGCCCTTCTTTCAAATCCCGAAGAGTTCTCCTCATGGTCTGTAGATCAGTCCTGCCATACCTATGACCCGAAACATAAGCCGAGTTTGTGTTTTCAGACAACTGTCCAAACAGCCCTGGCCTACACAACCTACAGGCTCGGGCCCCTGGAGCCAAACCTGAGGACTGTACTTACCCTCTCCAAGGGAATTGTGTGTGCCCATTCCAATGGCCACAACCCTTCTAATAGGATAAACCTCCAAAGTCCCTGCTCCATCTCAATAGTGGTGGCTTCCTAGGAAAAACAGGGGCAATCTGAGCCCAAGTGAGCACCTACCTGCACTCAGACCCATAGACAGATGTCCCCAGAGGTAAAAAGGAAAGAAAAGGCCCCTAGGCACTAATCTGATCCATTGCTTTGGTTTCCAGGCATCTCTCCTCAGAGGCCTGGATTTCAAAAGCAGCATATAGCTGTTTCATGACTCACCCATCAGAAATGATCTCATCTACACATGGGAAATTTGCACGTTGGAGCTGTGTCAAAGCCTCTGTTTAGGAGATCCCTTTAGGGCCCCAGTGCCACCGCTTCATTCCAAGGTCTCCATAGATACAAAAGCACCTAGGAGCCATCCCCAGGGGTGTCCATTTCAACTCAGCGTTTTCGGTTCCTCCCCACAGATCCAGGAGATCTAACCTGTCTTGTTGCTAGGAGACAATTGGAATGCGAGGTGGGCTACCCAGCCATCCATCCTTAGAACCCTGCTCAGAATCATTGGCCTGGAGCCAAACAACAGGTCTCAATTGTCCTGCAGAAGACTCTCTGCAGTTTGCAGCTTCTCACAACTCCCATCGTGGGAAAACACCCATGGCCTCGTGATGCCCCCCCCCATTCATGAAGGGGCCATCAGGGACAGAAACTCCAACCTGAGCGATCGTCTGATCCTCGCCCTGTCTTCAGATGCACGAGATCTAGATTCAGGTCTGTAGATTGTGCCTGCCATGGCCTCACCCAGAAACCTAAGCCTAGCTTGTGTTCTCAGACTTTTGTCGTCAGACTACTGGCCCACAAGCCCTCCAGTTTGGCAATCCAGAACTACAATGCAGCACTCTGCCGGCCCTCAAGAAGAAAAACATTGTCCTCTGGGGCTACCCAGTCCCGCAAATGAGGATCAACCTGCACCGACCTTGGCTGTACCCCAAATACATAGGCTGACCAGGGCACTAATGCCCTTTCTGACACAGCCTGAGCCTGGAGCCCCTGGCTCCTCCCAGACAGCTGGCCGCACACTGAGCACATCCAGCCGCCATGGCCTTAGGTCGTCTTCTCTTCCCAACCTCGGTTTTCAGGTTTCAGAACCTAGACCTTATCTCCATTCAGTGCCCAAGGTTGAAGGTGATGCAGAAATCAGAACTCCTTCCCCATGGCAAGAAACCTTGTGGTTGGCATGTTGTCCAACGTTCAGTGTCGTTGAAACCAGTATGGCCCATGAGGCCCCGCCAATGCTCGCGGGCCACATTGGTCACAAACACACATTGTGACCCTCAGGCTGAGCCCAGTCCTCAAGTAAGGCCACTCAGTGGCTGGATGAAGAGATAGCATATTGGGCTTGCCATGCCCCTAGGCCCCAATTTTTAACCATATTTCGGGTTGTCCCTTCAGTCTTCCCCACGGCTTTGCTTTGGAATTCCTCTTTTGGTGGGACACCTGAGGTAACAAACCTGAAATGAGTCCTCCCATCCCACAGATTGACGAAAAGCAATTGGGAATCGGGCCAAATCCTCAGAGAGGAAGATTCGTCCATGGCCCATGAGGCCTGGCCGACATTCCACGGCCATCGCTGATAAAAATCCAGAGACAAAAGCCTGAGCAAGCGACTCAGACTCGCACTTTCTTCATATCCTGAAGAGTTCTTCTCATGGTTTGTAGATCGGGCCTGCCATACCTACGCCCCCAAACCTAAGCTGAGTTTGTTTTCAGACAACTGTCTAAACAGCCCTGGCCTACACAACCTACAGGCTCAGGGCCCTGGAGCCAAACCTGAGGAATGTACTTGCCTTCTCAAGGGAATTGTTTGTGCCCATTCCAATGGCCACAACCCTTCTAATAGGATAAACCTCCAAATTCCCTGATCCATCTGAAAAGTGGTGGCTTCCCAGTAAAAACAGGGGCAATCTGAGCCCAAATGAGCACCTACCTGCACTCAGACCCATAGACAGATGTCCCCAGAGGTAAAAAGGAAAGAACAGGCCCCTAGGCACTAATCAGATCCATTGCTTTGATTTCCAGGCATCTCTCCTCAGAGCCTGGATTTCAAAAGCAGCATATAGCTATTTCTTAATTCACCCATCAGAAAACATCTCATCTACACATGGGAAACTTGCACGTTGGAACTGTGTCAAAGCCTCTGTTTAGGAGAACCCTTTAGGGCCCCAGTGCCACAGCTTCATTCCAAGGTCTCCATAGACACAAAAGCACATTAGGACCGATCACCAGGGGTGTGCATTTCAACTCAGCATCCTCGGTAGCTGCACACAGATCCAGGAGATCTAACCTGTCTTGTTGCTAGGAGACAATTGGAATGCGAGGTGGGCTACCCAGCCATCCATCCTTAGAACCCTGCTCAGAATCATTGGCCTGGAGCCAAACAACAAGTCTCAATTGTCCTGCAGAAGACTCTCTGCAGTTTGGAGCTTCTCACAACTCCCATAGTGGGAAAACCCCCATGGCCTCGTGATGCCCCCCCTTTCATGAAGGGGCCATCAGGGACAGAAACTCCAACCTGAGCGATCGTCTGATCCTCGCCCTGACTTCAGATGCACGAGATCTCGATTCAGGTCTGTAGATTGTGCCTGCCATAGCCTCACCAAGAAACCTAAGCCTAGCTTGTGTTCTTAGACTTTTGTCGTCAGACTACTGGCCCACAAGCCCTCCATTTGGAAATCCAGAACTACAATGGAGCACTCTGCCTGCCCTCCAGAAGAAAAACATTGTCCTCTGGGGCTACCCAGTAACCCCAAATGAGGATCAACCTGCACCGACCTTGGCATTACCCCAAATACATAGGCTGACCAGGGCACTAATGCCCTTTCTGACACAGCCTGAGCCTGGACCCCCTGGCCCCTCCCAGACAGCTGGCCGCACACTGAGCACATCCAGCCGCCATGGCCTTAGGTCGTCATCTCTTCCCAACCTCGGTTTTCAGGTTTCAGAACCTAGACCTTATCTCCAATCACTGCCCAATGTTGAAGGTGATGCAGAAATCAGAACTCCTTCCCCATGGCAAGAAACCTTGTGGTTGGCATGTTGTCCAACGTTCAGTGTCGTTGAAACCAGTGTGGCCCATGAGGCCCCGCCCATGCTCGCGGGCCACATTGGTCACAAACACACATTGTGACCCTCAGGCTGAGCCCAGTCCTCAAGTAAGGCCACTCAGTGGCCTTTCTTCTCATGGTTTTTCGATCGGGCCTGCCAAACCTACGTCCCCAAACCTAAGCTGAGTTTGTGTTTTCAGACTTCTGTCCTCAAAGTCTTGGGCCACACACGCTCCAGGCTGGGCGCCTGGAGCCACACATTAGGACTCTGCCTACCAATCCATGGGAATTCTGCCCATTCCATGGTCCAAAATCGTACAAATTAGGAGAAACCTCCAAAGTCCCTGAGGCCATCCCAATAGTGTAGGTCGCCCGGAACAAACAAGGACTGACACCAGCTGATAATCGACATCCACTCATACCATAGATGGATGTCCCCAGAGAAGAAGATTGAACCAGACAGGACCCTAGGCCATAATAGGATCCATTGCTTTGGGTTACAGGCATGTGTCCTCAAAAGCCTGATTCCAATACGAGCATAGGGGTTTTCCTGATGCACCCATCAGAACTCATCTCGTCTCCACAAGGAAACCTGTGCATGGGAGCCATGTCCAAAGCTTAGGAGAGTACTTCAGGGTCCCGCTGCCACCGCCCCATTCCAAGGCCCTCATGGACACAAAAACACATTAGGACCCATCCTCAGGAAAGTCCATTTCAACTCAGCCACCCCGGTTGCTCCGGCAGAGCCATCAGATCAAAACTGTCTTGTTGTTAGGAGACAATTGGAATGCGAGGCGGGCTTCCCAGGCATCCATCCGCGAACGGTGCTCTGGAGTCATTCCATATGGGATGTCCTGGAGCTGTCCAACAGGTCTCAATTGTCCCGCAGAAGGAATCCTTGAAGGGGGCATCCCACAACTCCCAACGTGGGAAAACCTCAATGGCCCCGAGATTCTGCTCCCTTCATAAAGCGGCCGTCATGCACAGGAACTCCAACCTGAGCCAACGTCTAATCCTCGCTCTGACTTCAGAAGCATGAGATATTGGTTCAGATCTGCAGGGGGTACCTGTCGTGCCCTCGCCCTGACACCCATGTCTAGCTTGTCTTCTCACACTTCCGTCCTCAAACTCCTGGCCCCGAAGTCCTAAAATTTGGCAATTCCGGACCCACAATGCAGCACTCTCCCGGCCCTCTAGAAAAAAAAAAAAAAAATATTGCCTCATGAGCTGCCCAGGCACCTTAAATGAGGATAAACCTACACAGCACTCGACCTTACCCAAATTATATAGTCTAACCTGGGCAATAATGCACTGTCGAACACAACCTGAGCCCGGACCTCCTGACCAACACCCAGAAAGCTGACCGCACACTGAGCACTTAAAACCCGCCATGGCCTTAGGTCATCATCTATTCCCTACCTCAGTTTTAAGGCTTCAGAACCGAGACCTTAACTCCAATCACTGCCCAGGCGTGAATGTTATGCAGAAATCAGAACTCCTCCTTACCCATGGCAAGAATCCTTGTGGTTGGCACGTTCAGTGTAGGAGAAACCAGCATTCACCCTGAGGCCCCGCCCATTCTTGAGTGCGATGAGGGCATACACACACATTGTGACCCTCAGCATGAGTCCTGTCCTCTAGTAAGTCCTCTCAGTGGCTGAACCATTTGATGTCATAATGGGCTTGACATGTCCCTAGGCCCCAATTTTTAACCAGATTTCTGATTGTCCAGGCGCCCCTCCCCAGGGCTCTACACTGGAATCCATCATTTGGTGGGACACCTGAGGTTAAAAAGAAAACAACAAAAACAACAACAAAAAAAAACGGACTTCTTCCAGCCCAGAGAATGACCTTAAACTCTTTGGACGGGGCCAAACCATCAGAGAGTAAGACTCGTCCATTTCCCATGAAGTCACCCAGAAATTCCACGACCATGAGTGACACGTTATCAAGAGACAAAAACTTGAGCAGGAGCCTCACTCGCTTTTCTTTCAAATCCCGAAGAGTTCTCCTCATGGTCTGTAGATCAGTCCTGCCATACCTATGACCCGAAACATAAGCCGAGTTTGTGTTTTCAGACAACTGTCCAAACAGCCCTGGCCTACACAACCTACAGGCTCGGGCCCCTGGAGCCAAACCTGAGGACTGTACTTACCCTCTCCAAGGGAATTGTGTGTGCCCATTCCAATGGCCACAACCCTTCTAATAGGATAAACCTCCAAAGTCCCTGCTCCATCTCAATAGTGGTGGCTTCCTAGGAAAAACAGGGGCAATCTGAGCCCAAGTGAGCACCTACCTGCACTCAGACCCATAGACAGATGTCCCCAGAAGTAAAAAGGAAAGAACAGTCTCCTAGGCACTAATCAGATCCATTGCTTTGGTTTCCAGGCATCTCTCCTCAGAGGCCTGGATTTCAAAAGCAGCATATAGCTGTTTCTTGACTCACCCATCAGAAAACATCTCGTCTACACATGGGAAATTTGCACGTTGGAGCTGTGTCAAAGCCTCTGTTTCGGAGAACCCTTTAGGGCCCCCGTTGCCACCGCTTCATTCCAAGGTCTCCATAGATACAAAAGCACGTTAGGACCCATCCCCAAGGGTGTCCATTTCAACTCAGCGTTTTCGGTAGCTCCCCACAGATCCAGGAGTTCAACCTGTCTTGTTGCTAGGAGACAATTGGAATGCGAGGTGGGCTACCCAGCCATCCATCCTTAGAACCCTGCTCAGAATCATTGGCCTGGAGCCAAACAACAGGTCTCAATTGTCCTGCAGAAGACTCTCTGCAGTTTGCAGCTTCTCACAACTCCCATCGTGGGAAAACACCCATGGCCTCGTGATGCCCCCCCCCATTCATGAAGGGGCCATCAGGGACAGAAACTCCAACCTGAGCGATCGTCTGATCCTCGCCCTGTCTTCAGATGCACGAGATCTCGATTCAGGTCTGTAGATTGTGCCTGGCATGGCCTCACCCAGAAACCTAAGCCTAGCTTGTGTTCTCAGACTTTTGTCGTCAGACTACTGGCCCACAAGCCCTCCAGTTTGGCAATCCAGAACTACAATGCAGCACTCTGCCGGCCCTCAAGAAGAAAAACATTGTCCTCTGGGGCTACCCAGTACCCCAAATGAGGATCAACCTGCACCGACCTTGGCTGTACCCCAAATACATAGGCTGACCAGGGCACTAATGCCCTTTCTGACACAGCCTGAGCCTGGAGCCCCTGGCTCCTCCCAGACAGCTGGCCGCACACTGAGCACATCCAGCCGCCATGGCCTTAGGTCGTCTTCTCTTCCCAACCTCGGTTTTCAGGTTTCAGAACCTAGACCTTATCTCCATTCAGTGCCCAAGGTTGAAGGTGATGCAGAAATCAGAACTCCTTCCCCATGGCAAGAAACCTTGTGGTTGGCATGTTGTCCAACGTTCAGTGTCGTTGAAACCAGTATGGCCCATGAGGCCCCGCCAATGCTCGCGGGCCACATTGGTCACAAACACACATTGTGACCCTCAGGCTGAGCCCAGTCCTCAAGTAAGGCCACTCAGTGGCTGGATGAAGAGATAACATATTGGGCTTGCCATGCCCCTAGGCCCCAATTTTTAACCATATTTCGGGTTGTCCCTTCAGTCTTCCCCACGGCTTTGCTTTGGAATTCCTCTTTTGGTGGGACACCTGAGGTAACAAACCTGAAATGAGTCCTCCCATCCCACAGATTGACGAAAAGCAATTGGGAATCGGGCCAAATCTTCAGAGAGGAAGATTCGTCCATGGCCCATGAGGCCTGGCCGACATTACAAGGCCATCGCTGATAAAAATCCAGAGACAAAAGCCTGAGCAAGCGACTCAGACTCGCACTTTCTTCATATCGTGAAGAGTTCTTCTCATGGTTTGTAGATCGGGCCTGCCGTACCTACGTCCCCAAACCTAAGCTGAGTTTGTTTTCAGACAACTGTCTAAACAGCCCTGGCCTACACAACCTACAGGCTCAGGCCCCTGGATCCAAACCTGAGGAATGTACTTGCCTTTTCCAAGGGAATTGTTTGTGCCCATTCCAATGGCCACAACCCTTCTAATAGGATAAACCTCCAAATTCCCTGATCCATCTGAAAAGTGGTGGCTTCCCAGTAAAAACAGGGGCAATCTGAGCCCAAATGAGCACCTACCTGCACTCAGACCCATAGACAGATGTCCCCAGAGGTAAAAAGGAAAGAACAGGCCCCTAGGCACTAATCAGATCCATTGCTTTGATTTCCAGGCATCTCTCCTCAGAGCCTGGATTTCAAAAGCAGCATATAGCTATTTCTTAATTCACCCATCAGAAAACATCTCATCTACACATGGGAAACTTGCACGTTGGAGCTGTGTCAAAGCCTCTGTTTAGGAGAACCCTTTAGGGCCCCAGTGCCACCGCTTCATTCCAAGGTCTCCATAGACACAAAAGCACATTAGGACCCATCACCAGGGGTGTGCATTTCAACTCAGCATCCTCGGTAGCTGCCCACAGTTCCAGGAGATCTAACCTGTCTTGTTGCTAGGAGACAATTGGAATGCGAGGTGGGCTACCCAGCCATCCATCCTTAGAACCCTGCTCAGAATCATTGGCCTGGAGCCAAACAACAAGTCTCAATTGTCCTGCAGAAGACTCTCTGCAGTTTGGAGCTTCTCACAACTCCCATAGTGGGAAAACCCCCATGGCCTCGTGATGCCCCCCCATTCATGAAGGGGCCATCAGGGACAGAAACTCCAACCTGAGCGATCGTCTGATCCTCGCCCTGACTTCAGATGCACGAGATCTCGATTCAGGTCTGTAGATTGTGCCTGCCATAGCCTCACCAAGAAAGTAAGCCTAGCTTGTGTTCTTAGACTTTTGTCGTCAGACTACTGGCCCACAAGCCCTCCATTTGGAAATCCAGAACTACAATGGAGCACTCTGCCTGCCCTCCAGAAGAAAAACATTGTCCTCTGGGGCTACCCAGTAACCCCAAATGAGGATCAACCTGCACCGACCTTGGCATTACCCCAAATACAT
The DNA here is from genome assembly GCF_964662115.1 of Mustela nivalis. Taxonomy (NCBI): domain Eukaryota; kingdom Metazoa; phylum Chordata; class Mammalia; order Carnivora; family Mustelidae; genus Mustela; species Mustela nivalis. The sequence continues at coordinate 1,498,673 of NW_028136484.1, read as the reverse complement.
AGGCTGACCAGGGCACTAATGCCCTTTCTGACACAGCCTGAGCCTGGACCCCCTGGCCCCTCCCAGACAGCTGGCCGCACACTGAGCACATCCAGCCGCCATGGCCTTAGGTCGTCATCTCTTCCCAACCTCGGTTTTCAGGTTTCAGAACCTAGACCTTATCTCCAATCACTGCCCAATGTTGAAGGTGATGCAGAAATCAGAACTCCTTCCCCATGGCAAGAAACCTTGTGGTTGGCATGTTGTCCAACGTTCAGTGTCGTTGAAACCAGTGTGGCCCATGAGGCCCCGCCCATGCTCGCGGGCCACATTGGTCACAAACACACATTGTGACCCTCAGACTGAGCCCAGTCCTCAAGTAAGGCCACTCAGTGGCCTTTCTTCTCATGGTTTGTCGATCGGGCCTGCCATACCTACGTCCCCAAACCTAAGCTGAGTTTGTGTTTTCAGACTTCTGTCCTCAAAGTCTTGGGCCACACACGCTCCAGGCTGGGCGCCTGGAGCCACACATTAGGACTCTGCCTACCAATCCATGGGAATTCTGCCCATTCCATGGTCCAAAATCGTACAAATTAGGAGAAACCTCCAAAGTCCCTGAGGCCATCCCAATAGTGTAGGTCGCCCGGAACAAACAAGGACTGTCTGACACCAGCTGATAATCGACATCCACTCATACCATAGATGGATGTCCCCAGAGAAGAAGATTGAACCAGACAGGACCCTAGGCCATAATAGGATCCATTGCTTTGGGTTACAGGCATGTGTCCTCAAAAGCCTGATTCCAATACGAGCATAGGGGTTTTCCTGAGGCACCCATCAGAACTCATCTCGTCTCCACAAGGAAACCTGTGCATGGGAGCCATGTCCAAAGCTTAGGAGAGTACTTCAGCGTCCCGGTGCCACCGCCCCATTCCAAGGCCCTCATGGACACAAAAACATATTAGGACCCATCCTCAGGAAAGTCCATTTCAACTCAGCCACCCCGGTTGCTCCGGCAGAGCCATCAGATCAAAACTGTCTTGTTGTTAGGAGACAATTGGAATGCGAGGCGGGCTTCCCAGGCATCCATCCGCGAACGGTGCTCTGGAGTCATTCCATATGGGATGTCCTGGAGCTGTCCAACAGGTCTCAATTGTCCCGCAGAAGGAATCCTTGAAGGGGGCATCCCACAACTCCCCACGTGGGAAAACCTCAATAGCCCCGAGATTCCACTCCCTTCATAAAGCGGCCGTCATGCACAGGAACTCCAACCTGAGCCAACGTCTAATCCTCGCTCTGACTTCAGAAGCATGAGATATTGGTTCAGATCTGCAGGGGGTACCTGTCGTGCCCTCGCCCTGAAACCCATGTCTAGCTTGTCTTCTCACACTTCCGTCCTCAAACTCCTGGCCCCGAAGTCCTAAAATTTGGCAATTCCGGACCCACAATGCAGCACTCTCCCTGCCCTCTCGAAAAAAAAAAAAAATATTGCCTCATGAGCTGCCCAGGCACCTTAAATGAGGATAAACCTACACAGCACTCGACTTTACCCAAATTATATAGTCTAACCTGGGCAATAATGCACTGTCGAACACAACCTGAGCCCGGACCTCCTGACCAACACCCAGAAAGCTGACCGCACACTGAGCACATAAAACCCGCCATGGCCTTAGGTCATCATCTCTTCCCTACCTCAGTTTTCAGGCTTCAGAAACGAGACCTTATCTCCAATCACTGCCCAGGGGTGAATGTTATGCAGAAATCAGAACTCCTCCTTACCCATGGCAATAACCCTTGTGGTTGGCACGTTGTCCAACGTTCAGTGTAGGAGAAACCAGCATTCACCCTGAGGCCCTGCCCATTCTTGAGTGCGACGAGGGCATACACACGCATTGTGACCCTCAGCATGAGTCCTCTCCTCTAGTAAGTCCTCTCCTTGGCTGGACCATTAGATGTCATAATGGGCTTGACATGTTCCTAGGCCCCAATTTTTAACCAGATTTCTGATTGTCCAGTCGCCCCTCTCCAGGGCTCTACTCTGGAATCCCTCATTTGGTGGGACACCTGAGGTTAAAAAAGAAAACAACAACAAAAAAAAAAAACAACAAAAAAAAAAAACAGACTTCTTCCAGCCCACAGAATGACCCCAAACTCTTTGGACGGGGCCAAACCACCAGAGAGTAAAAATCGTCCATTTCCCATGAAGTCACGCAGAAATTCCACGACCATAGTTCTGGTGGTCTCTTCAGTCTTCCCCACGGCTTTGTTTTGGAATTCCTCTTTTCGTGGGACACCTGAGGTAACAAAACTGAAAGGAGTTCTCCCATCCCACATTTTGACGAAAAAAAATTGGGAATCGGGCGAAATCCTCATAGAGGTAGATTCGTCCATGGCCCATGAAGCATCCCCGACATTCTACGGCCATTGCTGATACAAATTCCAGAGACTAATGCCTGAGCAAGCGCCTCAGACTCGCTCTATATTCAAATCTTCATGAGTTCTTCTCATGGTTTGTATATTGGGCCTGCCATACCGACGTCCCCAAAAAAAGCTGCGTTTGTGTATCGGAATCACAATCAGAAATCTGCATTCCACATGGCTGTAATGCTTGTTCTTCACATGGAGTCACACCTTCACGTGGGGAACCCTTCATGGCCCCTCATGCCACGCCAAAACATGAGTGCTGCTTGGGCACAAATTCACACTATGACCCTAGCATGAGCCCCATGTCAAAGAAAGGCCTGTCAGGTTCGGGACGAAGATCCTGCATATAGTCCCTGCCATGCCCATAGGCACACAGGACTAACTAGATGGTGTGTATTCCAGTTGAAGGAACCCACTGCTGTGCTCTAGAGTCCCTCTCCTGGGGGATTCTTTCTGGCAGAAAACAGTACTCTTCACTTCCCACAGAATGAACCCAAACACTTGGGAGCTTGGACAATCCCCCGAGAGGAAGGCTCTTCCTCGGCCCCTGAGGCAACCCCTACCCTGACCGGACACTGTGAACGCAACACCCAGAGACAAAAGCCTGAGCAACTGCCTCCCACTTGCCCTCCTTTGATATTCAGAGAATCTCCCCTCACGGACTGGAGATCAGGCCTGCCATTACCTTGGCCCCTTCCTGAGCCAAGTTTGCTTTTTCAGACATCAGTCCCCACAGCCCTGGCAAACACAGCCTCTAGGCTGGGTCCTCTGGAGCCATACAACAGGACCGTGCCTGCTCTCTCCTGGGAAACTGTGTCCATTCCTTTGGACACACACTTCCAGAATATGAGAAACCTCAAGGCCCCCGAGGACATCCCACTACTGGGAGCCTCCCTGGACACACAGGGGCATTCAGACACAAGCTGAGCAGCTACCTCCACGAAGGCATGCACACAGATGTCAACAGAGATAGAAGGTTGAGCCGGACAGGCCCTTAGGCCATAATCTCAACTCTTGCTTTGGGTTCCAGGTGTTACTCCTCAGAGGCTTTGGTTCGAAGAACAGGATATGGGGCTTTCGTGAGGCACTGAACAGAACTCCTCTCGTCTCCAAATGGGGAGCTTTCTTACTGGGGATGTATCAAACCCTTCAGGTAGTGCCCAAGCAGCACTTGAGTGCTGATTGGGAACAAATTCACACTGTGACCCTAGCATTAGCCCCATGTCAAAGAAAGGCCTGTCAGGGCCTGGACAAAGAGCCCGCATATGGGGCTTGCCAAGCCCCTATGCACCCAATCCTCACCAGGGTTTGAGATTTCCAGTCGCCCCGCCCGTACCTGGGGCTCTGATCTGGAATCCCTTTCTTGGAGAGACACATGAGCCAGACAACACGACTCCACCCTTCCCACAAAATGACCCCAAACTCTTGGGAGCTGGGACAAATCCCCAGAGAGGGATACTCGTCCACAGTACCTGAGGCCACCGCTCCAATCCACGGCTATCCCGGACACAACATCCAGAGACAAAAGCCTGAAGGAACGACTCCCACTCGCCCTTGTTTCAGAGGCCCAGGAGTTCCCTCTCGGGCTGTACCTCCGGCCTGCCATACCCTAGGCACCACTCATAAGCTGACTTTGTGTTTTAAGACTTCTGTGCCCACAGCCTGGACCCACACAACTCCAGGCTAGGGCCTCTGGAGCCACAGCGAAAGTTTGTGCCTGCCCTCTCCAAGGAAAGTGTGCCCAATCCATTGACCACAACCCTACAGGTTAGGGAAAAGCTCCAAGGCCCCTGAGGACATCAATAGTGTAGGCCACCCTGGACTAAGAGGGTCTCTCTGACACCAGCGGAGCAACTATCTCCACTTAGACTCTCAGAAAGTGTCCCCAGAGACAGAAGGTTGAAATGGACAGGCCCCCAGGCCCTAATCTGAACCTTAGCTTTGTTCCATGTGTCCGTTCTCAGAGGACTGTTTTCGTAGACCAGCACATGGGGCTTTTCTGAGGCACCAAACAGCGGATCTCTCGTCTCCACATGGGCAGCTTTCTTACTGGGGATGTATCAAACCCTTCAGGTAGGAGAGTTCCGCAGGGCCACTGAACAACCAGCACATTCCAAGGTCTCCATGGACCCAAACGAACATTATGACGCATCCTCAGGAGAGGCCATTTCAACTCAGCCCCCTGGGTCGCGTGTTCCAGAGGCCCCAGATCAAACATATCTTATCGCTAATGGCCAATTGGAATGCGAGGCATGCTGTACAGGGATCCATCCTTCGAACCCTGCTCTCCAGTCCTTCCGTATGGTATGTCCTGGAGCCATGCAACAGGACTCGAATGTCCCACAGAAGGAAACCTTGTGGTTTGGGGCAACCTCCAAACTCAGCGTGGGAAAACTTCCTTGGCCTCATGAGGCCCCCGCTTCATGAAGGTGCCATCATGGACACATACGCCAGCCTCAGCCAACGTCTGATCCTCAGCCTGACTTCAGATACAGGAGATTTTGATTCAGCCTCTGCAGAATGGGCCTGCTCTGCCCTTGGCTCCAATCCTCACCCTAGCTTGTGTTTTCAGACTTCCGTCCTCTCACTCCGGGCCCACAAGCCCTCCCTACTGGGAATTCTGGGGCCACAATGAAGCCTCCCAGGAGAAAAACATTGTCTATGGTGCTGCCCAGAAACCCCAAATGAGGATCAAACTGCTTGGCCCTCGGCAACACCCCAATTGCATAGGGTACCATAAACACTGATGCTCTGAGGCAAATAGCCTGAGTCCAGACCTTCCAACAGACACCAACACAGCTGGCTGCACACCCAGCACATTGGACCCGCCACTGCCTTAGGCCACCATCCATTCCCAACCTGGGTTTTCAGTCATCGGAACCTAGACCTTATCTCCAATCCCTGCACAGGGGGGAAACTGATACACAAGTCAGAACCCCTCCTTCCCCATGGCAAGAAAACTTGCTGCTGGCAGTGAGTCAAACCTTCAGTGTAGGAGAAAACGGCATGGCCCATGAGGCAACGCCCAAGCGTTAGGGCCGCCTTGGGCACAAACACACATTGTGACCCTCAGCGTGAGTACCTTATTCAAGTAACGCCTCTCAGTGACTGGACCAAGAGCCCGCATATGTGGCTTGCCATGCCCATAGGCACCCAGGATTAACTAGATGGTGTGTATTTCAGTTCAGGGAACCCACTGCTGTGCTCTAGAGTCCCTCTCCTGGGGGGTCCCCTGTGGCAGAAAACAGTACTCTTCCCTTCCCACAGAATGAATCCAAACACTTGGGACCTTGCACAATCCCCCGAGAGGAAGGCTCTTCCTCGGCCTCTGAGACAACCCCTACCCTGACCGGACACTGTGAACGCAACACCCAGAGTCAAAATCCTGAGTGACTGCCTCCCACTTGCCCTCTGATATCCAGAGGATCTCCCCTCACGGACTGGAGATCAGTCCTGCCATTACCTTGGCCACTAGCTGAGCCAAGTTTGCTTTTTCAGACATCTGTCCCCAGAGCCCTGGCAAACACAGCCTCTAGGCTGAATCCTCTGGAGCCATACCACAGGACCGTGCCTGCTCTCTCCTGGGAAACTGTGTCCATTCCTTTGGACACACACCTCCAGAATATGAGAAACCTCAAGGCCCCCGAGGACTTCCCACTACTGGGAGCCTCCCTGGACACACAGGGGCATTCAGACACAAGCTGAGCAGCTACCTCCACGAAGGCATGCCCACAGATGTCAACAGAGATAAAAGGTTGAGCCGGACAGGCCCTTAGGCCATAATCTCAACTCTTGCTTTGGGTTCCAGGTGTTACTCCTCAGAGGCTTTGGTTCGAAGAACAGGATATGGGGCTTTCCTGAGGCACTGAACAGAACTCCTCTCGTCTCCAAATGGGGAGCTTTCTTACTGGGGATGTATCAAACCCTTCAGGTAGTGCCCAAGCAGCACTTGAGTGCTGATTGGGAACAAATTCACACTGTGACCCTAGCATTAGCCCCATGTCAAAGAAAGGCCTGTCAGGGCCTGGACAAAGAGCCCGCATATGGGGCTTGCCAAGCCCCTATGCACCCAATCCTCACCAGGGTTTGAGATTTCCAGTCGCCCCGCCCGTACCTGGGGCTCTGATCTGGAATCCCTTTCTTGGAGAGACACATGAGCCAGACAACACGACTCCACCCTTCCCACAAAATGACCCCAAACTCTTGGGAGCTGGGACAAATCCCCAGAGAGGGATACTCGTCCACAGTACCTGAGGCCACCGCTCCAATCCACGGCTATCCCGGACACAACATCCAGAGACAAAAGCCTGAAGGAACGACTCCCACTCGCCCTTGTTTCAGAGGCCCAGGAGTTCCCTCTCGGGCTGTACCTCCGGCCTGCCATACCCTAGGCACCACTCATAAGCTGACTTTGTGTTTTAAGACTTCTGTGCCCACAGCCTGGACCCACACAACTCCAGGCTAGGGCCTCTGGAGCCACAGCGAAAGTTTGTGCCTGCCCTCTCCAAGGAAAGTGTGCCCAATCCATTGACCACAACCCTACAGGTTAGGGAAAAGCTCCAAGGCCCCTGAGGACATCAATAGTGTAGGCCACCCTGGACTAAGAGGGTCTCTCTGACACCAGCGGAGCAACTATCTCCACTTAGACTCTCAGAAAGTGTCCCCAGAGACAGAAGGTTGAAATGGACAGGCCCCCAGGCCCTAATCTGAACCTTAGCTTTGTTCCATGTGTCCGTTCTCAGAGGACTGTTTTCGTAGACCAGCACATGGGGCTTTTCTGAGGCACCAAACAGCGGATCTCTCGTCTCCACATGGGCAGCTTTCTTACTGGGGATGTATCAAACCCTTCAGGTAGGAGAGTTCCGCAGGGCCACTGAACAACCAGCACATTCCAAGGTCTCCATGGACCCAAACGAACATTATGACGCATCCTCAGGAGAGGCCATTTCAACTCAGCCCCCTGGGTCGCGTGTTCCAGAGGCCCCAGATCAAACATATCTTATCGCTAATGGCCAATTGGAATGCGAGGCATGCTGTACAGGGATCCATCCTTCGAACCCTGCTCTCCAGTCCTTCCGTATGGTATGTCCTGGAGCCATGCAACAGGACTCGAATGTCCCACAGAAGGAAACCTTGTGGTTTGGGGCAACCTCCAAACTCAGCGTGGGAAAACTTCCTTGGCCTCATGAGGCCCCCGCTTCATGAAGGTGCCATCATGGACACATACGCCAGCCTCAGCCAACGTCTGATCCTCAGCCTGACTTCAGATACAGGAGATTTTGATTCAGCCTCTGCAGAATGGGCCTGCTCTGCCCTTGGCTCCAATCCTCACCCTAGCTTGTGTTTTCAGACTTCCGTCCTCTCACTCCGGGCCCACAAGCCCTCCCTACTGGGAATTCTGGGGCCACAATGAAGCCTCCCAGGAGAAAAACATTGTCTATGGTGCTGCCCAGAAACCCCAAATGAGGATCAAACTGCTTGGCCCTCGGCAACACCCCAATTGCATAGGGTACCATAAACACTGATGCTCTGAGGCAAATAGCCTGAGTCCAGACCTTCCAACAGACACCAACACAGCTGGCTGCACACCCAGCACATTGGACCCGCCACTGCCTTAGGCCACCATCCATTCCCAACCTGGGTTTTCAGTCATCGGAACCTAGACCTTATCTCCAATCCCTGCACAGGGGGGAACCTGATACACAAGTCAGAACCCCTCCTTCCCCATGGCAAGAAAACTTGCTGCTGGCAGTGAGTCAAACCTTCAGTGTAGGAGAAAACGGCATGGCCCATGAGGCAACGCCCAAGCGTTAGGGCCGCCTTGGGCACAAACACACATTGTGACCCTCAGCGTGAGTACCTTATTCAAGTAACGCCTCTCAGTGACTGGACCAAGAGCCCGCATATGTGGCTTGCCATGCCCATAGGCACCCAGGATTAACTAGATGGTGTGTATTTCAGTTCAGGGAACCCACTGCTGTGCTCTAGAGTCCCTCTCCTGGGGGGTCCCCTGTGGCAGAAAACAGTACTCTTCCCTTCCCACAGAATGAATCCAAACACTTGGGACCTTGCACAATCCCCCGAGAGGAAGGCTCTTCCTCGGCCTCTGAGACAACCCCTACCCTGACCGGACACTGTGAACGCAACACCCAGAGTCAAAATCCTGAGTGACTGCCTCCCACTTGCCCTCTGATATCCAGAGGATCTCCCCTCACGGACTGGAGATCAGTCCTGCCATTACCTTGGCCACTAGCTGAGCCAAGTTTGCTTTTTCAGACATCTGTCCCCAGAGCCCTGGCAAACACAGCCTCTAGGCTGAATCCTCTGGAGCCATACCACAGGACCGTGCCTGCTCTCTCCTGGGAAACTGTGTCCATTCCTTTGGACACACACCTCCAGAATATGAGAAACCTCAAGGCCCCCGAGGACTTCCCACTACTGGGAGCCTCCCTGGACACACAGGGGCATTCAGACACAAGCTGAGCAGCTACCTCCACGAAGGCATGCCCACAGATGTCAACAGAGATAAAAGGTTGAGCCGGACAGGCCCTTAGGCCATAATCTCAACTCTTGCTTTGGGTTCCAGGTGTTACTCCTCAGAGGCTTTGGTTCGAAGAACAGGATATGGGGCTTTCCTGAGGCACTGAACAGAACTCCTCTCGTCTCCAAATGGGGAGCTTTCTTACTGGGGATGTATCAAACCCTTCAGGTAGTGCCCAAGCAGCACTTGAGTGCTGATTGGGAACAAATTCACACTGTGACCCTAGCATTAGCCCCATGTCAAAGAAAGGCCTGTCAGGGCCTGGACAAAGAGCCCGCATATGGGGCTTGCCAAGCCCCTATGCACCCAATCCTCACCAGGGTTTGAGATTTCCAGTCGCCCCGCCCGTACCTGGGGCTCTGATCTGGAATCCCTTTCTTGGAGAGACACATGAGCCAGACAACACGACTCCACCCTTCCCACAAAATGACCCCAAACTCTTGGGAGCTGGGACAAATCCCCAGAGAGGGATACTCGTCCACAGTACCTGAGGCCACCGCTCCAATCCACGGCTATCCCGGACACAACATCCAGAGACAAAAGCCTGAAGGAACGACTCCCACTCGCCCTTGTTTCAGAGGCCCAGGAGTTCCCTCTCGGGCTGTACCTCCGGCCTGCCATACCCTAGGCACCACTCATAAGCTGACTTTGTGTTTTAAGACTTCTGTGCCCACAGCCTGGACCCACACAACTCCAGGCTAGGGCCTCTGGAGCCACAGCGAAAGTTTGTGCCTGCCCTCTCCAAGGAAAGTGTGCCCAATCCATTGACCACAACCCTACAGGTTAGGGAAAAGCTCCAAGGCCCCTGAGGACATCAATAGTGTAGGCCACCCTGGACTAAGAGGGTCTCTCTGACACCAGCGGAGCAACTATCTCCACTTAGACTCTCAGAAAGTGTCCCCAGAGACAGAAGGTTGAAATGGACAGGCCCCCAGGCCCTAATCTGAACCTTAGCTTTGTTCCATGTGTCCGTTCTCAGAGGACTGTTTTCGTAGACCAGCACATGGGGCTTTTCTGAGGCACCAAACAGCGGATCTCTCGTCTCCACATGGGCAGCTTTCTTACTGGGGATGTATCAAACCCTTCAGGTAGGAGAGTTCCGCAGGGCCACTGAACAACCAGCACATTCCAAGGTCTCCATGGACCCAAACGAACATTATGACGCATCCTCAGGAGAGGCCATTTCAACTCAGCCCCCTGGGTCGCGTGTTCCAGAGGCCCCAGATCAAACATATCTTATCGCTAATGGCCAATTGGAATGCGAGGCATGCTGTACAGGGATCCATCCTTCGAACCCTGCTCTCCAGTCCTTCCGTATGGTATGTCCTGGAGCCATGCAACAGGACTCGAATGTCCCACAGAAGGAAACCTTGTGGTTTGGGGCAACCTCCAAACTCAGCGTGGGAAAACTTCCTTGGCCTCATGAGGCCCCCGCTTCATGAAGGTGCCATCATGGACACATACGCCAGCCTCAGCCAACGTCTGATCCTCAGCCTGACTTCAGATACAGGAGATTTTGATTCAGCCTCTGCAGAATGGGCCTGCTCTGCCCTTGGCTCCAATCCTCACCCTAGCTTGTGTTTTCAGACTTCCGTCCTCTCACTCCGGGCCCACAAGCCCTCCCTACTGGGAATTCTGGGGCCACAATGAAGCCTCCCAGGAGAAAAACATTGTCTATGGTGCTGCCCAGAAACCCCAAATGAGGATCAAACTGCTTGGCCCTCGGCAACACCCCAATTGCATAGGGTACCATAAACACTGATGCTCTGAGGCAAATAGCCTGAGTCCAGACCTTCCAACAGACACCAACACAGCTGGCTGCACACCCAGCACATTGGACCCGCCACTGCCTTAGGCCACCATCCATTCCCAACCTGGGTTTTCAGTCATCGGAACCTAGACCTTATCTCCAATCCCTGCACAGGGGGGAACCTGATACACAAGTCAGAACCCCTCCTTCCCCATGGCAAGAAAACTTGCTGCTGGCAGTGAGTCAAACCTTCAGTGTAGGAGAAAACGGCATGGCCCATGAGGCAACGCCCAAGCGTTAGGGCCGCCTTGGGCACAAACACACATTGTGACCCTCAGCGTGAGTACCTTATTCAAGTAACGCCTCTCAGTGACTGGACCAAGAGCCCGCATATGTGGCTTGCCATGCCCATAGGCACCCAGGATTAACTAGATGGTGTGTATTTCAGTTCAGGGAACCCACTGCTGTGCTCTAGAGTCCCTCTCCTGGGGGGTCCCCTGTGGCAGAAAACAGTACTCTTCCCTTCCCACAGAATGAATCCAAACACTTGGGACCTTGCACAATCCCCCGAGAGGAAGGCTCTTCCTCGGCCTCTGAGACAACCCCTACCCTGACCGGACACTGTGAACGCAACACCCAGAGTCAAAATCCTGAGTGACTGCCTCCCACTTGCCCTCTGATATCCAGAGGATCTCCCCTCACGGACTGGAGATCAGTCCTGCCATTACCTTGGCCACTAGCTGAGCCAAGTTTGCTTTTTCAGACATCTGTCCCCAGAGCCCTGGCAAACACAGCCTCTAGGCTGAATCCTCTGGAGCCATACCACAGGACCGTGCCTGCTCTCTCCTGGGAAACTGTGTCCATTCCTTTGGACACACACCTCCAGAATATGAGAAACCTCAAGGCCCCCGAGGACTTCCCACTACTGGGAGCCTCCCTGGACACACAGGGGCATTCAGACACAAGCTGAGCAGCTACCTCCACGAAGGCATGCCCACAGATGTCAACAGAGATAAAAGGTTGAGCCGGACAGGCCCTTAGGCCATAATCTCAACTCTTGCTTTGGGTTCCAGGTGTTACTCCTCAGAGGCTTTGGTTCGAAGAACAGGATATGGGGCTTTCCTGAGGCACTGAACAGAACTCCTCTCGTCTCCAAATGGGGAGCTTTCTTACTGGGGATGTATCAAACCCTTCAGGTAGTGCCCAAGCAGCACTTGAGTGCTGATTGGGAACAAATTCACACTGTGACCCTAGCATTAGCCCCATGTCAAAGAAAGGCCTGTCAGGGCCTGGACAAAGAGCCCGCATATGGGGCTTGCCAAGCCCCTATGCACCCAATCCTCACCAGGGTTTGAGATTTCCAGTCGCCCCGCCCGTACCTGGGGCTCTGATCTGGAATCCCTTTCTTGGAGAGACACATGAGCCAGACAACACGACTCCACCCTTCCCACAAAATGACCCCAAACTCTTGGGAGCTGGGACAAATCCCCAGAGAGGGATACTCGTCCACAGTACCTGAGGCCACCGCTCCAATCCACGGCTATCCCGGACACAACATCCAGAGACAAAAGCCTGAAGGAACGACTCCCACTCGCCCTTGTTTCAGAGGCCCAGGAGTTCCCTCTCGGGCTGTACCTCCGGCCTGCCATACCCTAGGCACCACTCATAAGCTGACTTTGTGTTTTAAGACTTCTGTGCCCACAGCCTGGACCCACACAACTCCAGGCTAGGGCCTCTGGAGCCACAGCGAAAGTTTGTGCCTGCCCTCTCCAAGGAAAGTGTGCCCAATCCATTGACCACAACCCTACAGGTTAGGGAAAAGCTCCAAGGCCCCTGAGGACATCAATAGTGTAGGCCACCCTGGACTAAGAGGGTCTCTCTGACACCAGCGGAGCAACTATCTCCACTTAGACTCTCAGAAAGTGTCCCCAGAGACAGAAGGTTGAAATGGACAGGCCCCCAGGCCCTAATCTGAACCTTAGCTTTGTTCCATGTGTCCGTTCTCAGAGGACTGTTTTCGTAGACCAGCACATGGGGCTTTTCTGAGGCACCAAACAGCGGATCTCTCGTCTCCACATGGGCAGCTTTCTTACTGGGGATGTATCAAACCCTTCAGGTAGGAGAGTTCCGCAGGGCCACTGAACAACCAGCACATTCCAAGGTCTCCATGGACCCAAACGAACATTATGACGCATCCTCAGGAGAGGCCATTTCAACTCAGCCCCCTGGGTCGCGTGTTCCAGAGGCCCCAGATCAAACATATCTTATCGCTAATGGCCAATTGGAATGCGAGGCATGCTGTACAGGGATCCATCCTTCGAACCCTGCTCTCCAGTCCTTCCGTATGGTATGTCCTGGAGCCATGCAACAGGACTCGAATGTCCCACAGAAGGAAACCTTGTGGTTTGGGGCAACCTCCAAACTCAGCGTGGGAAAACTTCCTTGGCCTCATGAGGCCCCCGCTTCATGAAGGTGCCATCATGGACACATACGCCAGCCTCAGCCAACGTCTGATCCTCAGCCTGACTTCAGATACAGGAGATTTTGATTCAGCCTCTGCAGAATGGGCCTGCTCTGCCCTTGGCTCCAATCCTCACCCTAGCTTGTGTTTTCAGACTTCCGTCCTCTCACTCCGGGCCCACAAGCCCTCCCTACTGGGAATTCTGGGGCCACAATGAAGCCTCCCAGGAGAAAAACATTGTCTATGGTGCTGCCCAGAAACCCCAAATGAGGATCAAACTGCTTGGCCCTCGGCAACACCCCAATTGCATAGGGTACCATAAACACTGATGCTCTGAGGCAAATAGCCTGAGTCCAGACCTTCCAACAGACACCAACACAGCTGGCTGCACACCCAGCACATTGGACCCGCCACTGCCTTAGGCCACCATCCATTCCCAACCTGGGTTTTCAGTCATCGGAACCTAGACCTTATCTCCAATCCCTGCACAGGGGGGAACCTGATACACAAGTCAGAACCCCTCCTTCCCCATGGCAAGAAAACTTGCTGCTGGCAGTGAGTCAAACCTTCAGTGTAGGAGAAAACGGCATGGCCCATGAGGCAACGCCCAAGCGTTAGGGCCGCCTTGGGCACAAACACACATTGTGACCCTCAGCGTGAGTACCTTATTCAAGTAACGCCTCTCAGTGACTGGACCAAGAGCCCGCATATGTGGCTTGCCATGCCCATAGGCACCCAGGATTAACTAGATGGTGTGTATTTCAGTTCAGGGAACCCACTGCTGTGCTCTAGAGTCCCTCTCCTGGGGGGTCCCCTGTGGCAGAAAACAGTACTCTTCCCTTCCCACAGAATGAATCCAAACACTTGGGACCTTGCACAATCCCCCGAGAGGAAGGCTCTTCCTCGGCCTCTGAGACAACCCCTACCCTGACCGGACACTGTGAACGCAACACCCAGAGTCAAAATCCTGAGTGACTGCCTCCCACTTGCCCTCTGATATCCAGAGGATCTCCCCTCACGGACTGGAGATCAGTCCTGCCATTACCTTGGCCACTAGCTGAGCCAAGTTTGCTTTTTCAGACATCTGTCCCCAGAGCCCTGGCAAACACAGCCTCTAGGCTGAATCCTCTGGAGCCATACCACAGGACCGTGCCTGCTCTCTCCTGGGAAACTGTGTCCATTCCTTTGGACACACACCTCCAGAATATGAGAAACCTCAAGGCCCCCGAGGACTTCCCACTACTGGGAGCCTCCCTGGACACACAGGGGTATTCAGACACAAGCTGAGCAGCTACCTCCACGAAGGCATGCCCACAGATGTCAACAGAGATAAAAGGTTGAGCCGGACAGGCCCTTAGGCCGTAATCTCAACTCTTGCTTTGGGTTCCAGGTGTTACTCCTCAGAGGCTTTGGTTCAAAGAACAGGATATGGGGCTTTCCTGAGAAACTGAACAGAACTCCTCTCGTCTCCACATGGGAAGCTTCCCTGTTGGAGCTGTGTCAAACACCTCAGTTTGGAGAACCCTGCAGAGTCCCTGAGCCACCTCCACATTCCAAGGTCTCCCAGGCCAACAAGCCACAGTAGGACTCATCTTCAGGAGAGTCCATTTCAACTCTCCCCTCTGGGTAGCTCACCCAGGAGCCTGCAGATTGAGCCTGCCTTGTCCTGCTTAAAGAGTGGGAATATGAGGTGGCGTTCACAGGCATCCATGCTTAGACACCTGCTCTCGAGTCTTTCCGTATGGGGCCTCCTGGAACCATCCAATAGGACTCGACTGTCGTGCAGAAGGAAACCTTGAGGTTTGGAGCAGTTCACAAATCCCATCGTAGGCAAACATCCCTGGCCTAATGAAGCCCTCACCCTTCAGGAAGAGGCCATGCTGGACAAAAACTCTAGCCTGAGGCACGTCTCATAGTTGACATGACCTCAGTGCAGGAGATCTCGATTCAGCCTCTGCAGAGTGGGCCTGCCGTGCCCTCGGTCCCAAACCTCACGCTAGCTTGTGTTTTCAGACTTCCTTCCTCACACTCCCTGCAAACAAGCCCTCCGGACAAGAAACTCCAGAACCACAACCCAGCCCAGTGTCTGCCCAACGGAAGAAAAATGTTTCCCTGTGGGGCTCTCCAGAAAACCCAGATGAGGATCAACCTGCTCGGGCCTCCACGGACCTTGAACTGGATAGGCTGCTCTGGGAACTCATGCTATGTCTGACACAGCCTGAAACCAGACGTCCAGAGAGACAAGGAGACAGCTGGCCGCACACCCAGCACGTCGGACACGCCATGGTCTTATGCCGTCACCTCTTCCTAACCTTGGTTTTCAGATATCTGAACCTAGATATTATATCAATTCTCCACACAGCTGGGTATCGCAAGCACAAAACAGAACTCCTCCTTCCCCATGGCTGTCAAGCTTGCTCTTGGCATGGAGTCACACCTTCAGGGTGGGAGAAAGCTTCATGGCCCCTGATGCCACGCCCAAACTTGAGTGCTGCTTGGGCACAAATTCACACTGTGACCCTCAGCATGAGCCCCATGTCAAAGAAAGGCCTGTCAGGACCTGGACCAAGAGCCCGCATATGGGGCTTGCCAAGCCCATATGCACCCAATCCTCACCAGTGTTTGAGTTTTCCAGTCGCCCCACCTGTACCTGGGCGCTGCTCTGGAATCCCTTTCTTGGAGAGACACATGAGCCAGACAACACGACTCCACCCTTCCCTCAAAATGACCCCAAACTCTTGGGAGCTGGGACAAATCCCCAGAGAGGGATACTCGTCCACAGTCCCTGAGGCCACCTCTCCAATCCACGGCTATCCCGGACACAACATCCAGAGACAAATGCCTGAAGGAACGCCTTCCACTCGCCCTTGTTTCAGAGGCCCAGGAGTTCCCTCTCGGGCTGTACATCCGGCCTGTCATACCCTAGGCGCCACTCATAAGCTGACTTTGTGTTTTAAGACTTCTGTGCCCACAGCATGGACCCACACAACCTCCAGGCTAGGGCCTCTGAAGCCACAGCGAAAGATTGTGCCGGCCCTCTCTAAGGAAAGTGTGTCCAATCCATTGACCACAAATCTACAGTTTAGGGAAAAGCTCCAAGGCCCCTGAGGCCATTAATAGATAGGCCACCCTGGACTAAGAGGGGCTCTCTGACACCAGCAGAGCAACTATCTCCACTTAGATTCTCAGACAATGTCCCCAGAGACAGATGGTTGAAATGGACAGGCCCCCAGGCCCTAATATGGACCTTAGCTTTGTTTCCATGTGTCCATTCTCAGAGGACTGTTTTCGTAGACCAGCAAATGGAGCATTTCTGAGGCACCAAACCAAGCATCTCTCGTCTCCACATGGGCAGCTTTCTTACTGGTGATGTATCAAACCCTTCAGGTAGGAGAGTTCTGCAAGGCCACCGAACAACCAGCACATTCCAAGGTCTCCATGGACCCAAACGCACATTATGACACATCCTCAGGAGAGGCCATTTCAACTCAGCCCCCTGGGTAGCGTGACCCAGAGGCAGCAGATCAAACATATCTTGTCGCTTATGGCCAATTGGAATGCGAGGAATGCTGTACAGGGATCCATCTTTCGAACCCTGCTCTCCAGTCCTTCCATATGGTATGTCCTGGAGCCATGGAACAGGACTCGAATGTCCCGCAGAAGGAAACCTTGTGGTTTGGGGCAACTTGCAAACTCAGCGTGGGAAAACTTCCTTGGCCTCATGAGGCCCCCGCTTCATGAAGGTGCCATCATGGACACATAATCCAGGCACAGCCAACGTCTGATCCTCAGCCTGACTTCAGATGCAGGAGATTTTGATTCAGCCTCTGCCGATTGGGCCTGCTCTGCCCTTTGCTCCAATCCTCACCCTAGCTTGTGTTTTCAGACTTCCGTCCTCACACTCCTTGCCCACAAACCCTCCCTACTGGGAATTCTGGGGCCACACTGAAGCACTCTGCCTGCCTCCCAGGAGAAAAACATTTTCTATGGTGCTGCCCAAAAACCCCAAATGAGGATCAAACTGCTTGGCCCTCGGCAACACCCCAATTGCATAGGCTACCTTAAACACTGATGCTCTGTCGCAAATAGCCTGAGCCCAGACCTTCCAACAGACACCGACACAGCTGGCTGCACTCCTAGGACATTGGACCCGCCACTGCCTTAGGCCACCATCCATTCCCAACCTGGGTTTTCAGTCATCGGATCCTAGACCTTATCTCCAATCCCTGCACAGGGGGGAACCTGATGCACAAATCAGAACGTCTCCTTCCCCATGGCAAGAAAACTTGCTGCTGGCAGTGAGTCAAACCTTCAGTGTAGGAAAAACGACATGGCCCATGAGGCAACGCCCAAGCTTTAGGGCCGCCTTGGGCACAAACACACCTTGTGACCCTCAGCGTGAGTACCTTATTCAAGTAACGCCTCTCAGTGACTGGACCAAGAGCCCGCATATGTGGCTTGCCATGCGCATAGGCACCCAGGACTAACTAGATGGTGTGTATTCCAGTTCAGGGAACCCACTGCTGTGCTCTAGAGTCCCTCTCCTGGGGGGTTCCCTGTGGCAGAAAACAGTACTCTTCCCTTCCCACAGAATGAACCCAAACACTTGGGAGCTTGGACAATCCCCCGAGAGGAAGGCTCTTCCTCGGCCTCTGAGACAACCCCTACCCTGAACGGACACTGTGAACGCAACACCCAGAGACAAAATCCTGAGTGACTGCCTCCCACTTGCCCTCCTTTGATATCCAGAGGATCTCCCCTCATGGACTGGAGATCAGTCCTGCCATTACCTTGGCCACTAGCTGAGCCAAGTTTGCTTTTTCAGACATCTGTCCCCACAGCCCTGGCAAACACAGCCTCTAGGCTGGGTCCTCTGGAGCCATACCACAGGACCGTGCCTGCTCTCTCCTGGGAAACTGTGTCCATTCCTTTGGACACACACCTCCAGAATATGAGAAACCTCAAGGCCCCCGAGGACATCCCGAATTGGGAGGCTCCTTGGACACACAGGGGCATTCGGACACAAGCTGAGCAGCTACCTCCACGAAGGCATGCCCACAGATGTCAACAGAGATAGAAGGTTGAGCTGGACAGGCTTTTAGGCCGTAATCTCAACTCTTGCTTTGGGTTCCAGGTGTTACTCCTCAGAGGCTTTGGTTCAAAGAACAGGATATGGGGCTTTCCTGAGGCACTGAACAGAACTCCTCTCGTCTCCACATGGGAAGCTTCCCTGTTGGAGCTGTGTCAAACACCTCAGTTTGGAGAACCCTGCAGAGTCCCTGAGCCACCTCCACATTCCAAGGTCTCCCAGGCCAACAAGCCACAGTAGGACTCATCTTCAGGAGAGTCCATTTCAACTCTCCCCTCTGGGTAGCTCACCCAGGAGCCTGCAGATTGAGCCTGCCTTGTCCTGCTTAAAGAGTGGGAATATGAGGTGGCGTTCACAGGCATCCATGCTTAGACACCTGCTCTCGAGTCTTTCCGTATGGGGCCTCCTGGAACCATCCAATAGGACTCGACTGTCGTGCAGAAGGAAAGCTTGAGGTTTGGAGTAGTTCACAAATCCCATCGTAGGCAAACCTCCCTGGCTTCATGAAGCCCCCACACCCTTCAGGAAGAGGCCATGCTGGACAAAAACTCTAGCCTGAGGCACGTCTCATAGTTGACATGACCTCAGTGCAGGAGATCTCGATTCAGCCTCTGCAGAGTGGCCCTGCCATGCCCTCGGTCCCAAACCTCACGCTAGCTTTTGTTTTCAGACTTCCTTCCTCACACTCCTGGCAACAAGCCCTACGGACTAGGAACTCCAGAACCACAACCCAGCCCAGTGTCTGCCCAACGGAAGAAAAACGTTTCCCTGTGGGGCTCTCCAGAAAACCCAGATGAGGATCAACCTGCTCGGGCCTCGACGGTCCCCGAACTGGATAGGCTGCTCTGGGCACTCATGCTCTGTCTGACACAGCCTGAAGCCAGACGTCCAGACAGACAAAGAGACAGCTGGCCGCATACCCAGCACTTCGGACACGCCATGGTCTTATGCCGTCACCTCTTCCTAACCTTGGTTTTCAGATATCTGAACCTAGATATTATATCAATTCTCCACACAGCTGGGTGTCGCAAGCACAAAACAGAACTCCTCCTTCCCCATGGCTGTCAAGCTTGCTCTTGGCATGGAGTCACACCTTCAGGGTGGGAGAAACCTTCATGGCCCCTGATGCCACGCCCAAACTTGAGTGCTGCTTGGGCACAAATTCACACTGTGACCCTCAGCATGAGCCCCATGTCAAAGAAAGGCCTGTCAGGACCTGGACCAAGAGCCCGCATATGGGGCTTGCGAAGCCCCTGTGCACCCAATCCTCACCAGTGTTTGAGTTTTCCAGTCGCCCCACCTGTACCTGGGCTCTGCTCTGGAATCCCTTTATTGGAGAGACACATGATCCAGACAACACGACTCCACCCTTCCCACAAAATGACCCCAAACTCATGAGGCCCCCGCTTCATGAAGGTGCCATCATGGACACATACTCCAGCCTCAGCCAACTTCTGATCCTCAGCCTGACTTCAGATGCAGGAGATTTTGATTCAGCCTCTGCCGATTGGGCCTGCTCTGCCCTTGGCTCCAATCCTCACCCTAGCTTGTGTTTTCAGACTTCCGTCCTCACACTCCTGGCCCACAAACCCTCCCTACTGGGAATTCTGGGGCAACACTGAAGCACTCTGCCTGCCTCCCAGGAGAAAAACATTGTCTATGGTGCTGCCCAGAAACCCCAAATGAGGATCAAACTGCTTGGCCCTCGGCAACACCCCAATTGCATAGGCTACCTTAAACACTGATGCTCTGTCGCAAATAGCCTTAGCCCAGACCTTCCAACAGACACCGACACAGCTGGCTGCACACCCAGCACATTGGACCCGCCACTGCCTTAGGCCACCATCCATTCCCAACCTGGGTTTTCAGTCATCGGAACCTAGACCTTATCTCCAATCCCTGCACAGGGGGAACCTGATGCACAAGTCAGAACCCCTCCTTCCCCATGGCAAGAAACCTTGCTCCTGGCCGTGAGTCAAACCTTCAGTGTAGGAGAAAACGGCAAACCTGCCGGGCCTCATGAAGCCCCCCATATCCTTCAGGGAGAGGCCATGATGGACAAAAACTCTAGCTTGAAGCACGTCTCATAGTAGATATGACCGCAATGCAGGAGATCTTGATTAAGCTTCTGCAGAGTGGCCTGAGGTGCCCTCGGTCCCAAACCTCATGCTAGCTTGTGTTTTCAGACTTCCTTCCTCACACTCCTGGCAAACAATCCCTCCAGAGTAGGATTTGCAGAACCACGAGCCAGCCCAGTGACTGCCCACCGGTAGAAAACGTTTCCTTGTGGGGCTCTCCATAAAACCCAGATGAGGATCAACCTGCTCTTGCCTCGACGGCACTCAGATTTGATAGGCTGCTCTGGGCACTAATGCTCTGCCTTTCACAGCCTGATGCCAGACGTCCAGACAGGCAAGGAGACAGCTGGCCACACACCTAGCACTTCTGACACGCCATGGTCTTATGCCGTTATCTCTTCCTAACCTTGGTTTTCAGATATCTAAACCCAGATATTATATCAATTCCCCACACAGTTGGGCATCTGAATCACAAATCAGAACTCCTTCTTCCCCATGGCTGTAAGGCTTGCTCTTGGCATGGAGTCACACCTTCAGCGTGGGAGAAACCTTCATTTCCCCTGAAACCACGCCCAAACTTGAGTGCTGCCTTGGGCACAAATTCACTCTGTGACCCTCAGCATGAGCCCAATATCAAAGAAAGACCTGTCAGGGCCTTGACCAAGAGCCCGCATATGGGGCGTGCCAAGCCCCTATACACCCAGTCCTCACCAGTGTTTGAGTTTTCCAGTCACCCCCCCGTTCCTGGGGCTCTGCTCTGGAATCACTTTCTTGGAGAGACACATGAGCCAGACAACAGGACTCCACCCTTCCCCCAAAATGACCCCAAACTCCTTTTAGCTGGGACAAATCCCCAGAGAGGGATACTTGTCCACAGTCACTGAGGCCACCCCCAACAATCTACGGCTATCCTGGACGCATCCATAGACAAAAGCCTGAAGGAATCTCGCCCTTGATTCACAAGCCAAGGAGCTCACTCTCTATCTGTACATCCGGCCTGCCATACCCTCGGCGCCACTCATAAGCTGAGTTTGTGTTTTCAGACTTCTGTGCCCACAGCCTGGACCCACACACCCTCTAGGCTAGGGCATCTGGAGCCACAGCGAAAGTTTGTGCCTACCCTCTCCAAGGAAAGTGTGCCCAATCCATTGACCACAACCCTACAGGTCAGGGAAAAACTCCAAGGCCCCTGAGGCCATCCTGATAGTGTAGGCTGCCCTGGACTAAAAGGGGCACTCTGACACCAGCTGAGCCATTATCACCACTTAGACTCTCAGACAGTGTCCCCAGAGACAGAAGATTGAAATGGACAGGCCCTTAGGCCCTAATATGAACCTTAGCTTTAGTTTTCATGTGTCTGTCCTCAGAGGACTGGTTTCGTATACCAGCATATTAGGTTTTTCTGAGGCTCCAAACCAAACCTCTCTCGTCTCCACATGGAGTGCTTTCTTACTGGATCTGTATCAAACCCTTCTGGTCGGAGAATTCCGCAGGGCCACAGTACAACCATCACATTCCAAGGTCTCCATGGACAGAAACACACATTATGACGCATCCTCAGGAGAGGCCATTTCAACTCAGCCCGCTGGTTAGCTTGCCCCAGAGCCAGCAGATCAAACATATCTTGTCGTTAATGGCCAAAGGGAATGCGAGGCATGCTGTTCAGGGATCCATCCTTTGAACCCTCCTCTTCAGTCCTTCCGTATGGTATGTACTGGAGCCACTCAACAGAACTCGACTGTCTTGCAGAAGGAAACCTTGTGGTTTGTGGCAACCTCCAAACTCAGCGTGGGAAAATTTCGTTGGCCTCATGAGGCACCTGCTTCATGAAGGTGCTATCAAGGGCACAATCCAACCTCAGCCAACGTCTGATCGTCAGCCTGACTTCAGATGCATGAGATATCCTTTCAGCCTTTGCAGAGTGTGCCTGCTCCCAACCTCACCCTATCTTTTGTTTTCAGAATCTACCCTAGCACTCCTGGCCCAAAAGCCCTCATGATTGGGAATTCTGGTTCCAGAACGAAGCACTCTGCCTGCCCCCCAAAGAAAAACATTGTCTATGGCATTGCTCAGAAACCCCAAATGAAAATCAACCTGCTCAGCCCTCGGCAACACCCCAATTGCATAGGCTACCCTAAACACTATGCTCTGTCTTACATAGCCTGAGCCCAGACCTTGTGAGAGACATTGAGACAGTTGGCTTCACACCCAGCACATCGAACCTGCCATGGGTTAGGCCATTTCATCCCTTCCCATTGACCTGGGTGTCTTCCTGGAGGTATATTCTGAGGCTGTGTCAGACTATGCATTTTTTCTGGAGCTTCCTATGGAATTGGGGTGGTATTAGGGGCCTTGCAATTTTCTCTTAATCTGGTGGGTTGGGAAACTGAGACAGGCTGACATTCCTTGGGAGAGCTGGCCCAGTGCTGTTGTGTGTTCCTGGAGGCCCCATCCTGGAGGGCATATGGGTCAGGACTCTGGGTCCAAAGTCTTCAGACACAAACTCGGGTAAGAGTTAAGCTCGAGGTGATGGCAGACCCAATCTGCAGACCCTGAGCGAAGCATCTCCAGATATGAAATTCGGACGGCTGTGAGGCAGGAGCACAGTCTTTTCTGTCTGACTTGTTTGTCTATGATGGCCACGAAATGGAGGGGTGGCCTCATGGGTCCATGTGAGATTCTACCTCTCTGGGAATTCTGCTCGGCACCCAAGAGTTTGGTGTATTTCCGGGGGATGGGAGGAGCGCAGTTTTCTGAGTCAGGGATCCCGTCCAAACAGCCATTCCAGAGATGGGTCCTGGGTTCTGGAGCCTGGATCACCGCAACAAGGCTTAGGATTTGGGCCTAGGGTCCTGCTCTATGTTTTCCTGGTACAGCTCCCGAGTGTTCTTGTTGGAAATGGGTCTCATTCTGAGGGTCACAATGCCTGTTTTTGCCCAGATGCCCATGCTGAGTGGGTGTGACCTCATGGGCTATCCACTTGGCTCCCACTCTGAGGGTTGGACTGCCATCTCAACATTCAGTTTTCCTGCCATGGGGAAGGAGGGGTACTTTTTTATGCTTCAGGTTCCCCCATGGGCAGGAATTTGAGCTAAGTTCTGGGACAGGTGCCTGAATAGCCAGTTCACTTTGAGATGAGGTCCTCGGGCCAAGGCAGGACCCACCTGCAGAAAATGAGGCCTGCTTTCTGGGTGGCTGTCAGGAGCTCGGGCTCGAGCTGTGTCAGACAGAACATTCGTGGAGAGTTCGGCCTAAGATATTGGGGTGCTTTTGAGAGCTGTGCAACTGGATCCTCATGGGGGATTTTTGCACAGACCCTTTCTTCACTTCTTCTATCTGGTGAGCAGGCAGATGGCTGCATTACGGCTCCAGAATATCCAAGTTGGAGGGTTTGCAGGCGAGGAGTGTGAGGACAGAAGTATGAAAACATAAGCTACGGTTACGCTCAGTGCCGAGCACATGTCTATTCCAATGTACAGCAGTTGTTTCGAGATCTTCAGCACCTGGGCGAGGGGAAGATGTCTGCTCACGCTGGAGTTTGTATCCATGATGGCCAACAAATGGTGGGGAGGCCTCAAGAATTCTTGGAGGTTTTTCCAAGCTGGAGCTTGTGAGCTGCTCCAAACATCAAGGTGTCCTACTAAGGGACAGCAGAAGTCTTCTTACAGGGCTCCAGGGTCCCCCATATGGAAGATTCGATAGCAATGCTCTCTGAATGGAGGCCTGGGAAGCCAATCTCGTGTTACCATTGCAGCTGAGGAACAGGGTAAGCTTGAACCAATGACACTGATTCCAAGTTCCAAGTGATTTGCGTTGATGGAAGTTCTCAGTCTAACAGGTCCCAATGCTGCTTGGTGTCCAGGGAGACCTTAGAATGTGGTGGCGGCTCTCTGACCATTGAGGATTCTCTATCCTTAGGATTAGACCCAGTACCCAGGAGCCAGGTTTCCTTCTTGGGACAGGATGTGTGCTCTTGTATGGCTCACGGACCACAGGTTGGACCATATGCTTGAATTTCCAGAACAGACCTCTAGGAAGAGAGACCTCAAAACATAAGCTAGGGTTCTGATGAGGTTTTAGGGCCATGGAAGTTTCAATCTTCGGACTAAGTGCCATTGGCCTGCATGTCATCCTGGAGGTAGGTGCTGAGGCTGTGTCAGGCTGTGCACTTATTCCAGAGTGGCCTATGATATTGGGGTGCAGTCAGGGGCCTTGCAGTTTTCTCCTAATCTGGACATTTTGGGAAACTGAGATGGGCAGGGTTTCCTCAGGAGAGCAGGGCCAGTGATGTCATGTGTTTCTCGAGGCCCCATCCTGGAGGTCATGTGTGTCAGGACTTTGGGACCAAAGACTTTAGACACAACCTCGGATAAGAGATAGGAGTGAGGTGATGGCAGTCCGAATATGAAGACCCTGAGGGAAGCTCCTCGGGATTTGAAATTCAGGTGGCTGGGAGGGAGGAGCACAGGCTTTTCTGTCTGGATTGTGTGTCTAGGATGGCCACTAAATGGAGGGGTGACCTCATGTGTCCATGGGATATTATTCCACTCTGGTGATTCTGCTTGGCACCCAAGAGTTTGATTTCTTTCTGGGGAAGAGGAAAAGACTGTATTCCATCTCTGGGATCCTGTCCAAACAGGGATTCCAGAGATGGGTTCTGGGTCCAGACACTGGGAAAACTTAACCAAAGCTTCGATTTGGGATCCTTGTCCAGATCCCAAGGGGGATCTTTGGAAAGGGGTCTCATTCTGAGGGTCACAATGCCTATTTGTGCCCAGCTGCCCGTCCTGTGTAGGCATGGTCTCATGGACCATGCACCTGGTTCCCACTCAGGGTTGTACAGCCATCTCAACATTCAGTTTTCTGGCCATGGGGAAGGAGGAGCACTCTTTTGTGCTTCCGAGTCCCCTATGGGCAGGAATTTGAGCTAAGTCTGGGACAGGTACCTGAATATCCAGGTTGCTTCAAGATGATGGCCTCGGGCCAAGGTTGGACCCACCTGGAGGATATGGGGCCCACTATCTGGGTGGCTGACAGGAGGTCGGGGATCAGGCGGTGTCAGATAGACAATTTATGCAGAGTTCGGTCTATTATATTGGGGTGCCATTGAGGGCCGTGCAGGAGGATCCTCATGTGGGTTTCTACGAAGACCCATAGGGCACTTCTTTCTGGTGGGCAGGCAGAAAGCTGCACTGTGGCTTCAGAATTCCCAATATGAAGGGCTTGTAGGCGAGGAGTGTGAAGACAGAAGTCTGAAAACACAAGCCACGGATAAGCTCAGTGCCGACCACAGGACCATTCCATTGTGCAGTGGTTGTTTCGAGATTTCCAGCACCTGAGTATGGGCGAGGGTCAGATGTCTGCTCACGCTGGGTTTGCATCCATGATGGTCAACGAATTGTGGGGTGGCCTCAAGAATTCTTGGAGATTTTCCCAAGCAGGACCTTGTGAGCTGCTCCAAACAGCAAGGTGTCCTACTGTGGGACAGGGGAAGTCCGCTTACAAGGCTCCAGGGTCCCCCATATAGAAAGATTCGACAGCAGAGGTCTCTGAATGGGGGCCTGGGAAGTCTTCCTTGCATGACCATTGCAGCTGAGGAACATTGCAGGCTTGATCTGCTGGTTTTTGTTCAAATTTCCAAGTGATCTAAGTTGACGGATGTTCTCAGTCTAATGAGTCACAATGCTGCTTGGTGTCCAGGGAGACCTTAGAATGTGGTGGTGAGGGTGCCTGGGTGGCTCAATGGGCTAAGCCGCTGCCTTCGGCTCAGGTCATGATCTCAGGGTCCTGGGATTGAGTCCCGCATCGGGCTCTCGCTCAGCAGGGAGCCTGCTTCTTCCTCTCTCTCTCTCTGCCTTCCTCTATGCCTACTTGTGATCTCTCTCTGTCAAATAAATAAATAAAATCTATATAAAAAAAAGAATGTCGTTGTGGGTCTGTGGCCATGCAGGATTCTCCTACCTGAGGGTTAGACCCAGTTCCCAGGAGCCAGGTTCCCTTTTCGGGACAGGAGGGGTTCTCTTGTATGGCTCAGGGACCACATGTCGGATCATATGTTGGATTTCAAGACCAGGCCTCTGGGCACAGAGGCCTGAATATCTAGGCTAGGGTTCTTATGAGGTTGTAGGGGCATGTCATCCTCAACCTTCGGACTTAGGGACTTTGACCTGTGAGTCTTCCTGGAGGTAGATGCTCAGGCTGTGTCAGACTGTGCATTTTTTCCAGAGTGGCCTATGAAATTGGGGTGGGCTCAGTGGCCTTGCAGGCTTTTCCTAATCTGGAGGGTTTGTGCAACTGAGACGGCAGAATTTCATCCAGAGATCAGGCCCAGTGATGTAGTGTGGTTCTGTCAGCCCCATCCTGCAGGGAATGTGGTTAAGGGCTCTGGGACCAAAGTCTTCAGACACAAAATTGTGTATCAATTAGGAGGGAGGTGATGGCAGCCCCGATCTGCAGACGCTGAGGGCAGCTCCTCAGGATTTGAAATTCGTGTGGCTGGGAGGCAGGAGCAAAGGCTTTTCTGTCTGGATTATGTCTAGGATGGCCTTGCAATGGTGGGGTGTCCTCATGTGTCCATGGAATATTCTACCTCTCTGGGGATTCTGCCCAGCACCCAAGAGTTTGGTGTCTCACTGCGAAGGAGAGAGCTTGGTTTACTGTTTCAGTGTTTCCGTCAACACAGGGATTCCAGAGATGGGTTATAGGTCCCTGTGCCTGGATAACCCTACAAAGGCTTAGTATTTGGGCCTAGAG
This sequence comes from Mustela nivalis, assembly GCF_964662115.1. Lineage (NCBI taxonomy): Eukaryota > Metazoa > Chordata > Mammalia > Carnivora > Mustelidae > Mustela > Mustela nivalis. The sequence continues at coordinate 1,471,598 of NW_028136484.1, read as the reverse complement.
GCTTGACTGCCTGGCTCTGTGGGGCTTTGCTTCAGCTCCCATGGAGACTTGTTGGAAATGGGTCTCAGGGTAAGGGTCACAATGCCTGTTTTTGCCCAGATGCCCATCCTGAGTGGGCATTGGCTCTTGTTCCATGCACCTGGATCCCAATATGAGGGTTGGACCACCATATCAACATTTAATTTTCCTTCTATGAGGAAGGAGGAGTACTCTTTTGTGCTTCAGATTCCCCCATGCACAGTAATTTGAGCTATGTTCTGGGACTGGTACGTGAATAACCAGGTTGGTTTGAGATGAAGGACTCAGGTCAAGGCAGGTCACACCTGCCAGATATGGGTCCCGCTATCTAGGTGGCTACCAGGAGGTCGGGGCTCGAGCTGTGTCAGACAAAGCATTAGTTCACAAGGTGGCCTATGATATTGTGGTGCTATAGAGGGCTGTGCTGGTGGAACCTTATATGGAGTTTCACGCAGACCGATAGGGCACCTCTTTTTTCTGGTGGGCAGGCAGAAGGCATTGTGGCTCCCAAATTCCCAATATGGGGGACTTGAATGCGAGGAGTGTGAGAACAGAAGGCAGAAAACACAATCTATGCTTAATCTCAGTGCCGAGAACATGGCCGTTCCAATGTGCAGTGGTTTTTTCGAGATCTCCAGCATCTGAGTACAGGCGAGGGTCAGATGTCTGCTCATGATAGAGTTTGTATCTATCGTGGCCAACAAATGAAATATCCAGCACCTGAGTAAAGGTGGATTTCAGATGTTTACGCACACTGGAGTTTGTGTCTCTGATAACCGAATGGAGGAGTGGCATCAAGAGGCTGATGCATGTGAGATGCTCCAAACAGCAAGGTTGTTTTTTCTACTGGACAGTTAGAGTCTGGTATGTTTTCTGCAGGGCCCCCCATGTGAAAAGTATGGGTAGCAGAGCCCTTCCACATGGATGCCTGGAAAGCACACCTCCATTGACCAATGCAGCTGAGGAACATGCAGGTTCTTTACAGTGCTTCTGGGGCGAAGCACCAAGGTCTTGAGTTGACATGGAATCTCTTGAAGATGGGTTACAATGCTGGTTTTTTTTACCAGGTAGATCTTAGAATGTGTTGGTGGCTAAGGTGCCTGCAAGATTCTCCTACCCTGAGGGTTTAACACATGTCGAAGAGCACGGTTACCTTCTGGGGACAGGAGATGTAGTGTTTTGTGGCTCAGGGACCACATTCCATATCATAAGTTCCTATTCAAGAACAGGCCTCTGAAGACAGATGCCCGACAACCTAATCTAGGGTTCCAATGAGTCCCAGGGGCATGAGAGGTTCAATCTTCAGACTTAGGAAAGTTGACTTGGGTGTCTGCCAGGATGTAGGTGATCAGGGAGTTTCAGACTGCACACTTATGTCCAGAGTAACCTCCAATATTGGGGTGGCCACAGGGGCCTTGAATGTTTCAACCAACTCTGGAGGGTTTGGTTAACTGACATGCACAATTTCCATGGGGATGGCAAGCACAGTCCTGTGGTGTGGCTCCAGAGACTCCACCCTGGAGGGCATGTGAGCCATGGTTCTGGGAGGAAAGTCTGCAAACACAAACTCGGGTTAGGTTTAGTGGCTAGGTTATCGCAGGGCAATGTGTAGACCTGGAAGGCTACTCGTCAGGAACAGTAACTGGAATGACCCGAAGGTGGAAGCACAGGCTTTTATATCTGGATTGTGTGTCTAGGGTGACCTCAGAATGTAGCTGTGGCCTCATGGGTCCATGGGAGATTTTTCCTCTAAGGATACTGGCGGTTCCCAATATTTTGATGACTATTTGAGATGGGAAGACTGCTATTTTCGATCTTAGGTGTGCCCCAAAACAGGGATTCCAGAGATGGGCTCTGGGTCTAGGCGCCTGGAAAATCCCACCAAGGGTTGGGATTTGGGCTTATGGGCAGACCAGGCCTGCAATGCAGGATCTTGGTGGTGCAACTGAGAGGGCTTGTTTGGAAGCATGCTCAGGCTGAGCATTACAATGCCTGTTTTTGCCCAGGGTGGCCCTCAGGAGTGGGCGTGGTCCCATTGTCCATTTTCTGGCTCCCACACTGAGGGATGGACACACATTCCAATGGCCAGGTTTCCAGCCATGGGAAAGGAGGAAATATCTATTGTGCTTCATGTTCCCCCATAGGCAGGGATTACAGCAAAGGTCTGGGGACAGATGCCTGAATACCAAGGATGCATAGAGATGACAGATTTGGGCCATGGCCGTTCTCACATGCTGGATATGGGCCCCGCTCTCTGGGTGGCTGACACGAGGTCTGGGCTCAGGCTGTGTCAGACACAGCACTAGTGGCCAGAGAAGTCTATATATTGGGGTTCTCTCCAGGGCCGAGTAAATTGATCCTCATGTAGGGTTTCTGGCCAGACTCACGAAGCACTTCTTTCTGTGGGGCAGGCAGAATGCTGCCTTATGGATCCAGAATTCCCTATCAAGAGGGTTTGGGGACAAATAGGGTGAGAATGCAATTGTAAACACCAGCTATGCTTAAATTGAGTGCCAAGCGGAAGTCAGTTTCAATGTGCAGCAGCTTATACGAGATATCCAGCACCTGAGTAAGGGCAGATGTCAGATATTTGCTCACACTGGAGTTTGTGTCTAGGATGACGACTAATGGAGGGGTGGCTTCAGGAGGCAATGGAGGATTACCCACGCTTAAGATTGTGAGATGCTCCAAACAACAAGGTTTCCTTCTAATGGACAGGAGGAGTCTGTTTTTTTTTCCTCCAGGGTCCCTCAAGTGGAAGTTTGCGTAGCAGAGCCCTCCCGCATGGATGACTGGAAAGCACACGTCCAATGACCATTGCAGCTGAGGAACATGACAGGTTCGTTTTGGTGGTTCTGGTGCCAAGTACCAAGGCCTTGAGTTGACTTGGAATCTCTTACAGATGTGTCCCAAAACTGGTTTGTTACAAGGGAGTTCTTAGAATGTATTGGTGGCTATGGGCCACGCTGAGGGTTTGGCACAGGTCGATGTGCACAGTTTCCATCTTGGGAGAGGAGATGTTCTGTTTTGTGGCTCAGGGTACATATGTTGTATCCTGACTTGGTATTCAAGAACAGGCCTCTGAGGATTGATGCTTGCAACCTAATCTAGAGATCCAATGATGTCCTTGGTGCCCATCAGGTTCAATTTTCTTACTAAGGACCATTGATATGGTTGTCTGACTGGATGTAGGTGATCAGGGTGTTTCAGACTGTGCATTTGCATCCAGAGCCACTTCCAATATTGGGGTGGGCTCAGGGGCCTTGCAGGTTTCTCCTAACTTGGAGGCTTTGGGGAACTGTGATGGGCACAGTTTCCTTGGGGATGGCAGGCCCAGTCCTGTGGTAAGGCTTCAGAGACCACCTCCTTGAGGATATGAGAGCCATGGTTTTGGGAGGGAAGTCTGCAAACACAAATTTGGGTCAGGGATAGTGGCAAGGTGATCGCAGGTCCAATGCATAGACCTAGAAGGCATCACGTCAGGAACTGTAATTAGGGTGACTGAAAGCTGGTAGCACAGGCATTTCTATCTGGATTGTGTGTCCAGGATGTGCTCTGAATGTAGACGTGGTCTCATGGTTCAATGGGAGACTTTTCCTCTCTAAGGATCCTGGTGGATCTCCATAGATTGGTGGTTTTTTAGAGAAGAAAAGAGTGCTCTTTTCCATCTTAGGGGTGCTCCAAAACAGGGAAGAATGCTGTTTTCCAACTTAGGCTTATGCCAAAACAGGGATTCCAGAGACGGGCTCTGGGTCTGGGTGCCCGGATATCCCACCAAGTGTTAGGATTTGGGCCTAGGGGCATTCCAGGCCTGCAATGCAGGATCCTAATGGTGTAACAGAGAGGGCTTGTTTGAAAGCATGCTCAGGCTGAAGGTCATCATGCCTCTTTGTGCCCAGGGGGGCCCTCAGGAGAGGGCGTAGTCTCATTGGCCATATAGCTGGATCCCACTTTGAGGGTTGGACACCCATTGCAACAGCCAGGCTTCCTGCAATGGAAAGAGGAGTTCTCTATTGTGCTTCAGGTTCCCCCATTGGCAGGGTTACAGGAAAGGTCTGTGGAAAGTTGCCTTAATACCAAGGATGTGTACAGATGACAGGCTAAGAATTCCCAGGTAACAAAACAGCATTGTTACTCATGTTCATGACATTCCATGTAAAAATAAGCCCTTAGTACTTCGCCCCAGAGCCACCAGAATGAACTTGCCATGTTCCTAAGCTGCAATGGTCAGTGGAGGTGTGGTTTCCAGGCAACCATACGGGGGTGCTCTGCTACACAAACTTTGCAATTGGCGGGGACCCTTGAGACAAAAAAACAGAATGCCCCTGTCCGGTAGAAGGAAACCTTCTGTTTGGAGCATCTCACAAGCCCCAGCGTGGGAAATCCTCCATTTCCTCTTGAAGCCACCACTCCATTTGTCAGTCATCATAGACACAAACTCCAGAATGAGCAAACATCTGACATCCGCCCTTACTCAGGTGATGGATTTCAATTCGATCTCTGCACACTGGAATTGCATTTAGTTTGACTGAATTAAGCCATAGCTTGGGTTTACAATTCCATCCTCAGTCTACTGGTCCACAAGCCCTATTGTGAGGGAATTCTGGAGCTACAACACAATATTCTGCCTTCCCCATAGAAAGAAAAAGGGCCTGGAGAGTCTGCCCAGAAACTCCATATGATGGTCAATCTTCTCGGTGCTAGACGGAACCCTGATTCATAGGCTGCCCTGGGCACTAGTGCTGTGTCTGACATAGCCGGAGCCAGGACCTAGTGTCAGCCACTGAGAGATCAGGGCCCATATCCAGCATGTGAGACCAGCTATGGCCCAAGTCTGTCTTCTCTTCTATTCTTGGTATTCAGGCATCTGTACCCACACCTTTGCTGAAATCCTTGCCATTGGGGGAACCTGAAGCACAATAGAGAACTCCTCCTTCCCCATGGAAGGTATTCTGACAGTTGGGATAGTTGCTCAACCCTCAAAGTGGAAGGCAGCTCCATGGCCAAGGAGACCATGTGCACTCATGATGGCTTCCCCGGGCACAAGCAGGCATTGTGACCTCAGCCTGAGCATGCTTTCAACCAAACGCTCTCAATTGCATCTCTGGGACCCCGAATTGCAGGCCTAGTACACACCTAGGCCCAAATCCTAACCCTGGTGGGATTTTACAGGGGCCCAGACAAAGGGCCCATCTCTGGAATCCCTATTTTGGGGGACCCTTAAGATGGAAAACAGCACTCTTCCCTTCCCCGAGATAGTCACCAAACTCATGGTAGCCACCAGGATCCTTGAGTGGAAAAATCTGCCATAGACCCATGAGAACACACCTGCATTCCGAGGCCATCCTGGACATACAATCCAGATACATATCATGTGCTATCACCTTTGAGTCATCGGATTTACAGTTCCTGACGAGCTGCCTTCCAGGTCTATGCATTGGGCCTGCAATCACCTTGCCATTAACCTAAACTGAGTTTGTGTTTGCAGACTTCCTTCCTAAAACCATGGCTCACATGACCTCCAGGTTCTGGCATCTGAAGCCACACCACAAGACTGTGCATGAGATCCTCAAGGAAACTGTGCCCATCACTTTTGCCCGATACCTTTAGATTAGGAGAAACCTGCAAGGCCCCTGAGCGAAGCCAAATAATGGAGGCCGCTCTGGGCACAAATGCACAGTCTGAGACACCCTGATCACCTCCATACAGGCAGACACCCAAGTCAATGCTCCTGAGTCAGAAGATTGAACCTGACATGCCCCGAGGACTTCATTGGCACACTAGATTAGGTTTACAGGTATCTGTCGTCAGAGGCCTGCTCTGGAATATCAACTTATGATAAAATATATAGTCCCTGAGCCACAGAACAGAATATGTTCTCCCCAAAAAGGAAGCCATGCTCCTGGAATTGTGTCATACCCTAAGGGTATTTGGATCCTGAATGGCCCCTTAGCAACCAGCACATTCTATGATATTCCTGGTAACAAACCATCATTGTGCCCCATCTTCATGAGACTCCATGTCAACTCAAGGTCTCGATATATTGCCCCAGAGCCACCAGAATGCACCTGCCATGTTCCTCAGCTGCAATGGTCAATGGAGGGGTGATTTCCAGGCATCCCTGTGGGGTTCTCTGCTACAAAACTTTCCACATGGAGAAACCAGAGAAAACAAACCAGACTTCTCCTGTCCGGTAGAAAGAAACTTTGCTATTTGGAGCATCTCACAAGCCCCAGCATGGGAAATCCTCCATGGTCTCTTGACGCCACCCTTCCATTTGTGGGTAATCACAGACACAAACTCCAGTGTGAGCAAACATCTGACATCCACCCTTACTCAGGTGCTGGATATTCGAAACGGCAGCTGCACACTGGAACTGCCTTTTGCTTTTCACTGAACTTAACCATAGCTTTGTGTTACTATTCTATCCTCACCACACTGGTCCACAATATCTCTTGATAGGGAATTCTGGAGCCACAACGCAGTATTCTGCCTTCCACATAGAAAGAAGAAGGACCTGTTGAGTCTGCCCAGAAACTGCACATGAGGATCAATCTACTCAGACCACGAGGCAACCCTGATTAATAGATTTCCCTGACCACTAGTGCTGTGTCTGACAGAGTCTAAGCCCCGACCTCGTTTCAGCCACCCAGAGGTGAGGGCCCATATTTAGCATGAGAGATCGGCAATGGCCCTGGGCCATCATCTGTACCCATCCTTGGTATCCAGTCATCTGTCCCCCAAACTTTGCTGGAATTCCTGCCAATGGCGAACCTGAAACACAATAGAGAACACCTCCTTCCCCATGGCAGGAATATTGGCTGTTGGGATGGTTGTCCAACCCTCAGCGTGGGAGCCAGCTGCATGGCCAAGGAGACCATGCCCACTCCTGAGGGCCGACATGGGCACAGGCAGGCATGGTGATCCTCAGCCTGAGCATGTTTTCAAACAAACACTCTCAGTTGCTCCTCCAGTACCAGCATTGCAGGCCTGGTATGCCCCTAGGCCCAAATCCTAACCCTTGGTGGGATTTTCCAGGTGCCCAGACCCAGAGTCCGTCTCAGAATCCCTGTTTGGGGCACCCTTAAGATGGAAAACAGCACTCTTCCCTTCCCTGAGAAAGGCACCAAACTATTGGGAGCCGCCAGGATCCTTAGAGAGAAAAAATCTCCCATGGACCCATGAAAACAAACCTGCATTCCGAGGCCATCCTGTCCACACAATCCAGAGAGAAAAGTCTTTGCTACCGCCTTCGAGTCATCCTATTTACATTTCCTGACGAGCTGCCCTCCATGTCTATGCATTGGGCCTGTGATCATCTCGACACTAACCCTAACCCCAGTTTGTGTTTGCCGACTTCTCTCCCAAAACCATGGCTTACATGCCCACCAAGATGTGGTCCCTCAAGCCACATCACAGGAAAGTTCCTGCCATCCCCAAGAAAACAGTGCCCATCAGGTTGTCCAAACCCTCCAGATTAGGAGAAACCTGCCAGGCCCCTGAACCCACCCCAATATTGGCGGTTGCTCTGGATGCAAACGTGCAGTCTGAACCACCCTGAGCACCTCCATCGAGGCAGAAAGCCAAGTCAATGGTTCTGAGTCAGATGATTGAACCTGACATGCCCCTAGGACTTCACTGGAACCCTAGATTGGGTCTTCAGACATCTGTTCTCAGAGTCCTGTTCTGGAATACCAAGTTATGATACAACATGTGGTCCCTGATTCCCACAACAGAACATCTCCTGTCTCCAGAAGGAAAATGTGCTCTTGGATCTATGTCCAACTTTCAGGGTAGATGGATCCTGCATGACCCATTAGCCCCAGCACCTTCTATGATCTCCCTGGTAACAAACCAGCATTGTGACCCAACTTCCTGAGACTTGATGCCAACTCAAGGTGTTGGTACTTTGCCCAAGAGCCATGAAACGAATCTGCCATGTTCCTCAGGTACAAAGGTCAATGGACGTGTGCTTTCTAGGCATCCAAGAGGTAGTTCTCTGCTACACAAAAATTCCACATAGGGAACCCTAGAGCAAACAAATAAGACTGCTCGTGTCAGGTTGAAGGAAACCTTGGTTGTTTGGAGCATCTCACAAGCCCCAGCCTGGGAAGTCCTCCACATTCTCTTGATGCCAACCCTCCATTTGTTAGTCATCATAGACACAAATTCCAGCATGAGCAAACATCTGACATCTGCTCTTACTCAGGGGCTGGATATTCGAATCAGTCACGCACACTGGAAATACCTTTCACTTGACACTGTATTCTAGCATAGTTTGGGTTTACAATTCCATCCTCACCCTACTGGACTGCAAGTCCTCTTGAGAGGGAATTAGGGAGACAAAACGCAACATTCTGCCTTCCCCATAGAAAGAAGAAGGGCCTGGTGAGTCTGCCCAGAAACTCCCCATGAAGATCAATCTACTTGGCCCTCGAGGGAACCCCGATTTATATTTTGCGCTGGCCACTAGCGCTGTGTCTGAGAGAGCCTGAGCCCCAACCTCGTGTCAGCCACCCAGAGTGTGGGGCCCTTATCCAGCATGTGGGACTGGCCATGGCCCAGTCATCTCTACCCATCCTTGGTATTCCGGCAACTATCCCAGACCTTTGCTGGAATCCCTACCAGTGGGGGAACCTGAAGCACAATTGAGAACTCCTCCTTCCCCATGGCAGGAAGCCTGGCTGTTGCTATGGGTGCCCAACCCTCAGAATTAGAACCAGGTGCATGGCCAATGAGACAACGCCCAATCATAAGGGCCGCCTGGGCCAAAGCAGGCATTGTGTCCCTCAACCTTAGCATGCATTCAAACAAATGCTCTCAGTTGTTTCTGCAGTGTCCCGCATCGCAGGCCTGGTATGCCCTTAGGACCAAATCCTAACACTTCGTGGGATTTTCCATGCCAACATAACCAGAGCCCGTCTCTGGAATCTCTGTTTTGAAGCACCCCTATGATGGAAAACAGCAATCTTCCCTCCCCTGAGAAAACTATTAGGAGCTGCCAGGATGCGTAGAGAAGAAAAATCTCCCAGGGCTCCATAAGACCACACCTTCATTCCGAGGCCATCCTGGACACACAATCCAGATACAAGAGACTGTGCTACCACCTTCGAATCACCTGGTTTACAGTTCCAGACGAGCTGCCCTACAGACCTACGCATTGGGCCTGTGATCACCTCGCCATTAACCCTACCCCAAGTTTGTGTTTGCAGACTTCTTTCCCAAAACCATGGCTCACATGCCCTCTATGATGGGTCTCTGTAGCCACACCACAGGAAAGATCCTGCTATCCCCAATGAAACTGTGTCAATCACAGTTGCCCAAACCCTCCAGATTAGGAGAGACCTGCAAGTCCCCTGAGCCCAGTCCAATATTGGAGGCCACTCTGGACACAAATGCACAGTGTGCAACACCCTGATCACCTCCATCCAGGAAGACACCCAAGTCAATGGTCCTGAGTCAGAAGATTGGTCCCTGAACCCCACAATAGAATATCTCCTGTCCCCAGATGGAATTCGTGCTCTTCAACTTGTGTCAAGGGTCGGGGTATATGAATTATGCACAGCCCCTTAGCCCCCAGCACATTCTAAGATCTCTCTGGTAACAAACAAACAGCATTGTGATCCATCTTCATGAGATTCCATGTCACTTCAAGACCTTGGTAATTCGCCCCAGAGCCACCAGAATGAACCTGCCATGTTCCTCACCTGATATGGTCAGTGGAGGTGTGCTTTCCAGGCATCCATGTGGGAGTGCTCTTCTACTTATTCTTTCCACATGTGGGACCCTGGAGCAAACAAACCAGACTGCCACTGACCAGTAGAAGGGAACCCTCTGTTTGGAGCATCTCAGAAGCACCAGCAGGAGAAATCCTCCATGGCCCTTGACACAACCCCTCCATTTGTCAGTCATCATAGACAAAAACTCCAGCATGAGAAAACATCTGAAATCTGCCGTTATTTAGATTCTGCACTTTCTCTTCCACCACTGCACACTAGAACTGCATTTCACTTGACACTGAATTTATCCATAGCTTGGGTTTAGAATTCCATCCTCAGCCTCCTGGTCTGCAAGCCCTCTAGAGAGGGAATTTGGAGCCACAAGGCAACATTCTCCATTCCCACTAGAAAGAAATAGGGCCTGGTGAATCTTCCCAGAAACTCCACATGAGGTTCAATCTACTTGGCACTCGATGGAACCTTGATTTATAGGCTGTCCTGGGCACTAGTACTAGTACTAGTACTAGTACTGTGTCTGACAGAGCCTGAGCCAAGACCTAGTTTCAGGCACCCAGAGATATGAGCCCATATCCAGCATGTGAGATTGGCCAGGGCCCAAGTCCATCATCTCTACCCATCCTTGGTATTCAGGCACCTGTCCCCAGACCTTTTATGTAATCCCTACCAATGGGGTAACCTAAAGCACAATAGAGAACTCCTCCTTCCCCATGGTAGGAATCCTGGCTGTTGATATGAGTGTCCAAACCTCAAAGTGGGAGCCAGCTGCATGGCCAAGGAGACAATGCCCACTCATGAGGGCTGCCCTGGGCACAAGTAGCCATTGTAACCCTCAGCTTGATGAAGCCTTCAAAAAAATGCTCTTAGTTGCACCTCCAGGATCCTGCATTGCAGGCCTGATATGCCCTTAAGCCCAAATCCTAACACATCGTGGGATGTTCAATGTGCACATACCCAGAGCCCGTCACTGGAATCCCTGTTTTGAGGTACCCCTAAGATGGAAAACAGCACTCTTCACTTCCCTGAGAAAGCCACCAAACTAATGGGATCCCCCAGGATCCTTGAGAAGAAGAATCTCCCATGGTCCCATGAGTCCACACCTGTATTCCGAGGCCAGCGTGGATATGCTATCCAGATACAAGAGACTGTGCTACTGGCTTCGAGTCACCTGATTTACAGTTCCTGACGTGCTGCCCTCCAGATCTTTGGATTGGGACTGTGAACACCTCTCCATTAACCTTATCCCGAGTTTGTGTTTGCAGATCTCTCTCTAAAAACAATAGCTCACATGTCCTCCAGGATGGGGCCCCTAGAGTCACACCACAAGACTGTGCTTGCCATCCCCAAGGAAACTGGGCCCATCACAGTTGCCCAAACCCTCCTGATTAGGAGAAACCCGGAAGGCTCCTGAGCACATCCCAATATTGGAGGCTGCTCTGGATGCAAATGCACAGTCTGAAACACCCTGATCACCTCCATCCAGGCAGACACCCAAATCAATGGTCCTGAGTCAGATAATTGAAACTGACATGGCCCTAGGACCTCATTGGAGAGGGATTAACTTTTCAGGCACCTGTCCTCAGAGGCCTCTTCTGGAATACCAACTTATGATACAAATTATGGCCCCTGAGCCCCAGGTTGGGAAATCCTCCATGGCCTCTTGACGCCACCTCTCCATTTGTTGGTTATCGTAGACACAAACTCCAGCCTGAGCAAACATCTGACATCCGCCCATATTCAGGCGCTGATATTGGAATCAGCTGCTGCACACTGGAACTGCCTTTCGCTTTGCAATGAATTTAAGCCTAGCTTCAGACTACAATTTCATCCTCACCCTACTGGTCTGCCATATCTCTTGATAGGGAATTCTGGAGCCACAATGCAACATTCTGCCTTCTTCATAGATAGAAGGACCTGGTGAGTCTGCCCATAAACTGCACATAAAGATCAATATACTCAGCCCAGGAGGGAACCCCTATTTATAGTTTGCCCTAGCCACTAGTGCTGTGTCTGACAGAGCCTGAGCCCCTACCTCGTGTCAGCAACCCAGATGGTGGGGCCCACATTAACCATGTGAGACCGGCCATGGCCCAGGGCTGTCATTACTACCCATCATTGGTATTCAGGCATCTATCCCCTAGATCTTAGCTGGAATCCCTACCAATGGGGGGACCTGAAGCACAATAGAGAATTCATCCTTCGCCATGGCAGGAATCCTGGCTTTTGGATGGGTGTCCAACCCTAGGAATGGGAACTGGCTGCATGGCTGAGTAGACATTGCCCAATCCTGATGGCCTCCGGGGCACAAGCAGGCATTGGAACCCTCAGCTTGACCATACTTTCAAACAAACGCTCTCAGTTGCACCTCCAGGATCCCGCATTGCAGGCCTGGTATGGCCCTAGGCCTAAATATTAACCCTTGGTGGGATTTTCCAAGCACTTAGACCCAGAGCTCATCTCTGGAATGCCTGTTTTGGGGCACGCTTAAGCTGGAAAACAGTACTCATCCCTTCCCGGAGAAATCCAACAAACTATTGAGAACCGCCAGGATCCTTAAGAGGAGAAATCTCCCATGGACCCTTGAGACAAAACCTGCAATAAAGGCCATTCTGGAAATTAAATCCAGATACAATTACCTGTGCTACCACCTTTGAGTTACGTGATTTACAGTTCCAGACTTGCTGCCCTCCTGGTCTATGGATTGGGACTATGATCACCTTGCCACTAACCCTAACCTAAGTTTGTGTTTGCAGACTTCTCTCTCAAAATCATGGCGCACATGTCCTCCAGGATGGGGTCTCTGGAGTCACACCACAGGACAGTTCCTGCAATCCCCAAGGAAACTACCCATCACAGTTGTCCAAAAACCCCATATAAGGAGAAACCTGCAAGGAACCTGAGCCAACCCTAGTATTGGATGCCACTCTGGACACAAATGCACAGTCTGAAACACCCTCATCACCTGCATCCAGTCAGACACCAGAGTCAATGATCCTGAGTCAGAAGATTGAATGACATTCCCCTAGGGCCTCATTCAAACCCTTTATTAGGTTTTCAGGCTTCTGTCCTCAGAGACCTGTTCTGGATTACCAATTTATGATACAACATATGGCCGCTGAGCCCCACAACAGAATATCTCCTGCCCCCAGAAGCAATCCAGGCTCTTGGGCCTGTGTCAAATCCTCAGGCTAGATGAATCCTGCATGGCCCATTAACCACCAGCACATTCTAAGATCTTCCTGGTAACAAACCAACATTTTGACCCATCTTCATGAGGTTCCATGTCCAATCCAGTCTTTATTTCTTCGCCTCAAAGCCACCAGATGCCATGTTCCTTCGCTGTCATGGTCAATGAAGGTGTGCTTTCCAGTCACCCATGTGGGAGATCTATGTTATCCGAACTTTCGACATGGGGAACCATGGAGGAAACAAATCAGACTGCCCCTGTCTGGTAGAAGGAAACCTTGCTGTTTGGAGCATCTCAAAAACACCAGATTGGGAAATCCTCCATAACCTCTTGACGCCACCCCTCCATTTTGTGTCATCATAGACACAAACTCCAGCATGAGCAAATATCTGACATCCACCCTCACTCAAGTGCTTAATATTGGATTCAAACATTGCACACTGGAAACTTCTTTCGCTTGATACAGAATGTAACCATAGCTTAGGTTTACAATTCCATCCTCAGCCTCCTGGTCCACAAGCCCTCTTGATAGTGAATTCTAGAGCCACAAAACAGCATTCTGCCTTCCCCTTACAAACAAGAAGGGCCTGGTGAGTCTGCCCAGAAACCATACATGAGGATCAATCTGCTCGGCACTCGAGGGAACCCCAATTTATAGGCTGCCCTGGGCACTAGTGCTGTGTCTGACAGAGCCTGAGCCAAGACCTAGTGTCAGCCACCCAGTGATCGGGGCCCATATCCACGATTTGATACTGGCCATGGCCCATGTCCATCATCTTTACCCATCCTTGGTATTCAGGCCTCTGTCCCCAGACCTTTGCTGGAATCCCCGCTAATGGGGGAACCTGAAGCAATATAGAGAACTCCTCTTTCCCCATGGCAGGATTCTGGCTGTTGGGATGGTTGTCCAACCCTCAAAGTGGGAGCCAGCTGCATGGCCAATGTGACCACGCCCACTCATGAGGGCCACCTGGGCATAAGCAAGTATTGTGACCCTCAGCCTGAGAATGATTTCAAACAAGACCTCTCAGTTGCACCTCCAGGATCCTGCATGCAGGCCTGGTAAGCCACTAGGCCCAAATCTTAACACTTGGTGGGATTTTCCAGGGGACCAAACCCAGAGTCCGTCTCTGGAATCCATATTTTGGGGCACCCCTAACATGAAAAACAGCACTCTTCCCTTCCCCGAAAAAGCCACCAACTATTGGGAGCCACCAGGATCCTTAGAGAGGAAAAATCTCCCATGGACCCATGAGGCCACAACTGCATTCTGAGGCCATCCTGCACACAATACAGAGAAAAAAGCCTGTGATTCTGCCTTTGAGTCACCCGATTAACAGTTCCTGAAGAGCTGCCATCCATGTCTATGCATTGGGCCTGTGATAACCTTGCCACTAACCCTAACCCAAGTTTGTGTTTTCAGACTTCCCTCCCAAAACCATGGCTCACATGCCCTCCAGTTTGTGATAACTGGAGCCACACCACGGGATTGTACCTGTCTTCCCAACGGAAACTGTGATTGTCACTATTAAACAAACACTCTAGATTAGGAGAAACCTGCAAGTCCCTTAAGCCGAGCCCAATATTGGAGGCCACTCTGGACGCAAATGCACAGTCTGACACACCATATCATCTACATCCAGGCTGATATCCAAGTCAATGGTCCTCAGACAGAAGATTGAACCTGACATGCTCCTAGGATTCACTGGAACACTAGAATAGGTTTTCAGGTATCTGTACTCAGAAGGCTGTTCTGCATATCAATGTATGATACAATATGGTCACTGAGCCACACAAAAGAACATCTGTCCTTAGAAGAAAGCTGTGCTCTGGACCTGTGTCAAACACTCTGGGTAGATGAATCCTTCAAGGCCCCCTGGCAACCAGCACATTCTATGATCTCCCTGACAAAATACCAGCATTGTGACCCATCTTCATGAGACTCCATGACAACTCCAGCCCTTGGTACTTCGGCCCAGAGCCACCAGAATGAAACTGCCATGTTCCTCTGCTGCCATGGTCAATGTAGGTGTACTTTCCAGGCATCCAGCGGGAGTGCTCTGATACCAACTTTCCACATGGGGAACCCTGGAGGAAACAAACCAGACTCCCCTGTACGGTAAAAGGAATCTTTTCTGTATGGAGTATCTCAAGCCTGAGGGTGGGTAATCCTCCATGGCCTCTTGAGGCCACCCATCCATTTGTTGGTCATCATAGACACTAACTCCAGCGTGAGCAATCAACTGACATCTGCACTTACTCAAGTGCTGGATATTTGAATCAGCTGCTACACACTGGAATTGCCTTATGCTTGGCACTGAATTTAAAAGTAGCTTGGCGGGACGCCTGGGTGGCTCAGTTGGTTAAACAGCTGCCTTCGGCTCAGGTCATGATCCCAGCGTCCTGGGATCGAGTCCCACATCAGGCTCCTTGCTCCGTAGGGAGCCTGCTTCTCCGTCTGACTCTGCCTTCCACTCTGTCTGCCTGTGCTTGCTCTCGCTCGCTCTCTGACAAATAAATAAAATCTTGAAAAAAAAAAGTAGCTTGGGTTTGCAATTCCATCCTCACCCTGGTGTTCAGTAAGCTCTCTTGATAGGGAATTCTGAAGCCACAACACAGCATTCTGCCTTCCCCATAGCAAGAAAAAACAGCCTGGAGAGACTGCCCAGAAACCCTACATGAGGATAAATCTACTCGACCCTCGAGTGAACCCCATTTATAGGTTTACCTGGCCACTAGCGCTGAGTCTGACAGAACCTCGTCTCTGACCTCGTGTCAGGACCCAGAGACTGGGCTCCAACTCCAGAATGTGAGACCAGCCATGTCCCAGGGCTGTCATCTCTACCCATTTTGATTCAGGCATCTGTCCCCAGACATTTGCTGAAATCCCTGCCAATGGGGGAACCAGAAGCACAATAGGGAAATCCTCCTTCCCCATGGCAGGAATGATGGCTCTTGGGATGGGTTTCCAGACCTCAGAGTGGTAGCCAGCTGAATGGCCAATGATAACCCGCCCACTCATGAGGGCCGCCCTGGACACAAGCAGGCATTGTGACCCCCAACATGAGCATGCTTTCAAACAAACACTCTCAGTTGCATTCCAGAATCCAAATTTGCAGGCCTGATATTCCCCTAAGCACAAATCCTAACACCTGGTGGGATTTTTCAGGGGACCAGAAACACAGCCTGTCTCTGGAATCCCTGTTTTGGGACAACCCTAAGATGTAAAATAGCACTCTCCCCTTCGCCAAGAAAGCCACCATAGTATAGGGAGCCGCTAGGATCCTTGAGAGGAAAAATCTCCCATGGATCCATGAGACCACACCTGCATTCCGAGGCCATCCTGGACACAAAAGCCAGATACACAAGCCTGTGCTACCACCTTCAAGGCAACTAATTTATAGTTCCAGACGAGCTGCCCTCCAGGTCTATGCATTGGGCCTGCGATCACCTCACCGCTAACCTTAACCCGAGTTTGTGCTTACAGACTTCTATCCCGAAACCATGGCTCATATTTCCTCCAGGATGGGGTCTCTGGAGCCACACCAAAGGACTGTGCCTGCCATCCCCAAGGAAAATGTGTCCGTCACATTTGCCTAAAACTTCGAGATAAGGAGAAACCTGCAAGGCCCCTGAGCCCACCCCAATACTGGAGGCCCCTCTGGACACAAATGTGCATTCTGAAATACGCTGACCACCTGAATCCAGGCAGATACCCAAGTCAGTGTTTCTCAGTCAGAAGATTGAACCTGACATGCTCCTATGACCTCATTGTAACCCCTGATTAGGTTTTCAGGCATTTGTAATCAGAGACCTGTTCTGGAGTACCAACTTAAGATACAACATATGGTCCCTGATCCCCACAACAGAACATCTCCTTTCTCTAGATGGAAGCCGTGCTCTTGGAACTGTGTCAAACCCTCAGGGTAGATGAATCCTACTTGGCCCGTAGCCACCAGCAGATTCTAAGATCTCACTGGTAACAAGCCAGCATTGTGAGCGATCTTCATGAGATTCCATGTCAACTACAGGCCTTGGTACTTCACCCCAGAGCCTTCAGAAAGAACCTGCCATGTTCCTCAGCTGCAATGTTCAGTGGAAGTGTGCTTTCCAGGCATCCATGTGGGAGTGCTCTGCTACCCAAACTTTCCACATGGGGGACTCTCGAGCAAACAAATCTGACTGCCCTGTCCTGTAGAAGGAAACCTGGCTGTTTGGAGCATCTCACAAGCTCAAGTGTGGGAAATCCTCTATGACCTCTTTTCAACTCCTCTCCATTTGTCGGTCATTATAGACACAAACTCCAGCTTGAGCAAACATCTGACGTCTGCGCTTACTCAGGTGCTGGATATTCGAATCAGCCGCTGCACATTGGAAATGCCATTCGCTTGTCACTGAATTTATTCATAGCTTGGGTTTACAATTCCATCCTCACCCTACTGGTCCACAAGCCCTCATGATAGGGAATTCTGCAGCCACAACACAGCATTCTGCCTTCCCAATAGAAAGAAGAAGGGCCTGGTGAGTCTGCCCAGAAACTCCACATTATGATCAATCTACTTGTCCCTTGAGGGAACCCTGAATTATAGACAGCCCTGGCCCCTAGTGTTGTGTCTGACAGAGCCTAAGCCCCGACCTCGTGTCAGCCACCTAGAAGGCGGGGCCCATATCCCGCATGTTAGACTGGCCACGGAACAGAGCCGTCATCTTTACCCATCCTTGGTATTCAGGCATGTGTCCCCAGACCTTTCCTGGAATCCCTACCAATGAGGGAACCTGAATCACAATAGAGAAATCCTCATTCCCCATGGCAGGATTCCTGTAAGTTCGGAAGGGTGTCCAACACTCAGAGTGTTAGCCTACTGAATGGCCATTGAGACCACCCCCATTCCTGAGGGCCACCCTATGCAAAAGCTTGCATAGTGACCCTCAGCCTGAGCATGCTTTCAAACAAACGCTCTCAGTTGTATCTCCAGGACTTGCATTGGAGGCCTGGTAAGCCCCTATGCCCAAATCATAACCCTTGGTGGGTATTTCCAGGTGCCCAGAGCCAGAGCACTTCTCTGCAATCCCTGTTATGGGACACCCTTAATATGGAAAACAGAACTCTTTCCTCTCTGAGAAAGCCACCACATTATAAGGAGCCGCCAGGATACTTGAGAGGAAATATCACCCATGGACACCTGAGACCACACCTGCATTCTTAGTCCATCGTGGATACACAATCCAGATAAAAAAGCCTGTGCTACCTCCTTTGAGGCATGCGATTTACATTTCACACGGAGCTTCCCTCCAGGAGTATGCATTGGGCCTACAATCACTTCGCCACTAAACCTAACCCGCATTTGTGTTTGCAGACTTCCCTCCCAAAACCATGGCTCTCATGCCCTCCAGCATGGGGTCTCTGGAGCCACACCACAGGACTGTGCCCACCATTGCCAAGGAAACTGTGCCCATCAAATTGCCCTATCTTTCCAGATTAGGAGAAACCTGCAAGGCCCCTGAGCCCACCCCAATACTGGTTGCCACTCTGTACACAAATGCACAGTCTGGAACACCCTGATCACCTACATCTAGGCAGACTTTGAAGTCAATGATACTGAGTCAGAGGATTGAACCTGACATTCCGTTAGGATTTTATTGGAACCCTAGATTAAATTTTCAGGCATCTATCCTCAGAGGCCTGTTCTGCAATACCAAATTATGATACATTTGGTCCGTTAGCCCCACATCAGAACATCTCTGGTCCGAGAAGGAAACCGTGCCCTTTGACCAGTGTCAAACCCTCAGGGTAGATGAATCCTACATGGTCCCTTAGCGACCAGCACACTGTAAGGTCTCCATGGTAACAAACCTGCATTATGACCCATCTTCATGATACTTCATGTCAACTCCAGGCCTTGGTAATTCGCCCAAGAGCCACCAGAACGAATTGGCCATGTTTCTCAGCTGCAATTTTAATGGAGGTGTGCTTTTCAGGCATTCACGTGGGAGTGCTCTGCTACCCAAACTTTCCACATGGGGGACCCTGGAGCAAATAAACCAGACTCCCCCTGTGTGGTAGAAGGAAACTTTACTGTTTAAAGCATCTCACAAGCCCCAGCATGTGAAATCCTCCATGGCCTCTTGACGCCACCCCTCCATTCATCGGTCATCATAGACATAAACTCCAGCATGAGGAAATGTCTGACTTTCACCTTTACTCAGGTGCTGGATATCTGGAATCAGACACTGCACAATGGAACTGCCTTTTGCTTGGCACTGAATTGAACCTTAGCTTGAGTTTACAATTCCATCCTCACCCTACTGGTCCCCAAGCCCGCTTGATAGGGAATTCTGGGGCCACAACGCAGCTTTTTGCCTTCCCCTTAGAAAGAAGAAGGGCATGGTGATTCTGCCCAGAAACTCTGCATGAGGATCCATCTGCTCAGCCCTTGAGGGATCCCTGATTCATACTCAGCCCTGACCACTAGTTCTGTTTCTGACAGAGCCTGAGTGCTCAATTCATGTCAGCTACTCAGAGAGTCAGGCATGTGAGACTGGCCATGTCTCAGGTCCCTCATCTCTACCCATCCTTGGTATTCAGGCATCTGTCCCCAGACATTTGCTAGAATACCTGCTAATGGGGGAACCTGAGGCACAATAGAGAATTCTTCCTTTTCCATGGCAGGAAACCTGGTAGTTGGGATGGGTGTCCTACATTAAAGTGGTAGCCAGCTGCATGGCCAAGGAGACAACTCCCACTCATAAGGGCTGCCCTAATCACATCAGGCATTGTGACACTCAGACTAGCATGCCTTCAAACAAACGCTCTCAGTTGTACCTCCAAGTCACACATTGTAGGCCTGGTACTCCCCTAGGCCCAAATCCTAATCCTGGTGGGATTTTCCAAGCACCCAGACTCACAGCCCTTCTCTGGAATCCCTTTTTAGGGAACATCTAAGATTGAAAACAGCACTCTTCCATTCAAACGAGAAAGCCACCATACTTTTGGGAGCTTCCAGGATCTGTAGAGAGGAAAATACTCTCATGGAAACATTAGAACACACCTGCATTCCAAGGCTATCATGGACACACAATCCAGATACAAAAGCCAGTGCTAGTGCCTTCGAGGTACGTGATTTACAGTTCCTGACGATCTGCCCTCCAGGTCTATGCATTGGGCCTACGATCACCTCGCAACTCAACCTAATCCGAGTTTGTGATTGCAGACTTCTCTCCCAAAACCATGGCTTACATGCCCTCCACGATGGAGTCTCTGGAGCCACACCACAGGACTGTGCCTGCCACCCCCAAAGAAACCGTGCCCACAAATTTTCCTAAACCTTCAAGATTAGGAGAAACCTGCAAGGCCCCAGAGCCCACCCCAATATTGGAGGCCACTCTGTACACAAAGGCACAGTCAGAAACACCCTGATTGCCTATATATAGGCAGACACCGAAGTCAATGGTCCTGAGTCTGATGATTGAACCTGAAATTCCCCTTGGACTTCATTGGAACCCTAGATGAAGTTTTTAGGCATCTGTCCTCAGAGGCCTGTTCTGGAATTCCAACTTATGATACAACATTTGGTCCGTGAGCCCCACAACAGAACATCTCCGATACCCAGAAAAAAACCGTGTTCTTCGACCGGTGTCAAACCATCAGGATAGACTAATCATACATGGCCCCTTAGCCACCAGCACATAGTAAGATTTCCGTGGTAACAAAACTGCATTGTGACCCAACTTCATTAGAAACCAGGCCTTGGTACTTTGCCCTAGAGCAACCAGAAAGAACCTGCCATGTTCCTTAGGTGCAATGGTCAATGTAGGTGTGCTTTCCAGTATCCACGTGCGAGTACTATGCTACCCAAACTTTGCACATGGGGGAACCTGGTGTAAACAAACCAGACCTCCCCTGTCCAGTAGAAGGAAACCTTATGTTTGGATCAACTCACAGGCCTCAGCGTGTAAACTGCTCCATGGCCTCTTGATGCCACCACTCCATTGGTCAGTCATCATAGACACAAACTCCAGTCTAAGCAAACATCTGACATGCACCCTTATCCCGGTGCTGGATGTCTTGAATAAACCACTGCACATTGGATCTGCCTTCCACTTGGCACTGAATTGAACCATAGCTTGTGTTTACAATTCCATCCTCACCTGACTGGTCCCTAAGCCCTCTTGATAGGGAAATCTGGGGCCACAACGCAGCATTCTGCCTTCCCCATCGAATGAAGAAATGCCTGGTGAGTCTGCCCTGAAAACCCACATGAGGATCAATCAGGTCGGTCCTCGAGTCAACACCGATTTATAGGCTGCCATGGCCACTAGTGCCGTGTCTGACAGAGCCTGAGCTCGACTGAGTTTCAGCCACTAGAGAGCAGGCCCCATATCTAGCATTTGGGATTGCCATGGCCCAAGTATGTCATCTCTACCCATCCTTGATATTCAGGCACCTGTCCCCAGACCTTGGCAGGGATCCCTGCCAATTAGGGAACTTGAAGCACAATAGAGAACTCTTCTTTCCCCATGGCAATAAACCTGGCTTTTGGGATGGGTGTTCTACCCTCAAAGAGGGAGCCAGTTACAACATCAATGACACACTCCTGAGGACTACCCTTGGCACAAACAGGCATTGTGACCCTCACCCTGAGCATGCTTTCAAAAAATCCCTCTCAGATTCACCACAATGATCCCTCATTTCAGGCCTGGTATGCCTGTAGGTTCAAATCATAAAACTTGGTGGGATTTTCGAGGTGCCCAGACCCAGAGACCATCTCTGGAATTTTTGTTTTGGTGCACCCTTCAGATGGAAAACAGCACTCATCCCTTCCCCAAAAATGTCACCAAATTATGAGGAGCCACCAGGATCCATAGAGAGGCAATGTCTCCCATGGACCCATGAGAACACACCTGCATTCCGAGGCCATCCTGGACACACAATCCGGAGAGAAAAGCCTGTGCTACTGCCTTCCATTCACCCTAATTACAGTTCCAGATAAGCTGCTCTCAAGGTATATGCATTGGGCCTGTGATCACCTCGCCACTCACCCTAATTCGAATTTGTGTTTGCAGACTTATCTACCAAAACCATGGCACACATGCCCTCCAGGATGGGGTCTCTGGATCCACACTGCAGGACTGTCCCTGCCATCCACAAGGAAACTGTTCCCATCACAGTTGCCCAAACTGTCTAGATTAGGAGAAACCTACAAGGCCTCTGGGCCTACCCCAATTTCGGCGGCCGCTCTGAACACAAATGCACAGTCTGAAATACCCTGATCCCCTACATCCAGGAACACAGCCAAGTCAATGGTCCTGAGTCAGAATAATGAACCTAACATGCCCCTAGGACGTCATTGGAACCATTGATTCGGTTATCAGACATGTGTCCTCAGAGGCCTGTTCTAGAATGCGAAGTTATGATACAACATGTGGTGCCTGGGCCACACAACAGAACATCTCCTGTCCCCAGAAGGAAACCGTGCCCTACAATCTGTGCAAAATACCAGAGTAGTAGATTCCTGCACAACTACTAAGCCACCAGCACATTCTAAGATCTACCTGGTAACAAACCAGCTGTGTGGCCCATCTGCAAGAGATTCCATGTCAAATCAAGGACTTGGTACTTTGCTACAGAGACACCAGAATAAAGCTGCCATGTTCTTCAGTTGCAATGGTCAATGAAGTTGAACATTCCAGGCATCCATGCCGTAGAGCTCTGCTACCCAAACTTTCCACATGGGGGACCCTGGAGCAAATAAACCACACTCCACCTGTCCAGTAGAATGAAACCTTGCTATTTGGAGCAGCTCATGAGTCTCAACGTGAAAATCCCTACATGTCTTCTTGACGCCACCCCTCCATTTGTCAGTCATCATAGACACAAACTCCAGTGTGAGCAAATATCTGACGTCCTCCCTTACTAAGGTGCTGGATATCTCGAAAAAGCTGCTGGACACAGGAACTGCCTTCCGCTTGGCAGTGAATTGAACTGTAGCTTGTGTTTACAATTCCTTCCTCACCCGACTGGTCCCCAAGCCTTCTTGATAGCGAATTATGGAGACACAACACAGCATTCTGCCTTCCCGATAGAAACAAGTGCCTGGTGAGTCTGGCCAGAAACCCCACATGAGGATCAATCTGCTCGGCCCTATATCGGAGGGACCCTGATTTATAGGTTGCCCTGGCCACTAGTGCTGTGTCTGACAGAGCCTGAGCCCAGACCTAGTGTCAGTCACCAGAGTTTGAGCCCCACATCTAGCATTTGGGAATGCCATGGCTCAAGTATTTCATCTCTACCCATCCTTGGTATTCAGGCACCTGTCCCCAGACCTTTGCTGGAATCCCTGATAATGGGGCATCCTGAAGCACAATAGAGAACTCCTCCTTCTTCATATCAGGAAACTTGGCTGTTAGGATGGGTGTTCAACCCTGAAAGGGGGAGTCATTTACAAGTCCAGTGAGACCACACAAACTCCTCAGGGATGCCCTGGAGGCAAACAGGCCTTGTGACCCTCAGCCTGAGCATGCTTTCAAATAATCCTTCTCTGTTGCACCACCATGAACCCGCATTGCAGGCCTAATATGCCCCTAAGCCCAAATCCTAGCACATGTTGTGATGTCCCGGATGCCATGAACCAGAGCCCGTCTCTGGAATCCCTGTTTTGGGGCACCCATAAGGTGGAAAACATCACTCTCCCCTTCCCCGAAAAAGCCACCAAACTATGGAGAGCCACCAGGATCCATAGAGAGGAAAAGACTCCCATGGACCCATGAGACCACACCTGCATTCCAAGGCCATGCTGGACACACAATCCAAAGAGAAAAGCCTGTGCTACTGCCTTCCAGTCTCCCTAATTATAGTTCATGACGAGCTTCCCTCCAGGTCTACGCATTGGGCCTGTGATCACCTCGCCACTCACCCTAATTTGTATTTGTGTTTGCAGACTTCTCTCCCAAAACCATGGCTCACATGCCCACCAGAATGTTATCTCTGAAGCCACAACACAGAACTCTGGCTGCCAACCCCAAGTACACTTTGCATATCAGATTTGCCCAAACCTTCCAGATTAGGAGAAACCTGTGTGGCCCCTGAACCCACACCAATATTGCCGGCCACTCGGGATGGAAATGCGCAGTCTGAAACACCCTTATCACCTACATCCAGGGAAATAGCCAAGTCAATGATCGTGAGATAGACGATTGAACCTAAAATGCCCCTAGGCTCTCAATGGAACCCCATTAGGTTTTTAGGCATCTGTCCTCAGGGGCCTGTTCTGAAATACCAATCTATGACACATCATGTGGTCTCTGAGCCACACGACAGAACATCCCCTGTCCCCAAAAGAATACCATGCTCTTCGACCTGTGCCAAACCCTCAGGGTAGGAGAATCCTGCATGGCACCTTAGCAACCAGCACATTCTAAGTTCTCCCTGGTAACAAACAAGCATTGTGACCCATCTGCAAGAGATCCCATGTCAACTCAAGGCCTTGGCACTTTGTCCCAGAGCCACCAGAACGAATCTGCCATGTTCCTCAGCTGCAATTGTCAATGGAGGTGTGCTTTCCTGGCATCCATGCCGGAGAGCTCTTCTTCACAAACTTTCCACATGGGGAAACCTAGAGTAAACAAACCAGACTTCACCTACACTGTACAAAGAAATGTTACTTTTTGCAGCAGTTCACAGGCCTCAGCATGTGAACTCCTCCATGGCCTCTTTATACCACCCCTCCACTTGTCGGTCATCATAGACAAAAACTTTAGTGTGAGCAAGCATCTGACATCCACCCTTATTCCAGTGCTGGATGTCTCGAGTAAACTGCTACAAATTGGAACTGCCTTCTGCTTGGCACTGAATTGAACCATAGCTTTTGTTTACAATTCCACCCAAAACTGACTGGTTCCCAAGCTCTCGTGATTGGAAAACCTGGAGCCACAACACAGCATTCTGCCTTCCCTATTGAATGAACAAATGCCTGGGAATCTTCCCAAGAAACTCCACATGAGGATCAATCTGCTCCGCCCCCGAATCTACTCTGATATAAAGGCTGCCATGGCCACTAGCGCTGTGTCTGACAGAGCCTGAGCCCCGACCGAGTTTTAGGCCTCATATCTAGCATTTGGAATTGCTATGGCCCAAGTACGTCATCTCCACCCATCCTTGGTATTCAGGCACCTATCTCGAGACCTTGCTGGAAACCCTGCTAATGGGGCAACCTGAAGCACAGAGGAACCTGACAGAAGAGAACTCATCCTTCCTCATGGCAGGACATTTGGCTGTTGGGTTGGGTGTCCAACTCTCTAAGAGGGAGCCAGATATATGACCAATGAAACCACTCCCACTCCTGAGGGCCGCCATGGGAGCAAACAGGCATTGTGAGACTCAGCCTGAGCAAGCTTTCAAACAATCCCTCTCAGTTGCACCATCATGATCCTGCATTGCAGGCCTCATACACCCCTAGGTGCAAATCCTAACCCTTGGTGGGAAGTCCCAGATGCCCAGAAAAAGAGCCTGTATCTGGAATCTCTGTTTGGGGGCACCCATAAGATGGAAAACAACACTCTTCCCTTCCCCAAAAAAGCCACCAAACTATGAGCTGCACAGATCCATAGAGAGGAAAAGTTTCCCATGGACCCATGAGACTATACCTGCATTCCAAGGCCATCCTGGACACACAATATAGAGAGAAAAGCCTGTGCTACTGCCTTCCAGTCACCCTAATTACTCCTGACAAGCTGCACTCCAGGTCTACTCATTGGGCCTGTGATCACCATTCCACTAACAATAACCCACATTTGTGTTTGCAGACTTCTCTCCCAAAACCATGGCTCATATGCCCTCCAGGACAGGGTCTCTGGATCCACAACACATGACTGGGCCTGCCATCCCCAAGGAAACTGTGCCCGTCAAACCTGCCCAAACCTTCCAGTTTAGGAGAAACACGCAAGAGCCCTGAGCCCGACCCAATATTGTCGGCAGCACTGGACACAAATGCCAGTCTGAAACGCCCTGATCACCTACATCCAAGCAGACAGGCATTTCAATGTTCCTGGGTCAGAAGATTGTACCTGACATGCTCCTAGGACGTCATTGGAACACTAGATTAGGTTTTCAGGCATCTGTCCTCAGGTTCCTGTTCTGAAATACCAACTTAGGATACAACATGTGGTCCCTGAGCCACACAATAGAATATCTCCTGTCCCCAGTAGGAAACCATGCCCTTCGACCTGTGCCTAACCCTCAAGATTGGAGAATCCTGCACAGCACCTTAGACACCAGCACAAACTCTAGTTTGTGCGTTGACCCATACCACAAGCTTTCCATCTGATGGACAGTCGAGTCCTGTTGAATGGCTCCAGGATGTCCCATACGGAAAGACTGGAGAGCAGGATTCGAAGGATGGATGCCTGTACAGCATACCTCACATTCCCATTGGCTCTTTGTGACAAGACATGTTTGAACTACTGGCTCTGGGGCGAGCTAACTAGGGTGCTGAATTGAAATGGACTCTCCTGCGGATGGGTCATAATGTGGGTTTGTGTGCATGGAGACCTTGGAATATGTTGGCAGCTCAGGGGCCATGAAGTATTCGCCTAAACGAAGGGTGTAATATTGCTCCAATTAAAAAGAGATCCCTATGTGGAGATGAGACAGGTTCTCTTTGGTGCCTCAGAAAAGCCCCAGATACTGGTCTTCAAACCAGTTCTCTGAGTAGAGACACCTGGAAACCAAAGCTAGGGTTCAGATTAGAGCCTAGATGTCTGTCCGTTTCAATCTTCTGTCTCTGGGGACACTGTCTGAGTATCTAAGTGGAGATAGTTGCTCAGCTGGTGTCAGAGTGCCCCTCTTAGTCCATGGCCGAGGCATGGCCTTGGAGACCTTATTGGATTCTCCTAATCTCTAGGGTTGTGGCCAATGGATTGGGTACAGTTTTCTTGGAGAGGACTGGCACAGTCCTTCAGTGTGTCTCCATAGGCCCTAGCCTGGAGGGTGTGTGGGTCCGGGCTGTGGGTACAGAAGTCTGAAAACACAAACTCGGCTTGGGTGTGGAGCTGAGAGCATGGCAGGATGGACCCACAGACCGTGAGAGGAGATCCTCAGCTTATGAAAGAAGGGCAAATGGGAGGCAGTCACGCAAGCTTTTGTCTTTGGATGTTTTGTCTCCCATAGCCGTGGAATGTAGGGGTGACCTCAGGGGCTATGGAAGAGTCTCCCTCTCTGAGGAGTTGGTCCAGCTCTTAAGATTTTGGGGACATTTTGTGGGAAGGGTGGAGTCCTGCTGTCTGGCTCAGGTGTTCTTCCAGGAGAGGGACTCCAGATCACAGTCCTGGGTTCGAGCAAATGGAATACTCGAGCTCTTGTGAAGATTAGGATCATAGGGGCTTGGCAAGCCCCATTTGCGGGCTCTTGGTCGAGGCCCTGAGAGACCTTACTTCGACATGGGGCCCATGCTGATGGTCCCAATGCGAGTTTGTACCCAAGGAGGCACTCAAGTTTAGGCTTGGCCTCAGGGGCCATGAAGGTTTCTCCTACACTGAAGGTATGACTCCATGCCAACAGCAAGTTTTCCAGCCATGGGGAAGGAGAAGATCTGATTTGTGCTTCAGTTACCCACGTTTGCCAGGATTTGATATAATATCTAGGGTCAGATGTCTGAAAACCCAGGTTTGGAAGAGATGACGGCATAAGGCCATGGCCTGTCTGATGTGCTTAGTGTGCAGCCAGCTGTTTCCTTGTCTGTCGGGACGTCAGGCTGTGTCAGACAGAGCATTACTGACCAGGGTAGCCTTTCCAGTTAGGGTGCGGTCGAGGCCAGAGCAGGTTGGTTCTCATTTGTGGTTTCTGGAGAGCCCCATAGGGCAACGTTTTTCTTCTGGTGGGCAGGCAGAAAACTGTGTTGTGGTTCTGGAATTCCCAGTCTGGAGGGCTTGTTTGCCAGTAGTGTGAAGAGGGAAGTCTGAAAACACAAGCTAGCGTTAGGTTTGGGGCCGAGGGCATGGCAGGCCCACTCTGCAGAGACTGAATCGAGATCTCCTGCATCTGAGGTCAGGGCGAGTATCAGACGTTGCCTCAGGTTGGAGTTTGTGTCCATTATGGCCCCTTCCTGAAGGGGGTGGGGGCGTCATGAGGCCAGGGAGGTTTCCCAACGCTGGGAGTTATGAGCTGCCCCAAACATCAAGGTTTCCTCTGTAGGACAGTCGAGTACTATGAGATGGTTCTAGGATGACCCCTACAGAAAGACTCGAGAGAAGGGGTCTAAGCATGAATGTCTGCAAATGCCACCTCACATTCCCACTGGCTGCTTGGGGCAAGGCAGGCTCAATCTGCAGGCTCTTGGGCGGGTTTCTCAGAGGGCTGAGTTGAAATGGACTCTCCTGAGGATGAGTCATACTGTGGGTTGGTGGCCATGGAGACCTTGGAATGTGGCGGGGGCTCAGGGACTCTGCAGGTTTCTCCAAACCGAAGGGTTTGACACAGCTCCAACAATGAAGCTTCCCATGTGGAGACGATAGTTGTTCTGTTTGGTGTCTCAGGAAAGCCCCAGATGCTGGTCTTCAAACCCAGGCCTCTGAGGAGTGACACCTGGAAACCAAAGCAAGAGTTCAGATTAGGGCCCAGGGGCCTGTCTGGTTCAATCTACTGTCTCTGCCGACATCTGTCTGTGTTTCTGCATGGAGGTAGTTGCTCAGCTTGTGTCAGGATGCCTTTGTCCAGAGAGGCTTATAGTAGTGGGATGTCCTCGGGGGCCTTGAGGTTTCTCCTATTCTGTGGGGTTATGGGCAATGGAATGGGCATAGTCTCCTTGGAGAGAGCAGGACAGTCCTGTGGTGTGGCTCCAGAGGCCCCAGCCTGGCGGCTGTGTGGGCCAGGGCTGTGGGGACAGACATCCAAAAACACAAACTCGGCTGAGGTTTGGGGCTGAGGTTATGGCAGGAGTGATCTACAGTCCGTGAGGGGAGCTCATTGTGATTAGAAAGTAAGGCGAGTGAGAGGCGGTCGTTCAGGCTTATGTCTCTGGATGTTATATTCATGATGGTCATTTAATGTAAGCATGGTCTCATGGGCCATGGAAGTCTCCCTCTCTGGTGATTTGTCCGGCTCCCAAGAGATTGGGGTCATTTTGTGGGAAGGGAGGAGTCCTGTTTTCTGCCTCATGTGTCCCCACAATAGAGGGACTCTAGAGCAGAGCACTGGGTACATACAACTGGAATACCCACCCTCTGGTTAGGCCTGGGGTCCATTGGGCATGGCAAGCCCATATGCAGATTCTTGGTCCAGCCACTGAGAGACGTTACTTGAATAGTGCACTCATGCTGAGGGTCACAATGTGTGTTTGTGCCCAAGGTGGTCCTCAATATTGGGCGGGACCTCATTGAGCTTGCAGGTTTCTCCTACAGTGAACCTTGGACATGCCAACCTCAGGGTTTCTTGCCATGGGGAAGGAGGAGTTTTGATTTCTGCATCACGTTCACCTCTGGGCACTAATTGGAGATAAGGTCTAGGTTCTGAAGCCTGAAAACCGAGGTTTGGAAGAGATGACGACCTAAGGCCATGGCGGGTCCGATGTGTTCAGTTTGGGGCCAGCTTTCTAGGTGTCGTTCAGGAGGTCTGAACTCAGGCTGTGCCAGACAGGGCATTCGTGCCCAGATACGCTGTATAATTGGGGTACAGTTGAGTGGCATGCAGAAGATAATTATTTGGGGTTTCTCCGTAGCCCCATAAGGCAAAGTCTTTCTTCTGGAGGGCAGGCAGAGTGCTGCATTCTGGCTCCGGAACTGCCAAACTGGAGGCCTTGCGGCCAGGAATGCAAGGATGTAAGTCTGAGAACTGAAGCTTTGCTTTGGTTTCAGGGCGAGGAAATTGCAGGCACACTCTGCAGAGCTGAATTTAGATTTCATGCATCTGAGGTCAGGGTGAGGTTCATATGTTGGCTCAGGTTGGAGTTTCTGTCCATGATGGCCCCTTCATGAAGGGGGGTCATCACACCGCCATTGGTGTTTTCCCATGATTGCAGTAGTGAGATGCTCCAAACCACAAGGATTTTCTGCGGGTCAGTTGAAACCTGTTGGATGGCTCCAGGACATCCCATATGGAACAATTGCAGAGCAGGGTTCTAAGGATGGATGCCTGGGCATCCGGCCTTGCATTCCAATTGTCTCCTAGCGAAACGGCACGTTTGATTGCTGCCTATGATGTAGCAGCCGAGGGGGCTGAGTTGAAATGCATTCTCCTGAGGATCGGTCCTAATGTGGGATTGTGTCCATGGAGACCTTGGAATGGGGCAGTGGCACCAGGGCTCTGAAGGATGCTCCTAACCAGAGGTTTTGACACAGCTCCAAGAAGCATTTTTCCCATGGGGAAACAAGATTTGTTCTCATTGGTGCTTCAGTAACCCCCAATATGCTGGTATTGGAAACCAGAACTCTGAGGAGAGATGCCTGGAAACCAAGGCAATGGATCTGATTAGGGCCTGGGGCCTGTCTGGTTTAATCTTCTTCTCTCGGTTCATCTGTCTATGGGATTGAGTGGAGGTAGTTCCTCAGCTGGTGTCAGATTGCCCCTATTTGTCCTGGGCAGTCTACACTATTGGGATGGCCACTTTGACTTTGGAGGTTTCTCCTAATTTGCAAGTTTGTGGCCAATGAAATGGGCAGAATTCCTTTGGGGAGGGAAGGCACAATCCTGAGGTGTGGCTCTAGGGGCTCAAGCATGGAGGGTGTGTGGGTCAGAGCTGTGGGGACAGAAGTCTGAAAACAGAAACTCGTCTTAGGTTTGGGGACATAGGTATGGGAGGCCCGATCTACAGACCTTGAGCAGAACTCTTCAGGATATGAACAAAGAGTGAGTGTGAGGCACTTGCTCAGGCTTTTGACTCTGGATTTTGTGTCACTGATGGCCGTGGAATGTAGGGGCGTCCTCATGGACCATGAGTGAGACTTCCTCTATGGGGATTTGGATGATCCCAATATTTTGGGGTCATTCCGTGGGATGGGAGGAGTCCATTCTGTTTTTTTTTTTTTGTTTTTGTTTTTGTTTTTTACCTCAGGTGTGCCACTAAAGAGGGATTCCAGAGCAGAACCCTGGGAAGGGGCGACTGGACAACCCGAACTCTGTATAAGATTGGGGGCCTAAGGGCATGGCAATCCCCATATGGGGTACCTTGGTCCAGCCACTGAGAGGTCTTACTTGAGTACAGTGCTCACACTGAGGGTCACAATGCTTGTTTGTGCCCAATGTAGGCATCAAGCATGGGCGGGGACTCATGGGCCATGCTTGATTCTCCTACACTGAACTTTGGACAACATACAAACCACAAGGTTTCTTTCCATGGGGAAGGAGGAATTCTGATTTCTGCATCATGTTCACGCCTGGGCAGTGACTGGAGATAAGATCTAAGTTCTGAATCCAGAAAATCGAGGTTGGGATGAGATGATAACCTAAGGTCATGGAGGGTCCGATGTGCTCAGTGTGCGGTCAGCTTTCTGGGTGTTGTTCAGGAGGTATGGATTCAGGCTGTGTCAGACAGTGCATTAGTGCCCAGGTTAGAATGTATAATTTGGGTACAGTTGAGTTCCATGTAGGTTCATCCTCATTTATTGTGTCAGGGAAGCTCACTGGGGCAACATTTTTCTTCTGGTGGGCAGGCAGAGTGCAGCATTGTGGGTCCAGAATTGCCAAACTTGAGGGCGTCGGGACCAGGAGTGTGAGGACGTAAGTCTGAGATCATAAGCTAGACTTAAGTTTCAGGGCGAGGGCACGGCAGGCACCCTCTGCAGATCCGAATCAAAATCTCATTCATCTGAAGTCAGGACGAGGATCAGACTTAGGCGCAGGTTGGAGTTTCTGTCCATGATGGCCCCTTCATCAAAGGGGTGGAATCTCGAGGCCATGGAGGTTTTCCCACGTTGGTAGTTGTGGGATGCTCCAAACTGCAAGGATTCCTTCTGCGGGAAAATTGAGAACTGTTGGATGGCTCCAGGACATCCCATATGGAATGACTCCAGAGCCGGGTTCTAAGGATGGATGCCTGAGCAGACTGCCTCTTACACCAATTGTCTCCCTGCCACAAGACAGGTACGATCTGATGGCTATGCAGGAGCAATCGTGGGAGCTGAGTTGAAATGGACTCTCCTGAAGATGGGTCTTAATGTGTGTTTGTGTCCATGAGGACGTTGGAATGGGGTGGTGGCCCCAGGGCTCTAAAGGATTCTAACCGGAGATTTTGAAACAACTCGAAAGAGCAAGTTTCCCATGTGGAGACAAGATTTGTTCTAATTGGTGCCTCAGGAAACCCACATATGCTGGTATTAGAACCAGGCCTCTGAGGAGAGATACATAGAAACCACAGCAATGCATCCAATTAGGTCCTAGGAGCCTCTCTGGTTCAATCTTCTTCTCTGTCGACATCTGTCTATTTTATGAAATGGAGGTAGTTGCTCAGCTGGTGTCAGACCGCTCCTGTTTGTCCGGGCGGCCTACAGTATAGGGATGGCCTTGGGGACTTTGGAGGTTTCTCCTAAATTGTATGATTATGGACAATGGCATGGGCAGAATTCCTGTGGAGTGGGCAGGCACAGACCTGATGTGTGGCTCCAAGGGCCCAGCCTTGAGGGTGTGTGGGCAAGGACTGTGGGGACAGATGTCTGAAAACACAAACTCAGCTTAGCTTTGGGGATGTAGGTATGGCAGGTCCGATTTACAGACTATGAGGAGAACTTTTTGGGATATGAATAAAGGGTGAAAGTGTGACACTTGTCAGGCTTTTGCCCCTGGATTTTGTGTCAATGATGGCTATGGAATGTCGAGGAGTCCTCATGGGCCATGGAAGAGTCTTTCTCTCTGTGGATTTGGCCAGATCCCAATTGTTTTGGGTTAATCTGTGGGATTTAGTTTTGTTAACTAAGGTGTCCCACCAAAAGAGGGATTCCAGAGCAGAACCCTGGACAACAAGAAATCTAACTAAAAATACGGGCCTAGGGGCATGGCAAGCCCAATATGCCTTCTAATGGTCCAGCCACTGAGAGGCCTTCATTGAGGACAGAACTCATGCTGAGGGTCACAATGCGTGTTTATGCCCTCGTGGTACTCAAGCATGGGTGGGGACTCATGGTGCATGCTTGTTTCTCCTACACTGAATGATAGTCAACATGTCAACCACATGAGTTCTTGCCATGGGGAAGTATTAATTCTGATTTCTGCATGTCATTCACCCCTGGGCAGTGATTGGAGATAAGGTCTAGGTTGTGAAGTCTGAAAACCGAGGTTGGGAAGAGATGACGACCTAAGACCATGTTGGGTCCGATATGCTCAGCGTGGAGCCAGCTGTCTGGGTGTTGGTCGGGAGGTCCAAGCTTGGGCTGTGTCAGACAGGGCATTAGTGCCCAGGGTAGATTGTATAATTGGGGTACAACTGAGTGCCGTGCAGGTTGATCTTTATTTGGTATTTCTGGTTAGCCCCAAGGGCAATGTTTTTCTTCTGGAGAACAGGCAGAGTGCTGCATTGTGGCTCTGGAATTTCCAAAGTGGATGCCTTGTGGACGGGGAGTGTGAGGACGGAAGTCTGAGAACACATGTTAGGCGTAGGTTCTGGGCGAGGGCACGGCAGGCACCCTCTGCAGATCTGAATCGGGATATCATGAATCTGAAGTCAGGGCGAGGTTCAAACCTAGGCTTAGGTTTGAATTTCTGTCCATTATGGCCACTTTATGAAGGGGACAGCATCTCCAGTCCATGGAGGTTTACCCACAATGGAAGTTGTGAGATGCTCCAAACAACAAAGATTCCTTCTGATCAACAATTGAGACCTTTTGTATCACTCCAGTACATACCATACAGAATGACACCAGAGCAGGGATCTTAGGATGGATACATGGGAAGCCCGCCTCACATTGCAGTTGTCTCCTAGCAAATAGACAGGTTTGATATGCTGGCTCTGTCAGAGCAACCAAGGGGGCTGAGTTGAAATGGACTCTCCTGAGGATGGATGCTAATGTGGGTTTGTGTCCATGGAGACCTTGGAATGGGGCGTTGGTGCATGGGCCCTGAAGGATTCTCCTAACCGGAGGTTTTGAGACATCTCCAAAGGACAAGTTTCCCATGTGGAGACGAGATTTGTTCTAATTCGTGCCTCAGGAAACCCCCATATACTGTTATTGGAATATAGGCCTCTGAAGAGAGATAACTGGAAACCAAAGCAATGGCTCCGTTTAGAGCCTAGGGGCCTGTCCGGTTGAATCTTCTTCTCTGTGTACATCCATCTAAGGTATTAGTGGAGTTAGATGCTCAGCTGGTGTCAGATGGCCCTTTTTTGTCCCAGGCGGCCTACACTATTGTGAAGGCCTTGGGGACTTTGGAGGTTTCTCCTAATTTTATGATTATGGACAATGGAATGGGCAGAATTCCCGTGGAGAGGGAAGGCACAGTTTTGATGTGGCTCCAGGGGCCCCAGCCTGCAGGGTGTGTGCCTCAGGACTGTGGAGACAGAAGTCTAAAACACAAACTCAGTTTAGGTTTAGGGACGTAGGTATGGCAGGCCCGATCTACAGACCGTGAGGAGAATTCTTCCAGATATGAAGAAAGAGAGATTGTGAGGCACTTGTTCAGGCTTTTGTTTCTGGATTTTGTGTCAACGATGGGCGTGGAATGTCCGGGAGGCCTCATGGGCCATGGACGAGTCTTCCGCTCTGTGGATTTGGCCCGATTCCAATTGTTTTGGGTCAAACTGTGGGATGGGAGGAGTCCTTTCAGTTTTGTTACCTCAGGTGTCCCACCAAAAGAGGGATTCCAAAGCCGAGCCCTGGGGAGGGGAGACTTGACAACCAGAAATCTGGTTAAAAATTGGGGCCTAGGGGCATGACAAGCCCAATATGCTGTCTTTTGGTCCAGCCACTGAGAGGCCTTACTTGAGAACTGGGCTCACGTTGAGGGTCAGAATGCATGTTTGTGAACGACTTGGTCCTCAAGCATCTGCAGGGCCTCATGGGCCACACTGGTTTCAACTACATTTTACGTTGGACAACATGCCAACCACAAGGTTTCTTGCCATGGGGAAGGAGTTCTGATTCCTGCATCATGTTCAACCCTGGGTGGTGACTGGAGATAAGGTTTAGGTTCTGAAGCCTGAAAACCGAGGTTGGAAAGAGATGATGACCTAAGGCCATGGCGGGTCTGATGTGCTCAGTGTGTGGCTAGCTGGGTGGGTGCGAGCCAGGAGGTTCAGTCTCATGCTGTGCCAGAAAGGGCAGTAGTGCCCAGGGCAGCCTGTATAATTGGGGTCCAGTCAAGTGGCATGCAGGTTGATCCTCATTTGGGGAATCTGGGTAGCCCCAGAGGGCAATGATTTTCTTCCGGAAAGCAGGCAGAGTGCTGCCTTGTAGTTCTGGAATTGTCAAACTGGAGGGCTTGTGGGCCAGGAATGTGAGGATGGAAGTTGAGAACACAAACTAGACTTACGTTTCTGGGCAAGGGCACGGCAGTCACACTCTGCAGAGCTGAATCAAGATGTCCTGCATCTGAAGTCAGGGCGAGGATCAGACGATCGATCAGGTTGGAGCTTCTGTCCCTGATGGCCCCTTCATGAAGCACAGGGGGCGGGATCACGAGGCCATGGAGGTTTGCCCACGATGGGAGTTGTGAGATGCTCCAAACAGTAAAGATTCTTCTGTGGGACTATTGAGACCTGTTGGTTGGCTCCAGGACTTCCCATACAGCATAATTCTGAGAATGGTTCTAAGTATGGATGTCTGGGAAGCCTGCCTCTCATTCCAATCATCTCCTAGCGACAAGACGGGTTAGATCTGCTGGATCAGGGGGAGCAACTGAGGGGGCTGAGTTGAAATGGACTCTCCTGTGGATGGGTCCTAATGTGGGTGGGTCTCCATGGAGACCTTGGAATGAGGCGCTGGCACCGGGAACCTGAAATGTCCTTCTAACCAGAGGCTTTGAGAGAGCTCCAACATGTAAGTTTCCCATGTGTAGACGAGATTTGTTCTGATGGGTGCCTCAGGAGAAGCCCTCAGCTGGTATTGTAAAACAGGCTTTTGAGGAGACATGCCTGTAAACCAAAGCTATGGATCCCATTATGGCCTGGGGTCCTGTCTGGTCAATCTTCTTCTCTGGGGACATCCATCTATGGTATGAGTGGAGGTAGATGCTCAGCTGGTGTCAGACGGCCCTTTTTTGTCCCGGACAACCTACACCATTGGTATGGCCTCAGGGAATTTGGAGGTTTCTCCTAATTTGTACGGTTTTGGATAATGGAATGGGCAGAATTCCCATGGATTGGTTAGGCACATCCTAATGTGTGGTTCCAGGGGCCCAGCCTGGAGGGTGTGTGGCCCAGGACTTTGAGGACAGAACTCAAAAAACACAAACTCAGCTTAGGTTTGGGAACGTAGGTATGGCACGGCCGAACTACAAATCATGAGAAGAACTCTTCAGGATATGAAGAAAGAGCGAGTCTGAGGCGCTTGCTTAGGATTTTGTCTCTGGATTTTGTATCAGCGATGGCCGTGGAATGTCGGGGAGGCCTCATGGGCCATGGACGAATCTTCCTCTCTGTGGATTTGGCCCTATCCCAATTCTTTTTCGTGAATCTGTGGGATGGGAGGACTCCTTTAGGGTTTGTTACCTGAGGTGTCCCACCAAAAGAGGAATTCCAAAGCAGAGCCCTGCGCAAGAGTGAAGGGACAACCCGAAATATGGTTAAAAATTAGGGTCTAGGGGCATGGCAAGCCCAATATGCTGTTTCCTCATGCAGCCACTGAGAGGCCTTGCCTGAGGAGCGGGCTCAGGCGGAGGGTCACAATGTGTGTTTGAGACCAATGTGGCCCTCAAGCATGGGCTGGGTCTCATGTGCGACACTGGTTTCAACTACACTGAAAGTTGGACAACATGCCAACCACGAGGTTTCATGCCAAGGAAACGAGTTCGGATTTCTGCAACATTTTCAAACCTGGGCAGTGATTGGAGATAAGGTCAAGGTTCTGAAGCCTGAAAACCGAGGTTGGGTAGAGATGACGACCTAAGGCCATGGCGGGTCCGATGTGCTCAGTGTGCGGCCAGCTGTCTGGGTGGGGCCAGGAGTTCCAGGCTCAGGCTGTGTCAGAATGGGCAATTGTGCCCACTTTAGCCTATATATTTGGTGTACAGCCAAATGGCGTGCAGGTTGATCCTCATTTGGGGTTTCTGGGTAGCCCCAGAGGGCAATGTTCTTCTTCCAGGGAGCAGGCAGAGTGCCGCATTGTACTTCTGGATTGCCAAACTGGAGGGCTTGTGGGCCAGTAGTCTGAGGACTGAAGTCTGAGAACACAAGCTAGGCTTAGTTTTTATGGGTGAGGACATGGCAGGCACAATCTACAGACCTGAATCGAGATCTCGTGCATCTGAAGTCAGGGTGAGGATCAGACGATCTTCAGGTTGGACTTTCTGTCCCTGATGGCCCCTTCATGAAGGGGGGGAATCACGAGGCCATGGGGGTTTTCGCACGATGGGAGTTGTGAGAAGCTCCAAACTACAAAGATTCTTCTCCAGGACAATTGAGACCTGTTAGTTGGCGCCAGGCCAAGGATTCCAAGCATGGTTCTGAGGATGGATGGCTAGGTACCCCTCCTGGCATTCCATTTTTCTCCTAGCTACAAGAAAGGTTAGATCTGCTGGATCTGGGGGAGCAACTGAGGAGGCTGAGTTGAAATTGACTCTCCTTTGGATGTGTCCTAATATGTTTTTGTGTCTATGGAGACCTTGGAATGAAGCGGTGGCACTGGGTCCCTGATGGGTTCTTCTAAACAGAGACTTTGACACAGCTCCACCGTGCAAGTTTCCCATATGTAGATGAGATTTGTTCTGATGGGTGAGTCAAGAAACAGCCATATGCTGGTATTGAAATCCAGGCCTCTGAGGAGACATGCCTGGAAACCATAGCAATAGATCCGATTAGTGCCTAGTGGTCTGCTCATTCCTTTTTTCCTCAGGGGACATCAGTCTATGGGTCTGAGTGCAGGAAGGTGCTCTGATGTGCTCAGATTGCTCCTGTTTGTCCTGGGAAGCCACCACTATTGGGATGGCCTCAGGAACTTTGGAGGTTTATCCTATTAGTAGGATTGTGGCCATTGGAATGGGTACACACAATTCCCTTGGAGAGGGCAAGTACAGTCCTCAGGTTTGGCTCCAAGGGCCTAAGCCTTTGGGGTGTGTAGGCCAGGGCTGTTTGGACAGTTGTCTGAAAACACAAACGCGGCTTATGTTTCGGGTCATAGGTATGGCAGGACTGATCTACAGACCATGAGGAGAACTCTTCAGGATATGAAAAAAGGGCGAGCGTGAGGCTCGTGCTCAAGATTTTGTCTCTGGATATCGTGTCACTCATGGTCGTGAAATTTCCGGGTGACTTCATGGGAAATGGACGAGTCTGACTCTCTGGGGTTTTGCCCCATCCAAAGATTTTTGGGTCATTCTGGGGATGGAAGAAGTCCGTTTTGTTGTTGTTGATTTGCTTTGTTTTGTTTTTTAACCTCAGGTGTCTCACCAAATGAGGTATTCCAGAGTAGAGCCCTGGGGAGGGCCGACCGGACAACCAGAAATCTGGTTAAAAATTGTGGCCTAGGGACATGTCAAGCCCATTATGACATCTAATGGTCGAGCCACTGAGAGGACTTACTAGAGCACAGGACTCACGCTGAGGGTCACAATGCGTGTTTATGCCCTCTTCGCACTCAAGAATTGGCGGGGCTCTGGGTGAATGCTGGTTTCTCCTACATTGAACGTTGGACAACATGCCAACCACAAGGTTTCTTGCCATGGGTAAGGACGAGTTCTGATTTCTGCATCACAGGCACCCCTGGGCAGTGGTTGGAGATAAGGTCTAGGTTCTGAAGCCTGAAAAACCGCAGTTGGGAAGAGATGATGACCTAAGGCCATGGCGGTTCTGATGTGCTCAGTGTGCGGTCAGCTGTCTGGGTGTTGGTCAGGAGGTCCGAGCTCAGGTTGTGTCAGACAGTGCATTAGTGCCCAGGTTAGACTATATACTTTGGGTACAGTCGAATGCCATGTAGATTTATCCTCATATAAGGTGCCTGGGCATCTCATTAGGCCAAATTTTCTTTCTAGAGGGCATGCAGAGTGCTGCATTGTGGGTCTGGAATTGCAAAACTTCTGGGTTTCGGGGCCTGGAGTGTGAGGAGGGAAGTCTGAGAACACAAGCTAGACTTGGGTTTCAGGGCCAGGGCAAGGCAGGTACCCCTGTAGATCTGAACCTATATCTCATGCATCTGAAGTCAGGGCGAGGATCAGACGTTGGCTCAGGTTGGAGTTTCTGTGCATGACGGACCCTTCATGAAGGGAGCGGAATCTCAAGGCCATGGAGTTTTTCCCACGTTGGGAGTTGTGGGATGCCCCCTTCAAGGATTACTTCTGCGGGACAATTGAGACCTGTTGGGCAGCTTCAGGACATCCCATATGGAATGACTCCAGGGCACTGTTCGAGGTTGGATGCATGGGAAGCCGGCCTCGCATTCCAATTGTCTCCCAGCAACAAGACCGTTTAGATCTGATGGCTCTGCGAGAGAAACCAGGGTGGCTGACTTGAAATGGACTTTCCTGAGGATGGGTCCTAATGTGTGTTTGTGTCCATGAGGGCCTTAAAATGGGGCGGTGGCACCGAGACCCTGAAGTATTCTCCTAAGCTTTTGACATAGCTCGATGCACAACGTTCCTTGTGGATACGAGATTTGTTTTGATGGGTGCCTCAGGAAAACCTCTATGCTGGTTTGGAATCCAGGCTTTTGAGGAGACATGCCTGTAATCCAAAGCAATGTATCCGATTATGGCCTAGGGTCCTGTCTGGTTCAATCTTCTTCTCAGGGGACATCCATCTATGGTATGAGTGGAGGTAGATGCTCAGCTGGTATCAGACCGCCCTTGTTTGTCCGGGGCGACCTGCACTATTGGGATGGCCTCAGGGATTTGTAGGATTCTCCAAATTTTACTGTTTTGGACAATGGCATCGGCAGAATTCCCATGGATTGGGTAGGCACAGTCCTAATGTGTGATTCCAGGGGCCCGAGCCTGGAGGGTGTGTGGCCCAGGACTTTGAGGACAGAAGTCTGAAAACACAAAATCAGCTTAGGTTTGGGGACGTAGGTATGGCAGGCCTGATCTATAAACCATGAGAAGAACTCTTCCGGATATGAAGAAAGAGCGAGTCTGAGGCGCTTGCTCAGGCTTTTGTCTCTGGATTTTGTATCAGAGATGGCCATGGAATGTCGGGGAGGCCTCATGGGCCATGGATGAATCTTCCTCTCTGTGGATTTGGCCCGATCCCAATTGTTTTTCGTCAATCTGTGGAATGGGAGGACTCCTTTCAGGTTTGTTACCTCAGGTGTCCCGCCAAAAGAGGAATTCCAAAGAAGAGCCCTGGGGAAAAGTGAAGGGAGAACCCGAACTGTGGGTAAAATTTGGGGCCTAGGGGCATGGCAAGCCCAATATGCTATCTCTTCATCCAGCCACTGAGAGGCCTTATTGAGGACTGGGATCAGGGTGAGGGTCACAATGTGTGGTTTTGACCAATGTGGCCCGCAAACATGAGCAGGGCCTCATGAGCCACATTGGTTTCAACTACACTGAACGTTGGACAACATGCCAACCACATGGTTTCTTGCCACAGGAAAGGAGTTGTGATTTCTGCATCACTTTCAAGCCTGGGCAGTGATTGGAGATAAGGTCTAGGTTCTGAAACTTGACAACCGAGGTTGGGAAGAGATGACGACCTAAGACCATGGCGGGTCCGATGTGCTCAGTGAGCGGCCAGCTTTCTGTGTGGGGCCAGGTAATCCAGGCTCAGGCTGTGTCAAAAAGGGCAATAGGGCCCAGGTCAGCCTATATATTTGGGGTACAGTCGTATGGCGTGCAGGTTGATCCTCTTTTGGAGTTTCTGGGTAGCCCCAGAGTTCAATATTTTTCTTCCTGAGGGCAGGAATAGTGCTCCATTATAGTTCTGGTTTTCAAACTGGAGGCTTGTGGGCCAGTAGTCTGAGGAAGGAAATCTGAGAACAAGCTAGGCTTAGGTTTCTGGGTGAGGACAAGGCAGGAACAATCTACAGACCTGAATCGAGATCTCGTGCTTATGATGTCAGGGCGAGGATCAGAAGATCGCTCAGGTTGGTGTTTCTGTCCCTGATGGCCCTTCATGAAGGGGCGGGTTGGTCACGAGGCCGTGGGGGTTTTCCCACGATGTTAGTTGTGAGAAGCTCCAAACTGCAAAGATTCTTCTGCAGGACAATTGAGACCTGTTTGTTGGCTCCAGGGCAACGATTCCGAGCAGGGTTCTAAGGATGGATGGCTGGGTAGCCCACCTCGCATTCCAATTGTGTCCTAGCAACAAGACAGGTTAGATCTGCTGGATCTGGGGGAACAACCCAGGAGGCTGAGTTGAAATGGACTCTCCTGTGGATGGGTCCTAATGTCTGTTTGTGTCTATGGAGACCTTGGAATGTAGCCGTGGCACTGGGGTCCTGAAGGGTTTTTCCAAACAGAGGCTTTGACACAGCTCCAACGTGCAAGTTTCCCATATGTAGATGAGATGTTTTCTGATGGGTGAGTCAAGAAACAGCCATACGCTTGTATTGGAATCCAGGCCTCTGAGGAGAGATGACTGGATACCACAGCAATGGATCCGTTTAGTGCCTAGGGGCCTGTTCGTTCCTTTTTACCTCTGGGGACATCAGTCTATGCGTCTGAGTGCAGGTAGGTG
Organism: Mustela nivalis; assembly: GCF_964662115.1. Lineage (NCBI taxonomy): Eukaryota > Metazoa > Chordata > Mammalia > Carnivora > Mustelidae > Mustela > Mustela nivalis. The sequence goes on along the minus strand of NW_028136484.1, from coordinate 1,429,914 downwards.
CTCAGATGAGCTCAGATTGCCCCTGTTTGTCCTGGGAAGCCACCACTGTTGGGATGGCCTCCGGCAGTTTGGAGGTTTATCCTATTAGTAGGGTTGTGGCCATTGGAATGGGCACTTACAATTCCCTTGGAGAGGGCAAGTACAGTCCTCAGGATTGGCCCCAGGGGCCTGAGCCTGTAGGGTGTGTAGGCCAGAGCTGTTTGGACAGTTGTCTGAAAACACAAACGCGGCTTATGTTTCGGGTCATAGGTATGGCAGGACTGATCTACAGACCATGAGGAGAACTCTTCAGGATATGAAAAAAGGGCGAGTGTGAGGCTCGTGCTCAAGTTTTTGTCTCTGGATATCGTGTCACTCATGGTCGTGAAATTTCCGGGTGACTTCATGGGAAATGGACGAGTCTTACTCTCTGGGGTTTTGCCCCATCCCAAGATTTTTGGGTCATTTTGGGAATGGAAGAAGTCCGTTTTGTTGTTGTTGTTGATTTGCTTTGTTTTGTTTTTTAACCTCAGGTGTCTCACCAAATGAGGTATTCCAGAGCAGAGCCCTGGGGAGGGCCGACCGGACAACCAGAAATCTGGTTAAAAATTGTGGCCTAGGGACATGTCAAGCCCATTATGACATCTAATGGTCGAGCCACTGAGAGGACTTACTAGAGCACAGGACTCACGCTGAGGGTCACAATGCGTGTTTATGCCCTCTTCGCACTCAAGAATTGGCGGGGCCTCTGGGTGAATGCTGGTTTCTCCTACACTGAACGTTGGACAACATGCCAACCACAAGGTTTCTTGCCATGGGTAAGGACGAGTTCTGATTTCTGCATCACAGGCACCCCTGGGCAGTGGTTGGAGATAAGGTCTAGGTTCTGAAGCCTGAAAAACCGCAGTTGGGAAGAGATGATGACCTAAGGCCTTGGCGGTTCTGATGTGCTCAGTGTGCGGTCAGCTGTCTGGGTGTTGGTCAGGAGGTCCGAGCTCAGGTTGTGTCAGACAGTGCATTAGTGCCCAGGTTAGACTATATACTTTGGGTACAGTCGAATGCCATGTAGATTTATCCTCATATAAGTTGCCAGGGCAGCTCATTAGGCCAAATTTTTTTTCTAGAGGGCAGGCAGAGTGCTGCATTGTGGGTCTGGAATTGCAAAACTTCTGGGCTTCGGGGCCGGGAGTGTGAGGAGGGAAGTCTGAGAACACAAGCTAGACTTGGGTTTCAGGGCCAGGGCACGGAAGGTACACCTGTAGATCTGAACCTATATCTCATGCATCTGAAGTCAGGGCGAGGATCAGACGTTGGCTCAGGTGGGAGTTTCTGTGCATGACGGCCCCTTCATAAAGGGAGCGGAATCTCGAGGCCATGGAGGTTTTCCCACGTTGGGAGTTGTGGGATGCCCCCTTCAAGGATTCCTTCTGCGGGACAATTGAGACTTGTTGGGCAGCTCCAGGACATCCCATATGGAATGACTCCAGGGCACCATTCGAGGATGGATGCCTGGGAAGCCCGCCTCGCATTCCAATTGTCTCCTAGCAACAAGACAGTTTAGATCTGATGGCTCTGCGGGAGAAACCGGGGTGGCTGACTTGAAATGGACTTTCCTGAGGATGGGTCCTAATGTGTGTTTGTGTCCATGAGGGCCTTAAAATGGGGCGGTGGCACCGGGACCCTGAAGTATTCTCCAAAGCTTTTGACATAGCTCGATGCACAAGGTTCCTTGGGGAGACGAGATTTGTTTTGATGTGTGCCTCAGGAAAACCTCTATGCTGGTATTGGAATCCAGGCTTTTGAGGAGACAAGCCTGTAATCCAAAGCAATGTATCCGATTATGGCCTAGGGTCCTGTCTGGTTCAATCTTCTTCTCAGGGGACATCCATCTATGGTATGAGTGGAGGTAGATGCTCAGCTGGTATCAGACCGCCCTTGTTTGTCCCAGACGACCTGCACTATTGGGATGGCCTCAGGGATTTGTAGGGTTCTCCAAATTTTACTGTTTTGGACAATGGCATCGGCAGAATTCCCATGAATTGGGTAGGCACAGTCCTAATGTGTGACTCCAGGGGCCCCAGCCTGGAGGGTGTGTGGCCCAGGATTTTGAGGACAGAAGTCTGAAAACACAAACTCAGCTTAGGTTTGGGGACGTAAGTATGGCAGGCCCGATCTATAAACCATGAGAAGAACTCTTCCGGATATGAAGAAAGAGCGAGTCTGAGGCGCTTGCTCAGGCTTTTGTCTCTGGATTTTGTATCAGAGATGGCCGTGGAATGTCGGGGAGGCCTCATGGGCCATGGACGAATCTTCCTCTCTGTGGATTTGGCCCGATCCCAATTGTTTTTCGTCAATCTGTGGAAAGGGAGGACTCCTTTCAGGTTTGTTACCTCAGGTGTCCCGCCAAAAGAGGAATTCCAAAGAAGAGCCCTAAGGAAAAGTGAAGGGAGAACCCGAACTATGGTTAAAATTTGGGGCCTAGGGGCATGGCAAGCCCAATATGCTATCTCTTCATCCAGCCACTGAGAGGCCTTATTGAGGACTGGGATCAGGGTGAGGGTCACAATGTGTGGTTTTGACCAATGTGGCCCGCAAACGTGAGCGGGGCCTCATGGGCCAAACTGGTTTCAACTACACTGAACGTTGGACAACATGCCAACCACATGGTTTCTTGCCACGGGGAAGGAGTTGTTTTTTCTGCATCACTTTCAAGCCTGGGCAGTGATTGGAGATAAGGTCTAGGTTCTGAAACTTGACAACCGAGGTTGGGAAGAGATGACGACCTAAGACCATGGCGGGTCCGATGTGCTCAGTGAGCGGCCAGCTTTCTGTGTGGGGCCAGGTAATCCAGGCTCAGGCTGTGTCAAAAAGGGCAATAGTGCCCAGGTCAGCCTATATATTTGGGGTACAGTCGTATGGCGTGCAGGTTGATCCTCTTTTGGAGTTTCTGGGTAGCCCCAGAGGGCAATGTTTTTCTTCCTGAGGGCAGGAAGAGTGCTGCATTATAGTTCTGGTTTTCAAACTGGAGGCTTGTGGGCCAGTAGTCTGAGGAAGGAAATCTGAGAACAAGCTAGGCTTAGGATTCTGGGTGAGGACAAGGCAGGAACAATCTACAGACCTGAATCGAGATCTCGTGCTTATGATGTCAGGGCGAGGATCAGAAGATCGCTCAGGTTGGTGTTTCTGTCCCTGATGGCACTTCATGAAGGGGCAGGGGGGCCACGAGGCCGTGGGGGTTTTCCCACGATGTTAGTTGTGAGAAGCTCCAAACTGCAAAGATTCTTCTGCAGGACAATTGAGACCTGTTTGTTGGCTCCAGGGCAACGATTCCGAGCAGGGTTCTAAGGATGGATGGCTGGGTAGCCCACCTCGCATTCCAATTGTGTCCTAGCAACAAGACAGGTTAGATCTGCTGGATCTGGGGGAGCAACCCAGGAGGCTGAGTTGAAATGGACTCTCCTGTGGATGGGTCCTAATGTCTTTTTGTGTCTATGGAGACCTTGGAATGTAGCCGTGGCACTGGGGTCCTGAAGGGTTTTTCCAAACAGAGGCTTTGACACAGCTCCAACGTGCAAGTTTACCATATGTAGATGAGATGTTTTCTGATGGGTGGGTCAAGAAACAGCCATACACTGGTATTGAAATCCAGGCCTCTGAGGAGAGATGACTGGATACCACAGCAATGGATCCGTTTAGTGCCTAGGGGCCTGTTCGTTCCTTTTTACCTCTGGGGACATCAGTCTATGCGTCTGAGTGCAGGTAGGTGCTCAGATGAGCTCAGATTGCCTCTGTTTGTCCTGGGAAGCCACCACTATTGGGATGGCCTCAGGCAGTTTGGAGGTTTATCCTATTAGTAGGGTTGTGGCCATTGGAATGGGCACATACAATTCCCTTGGAGAGGGCAAGTACAGTCCTCAGGTTTGGCTCCAGGGGCCTGAGCCTGTAGGGTGTGTAGGCCAGAGCTGTTTGGACAGTTGTCTGAAAACACAAACGCGGCTTATGTTTCGGGTCATAGGTATGGTAGGACTGATCTACAGACCATGAGGAAAACTCTTCAGGATATGATAAAAGGGCGAGTGTGAGGCTTGTGCTCAAGTTTTTGTCTCTGGATATCGTGTCACTCATGGTCGTGAAATTTCCGGGTGACTTCATGGGAAATGGACGAGTCTTACTCTCTGGGGTTTTGCCCCATCCCAAGATTTTTGGGTCATTCTGGGAATGGAAGAAGTCCGTTTTGTTGTTGTTGTTGATTTGCTTTGTTTTGTTTTTTAACCTCAGGTGTCTCACCAAATGAGGTATTCCAGAGTAGAGCCCTGGTGAGGGCCGACCGGACAACCAGAAATCTGGTTAAAAATTGTGGCCTAGGGACATGTCAAGCCCATTATGACATCTAATGGTCGAGCCACTGAGAGGACTTACTAGAGCACAGGACTCACGCTGAGGGTCACAATGCGTGTTTATGCCCTCTTCGCACTCAAGAATTGGCGGGGCCTCCGGGTGAATGCTGGTTTCTCCTACACTGAACGTTGGACAACATGCCAACCACAAGGTTTCTTGCCATGGGTAAGGACGAGTTCTGATTTCTGCATCACAGGCACCCCTGGGCAGTGGTTGGAGATAAGGTCTAGATTCTGAATCCTGAAAAACCGCAGTTGGGAAGAGATGATGAACTACTGCCATGGCGGTTCTGGTGTGCTCAGTGTGCGGTCAGCTGTCTGGGTGTTGGTCAGGAGGTCCGAGCTCAGGTTGTGTCAGACAGTGCATTAGTGCCCAGGTTAGACTATATACTTTGGGTACAGTCGAATGCCATGTAGATTTATCCTCATATAAGGTGCCTGGGCAGCTCATTAGGCCAAATTTTTTTTCTAGAGGGCAGGCAGAGTGCTGCATTGTGGGTCTGGAATTGCGAAACTTCCGGGCTTCGGGGCCTGGAGTGTGAGGAGGGAAGTCTGAGAACACAAGCTAGACTTGGGTTTCAGGGCCAGGGCACGGCAGGTATCCCTGTAGATCTGAACCTATATCTCATGCATCTGAAGTCAGGGCGAGGATCAGACATTGGCTCAGGTGGGAGTTTCTGTGCATGACGGCCCCTTCATGAAGGGAGCGGAATCTCGAGGCCATGGAGGTTTTCCCACGTTGGGAGTTGTGGGATGCCCCCTTCAAGGATTCCTTCTGCGGGACAATTGAGACTTGTTGGGCAGCTCCAGGACATCCCATATGGAATGACTCCAGGGCACCGTTCGAGGATGGATGCCTGGGAAGCCTGCCTCGCATTCCAATTGTCTCCTAGCAACAAGACAGTTTAGATCTGATGGCTCTGCGGGAGAAACCGGGGTGGCTGACTTGAAATGGACTTTCCTGAGGATGGGTCCTAATGTGTGTTTGTGTCCATGAGGGCCTTAAAATGGGGCGGTGGCACCAGGACCCTGAAGTATTCTCCTAAGCTTTTGACATAGCTCGATGCACAACGTTCTTTGTGGAGACGAGATTTGTTTTGATGGGTGCCACAGGAAAACCTCTATGCTGGTATTGGAATCCAGGCTTTTGAGGAGACATGCCTGTAATCCAAAGCAATGTATCCGATTATGGCCTAGGGTCCTGTCTGGTTCATTCTTCTTCTCAGGGGACATCCATCTATGGTATGAGTGGAGGTAGATGCTCAGCTAGTATCAGACCGCCCTTGTTTGTCCCGGGCGACCTGCACTATTGGGATGGCCTCAGGGATTTGTAGGGTTCTCCAAATTTTACTGTTTTGGACAATGGCATCAGCAGAATTCCCATGGATTGGGTAGGCACAGTCCTAATGTGTGACTCCAGGGGCCCCAGCCTGGAAAGTGTGTGGCCCAGGACTTTGAGGACAGAAGTCTGAAAACACAAACTCAGCTTAGGTTTGGGGACGTAGGTATGGCAGGCCTGATCTATAAACCATGAGAAGAACTCTTCCGGATATGAAGAAAGAGCGAGTCTGAGGCGCTTGCTCAGGCTTTTGTCTCTGGATTTTGTATCAGAGATGGCCATGGAATGTCGGGGAGGCCTCATGGGCCATGGATGAATCTTCCTCTCTGTGGATTTGGCCCGATCCCAATTGTTTTTCGTCAATCTGTGGAATGGGAGGACTCCTTTCAGGTTTGTTACTTCAGGTGTTCCGCCAAAAGAGGAATTCCAAAGAAGTGCCCTGGGGAAAAGTGAAGGGAGAACCCGAACTATGGGTAAAATTTGGGGCCTAGGGGCATGGCAAGCCCAATATGCTATCTCTTCATCCAGCCACTGAGAGGCCTTATTGAGGACTGGGATCAGGGTGAGGGTCACAATGTGTGGTTTTGACCAATGTGGCCCGCAAACGTGAGCGGGGCCTCATGGGCCACACTGGTTTCAACTACACTGAACGTTGGACAACATGCCAACCACATGGTTTCTTGCCACGGGGAAGGAGTTGTTTTTTCTGCATCACTTTCAAGCCTGGGCAGTGATTGGAGATAAGGTCTAGGTTCTGAAACTTGACAACCGAGGTTGGGAAGAGATGACGACCTAAGACCATGGCGGGTCCGATGTGCTCAGTGAGCGGCCAGCTTTCTGTGTGGGGCCAGGTAATCCAGGCTCAGGCTGTGTCAAAAAGGGCAATAGTGCCCAGGTCAGCCTATATATTTGGGGTACAGTCGTATGGCGTGCAGGTTGATCCTCTTTTGGAGTTTCTGGGTAGCCCCAGAGGGCAATGTTTTTCTTCCTGAGGGCAGGAAGAGTGCTGCATTATAGTTCTGGTTTTCAAACTGGAGGCTTGTGGGCCAGTAGTCTGAGGAAGGAAATCTGAGAACAAGCTAGGCTTAGGTTTCTGGGTGAGGACAAGGCAGGAACAATCTACAGACCTGAATTGAGATCTCGTGCTTATGATGTCAGGGCGAGGATCAGAAGATCGCTCAGGTTGGTGTTTCTGTCCCTGATGGCCCTTCATGAAGAGGCGGGGGGTCATGATGCCGTGGGGGTTTTCCCACGATGTTAGTTGTGAGAAGCTCCAAACTGCAAAGATTCTTGTGCAGGACAATTGAGACCTGTTTGTTGGCTCCAGGGCAACGATTCCGAGCAGGGTTCTAAGGATGGATGGCTGGGTAGCCCACCTCGCATTCCAATTGTTTCCTAGCAACAAGACAGATTAGATCTGCTGGATCTGGGGGAGCAACCCAGGAGGCTGAGTTGAAGTGGACTCTCCTGTGGATGGATCCTAATATGTTTTTGTGTCTATGGAGATCTTGGAATGAAGCGGTGACACTGGGGCCCTGAAGGGTTTTTTCAAACAGAGGCTTTGACACAGCTCCAACGTGCAAGTTTCCCATATGTAGATGAGATTTGTTCTGAGGATGAGTCAGGAAACAGCCATATGCTGGTATTGAAATCCAGGCCTCTGAGGAGAGATGACTGGATAGCACAACAATGAATCCAATAGTGCCTAGGGGCCTGTTCGTACCTTTTTACCTCTGGGGACATCAGTCTATGCATCTGAGTGCATGTAGGTGTCAGATGGGCTCAGATTGTTCCTGTTTCTCCTGGAGAGCCACCACTATTGGGATGGCCTCAGGGAGTTTGGAGGTTTATCTTATTAGTAGGTTGTGGCCATTGGAATGGGCACATACAATTCCCTTGGAGAGGGCAAGTACAGTCCTCAGGTTTGGCTCCAGGGGCCTGAGCCTGTAGGGTGTGTAGGCCAGAGCTGTTTGGACAGTTGTCTGAAAACACAAACGCGGCTTATGTTTCGGGTAATAGGTATGGCAGGATTGATCTACAGACCATGAGGAGAACTCTTCGGGATATGAAAAAAGGGCGAGTGTCAGGCTCTTGCTCAAGTTTTTTTCTCTGGATATCGTGTCACTCATGGTCATGAAATTTCCGGTTGACTTAATGGGAAATGGACGAGTCTTACTCTCTGGGGGTTTGTCCCCATCGCAAGATTTTGGGGTCATTTTGTGGGATGGAAGAAGTCCGTTTTGTTGTTGTTGTGATTTGCCTTGTTTTGTTTTTTAACCTCAGGTGTCCCACCAAATGAGGGATTCCAGAGTAGAGCCCTGGCGGGGGGGCCGACTGTACAACCAGAAATCTGGTTACAAATTTGGGCCTAGGGACATGTAAAGCCCATTATGACATCTAATGGTCGAGTGACTGAGAGGACTTACTAGAGGACAGGACTCACACTGAGGGTCACAATGCGAGTTTATGACCACTTCGCAAACAAGAATGGGCGGGGCCTCAGGGTGAATCCTGGTTTCTCCTACACTGAACGTTGGACAACCTGCCAACGACAAGATTTCTTGCCATGGGTAAGGAAGAGTTCTGATTTCTGCATCACAGTCACTCTTGGGCAGTGATTGGAGATAAGGTCTAGATTCTGAAGCCTGAAAACGGAGGTAGGGAAGAGATGATAACCTAAGGCCATGGCGGGTCTGATGTGCTCAGTGTGCGGTCAACTGTCTGGGTGTTGGTCAGGAGTTCCGGGCTCAGGTTGTGTCAGACAGTGCATTAGTGCCCCCGTAGACTATATAATTTGGGTAAAGTCGAGTGCCATGTAGATTTATCCTCATATAAGGTGCCTGGGCAGCTCATTAGGCCAAATTTTTTTTCTAGAGGGCAGGCAGAGTGCTTCATTGTCGGTCCGGAATTGCCAAACTTGAGGGCTTCGTGTCCAGGAATGTGAGGACGGAAGTCTGAGAACACAAGCTAGACTTGTGTATCAGGGCGAGGACACGGCAGGTACCACTGTAGATCTGAACCAATATCTCATGCATCTGAAGTCAGGGCGAGGATCAGACGTTGGCTCACATTGGAGTTTATGTGCATGACGGCCCCTTCATGAAGGGAGCGGAATCTCGAGGCCATGGAGGTTTTCCCACGTTGGGTGTTGTGGGATGCCCCTTCAAGGATACCTTCTGCGGGACAATTGAGACCTGTTGGGCAGCTTCAGGACATCCCATATGGAATGACTCCAGGGCACCATTCGAGGATGGATGACTGGGAAGCAGGCCTCGCATTCCAGTTTTCTCCTAGCAACAAGAGAGTTTAGATCTGATGACTCTGCGTGAGCAACAGGAGTGACTGACTTGAAATGGACTTTCCTGAGGATGCGTCCTAATGTGTGTTTGTGTCCATGAGGGCCTTAAAATGGGGCGGTGGCACCGGGACCCTGAAGTATTCTCCTAAGCTTTTGACATAGCTCGATGCAAAAGTCTCCTTGTGGAGACGAGATTTGTTCTGATGGGTGCCTCAGAAAAACACCTATGCTGGTATTGGAATCCAGGCTTTTGAGGAGACATGCCTGTAAACCAAAGCAATGTATCCGATTATGGCCTAGGGTCCTGTCTGGTTCAATCATCTTCTCAGGGGACATCCATCTATGGTATGAGTGGAGGTAGATGCTCAGCTGGTATCAGACCACCCTTGTTTGTCCCGGGCGACCTGCACTATTGGGATGGCCTCAGGGATTTGGAGGGTTCTCCTAATTTTACGGTTTTGGACAATGGAATGGGCAGAATTCCCATGGATTGGGTAGACACAGTCCTAATGTGTGACACCTGGGGCCCCAGCCTGGAAGGTGTGTGGCCCAGGACTTTGGGGACAGAAGTTTGAAAACACAAACTCAGCTTAGCTTTGGGGAGGTAGGTATAGCAGGCCCGATCTATAAACCATGAGAAGAACTCTTCCGGATATAAAGAAAGAGCGAGTCTCAGGCACTTGCTCAGGCTTTTGTCTCTGGATTTTGTATCAGCGATGGCCGTGGAATGTCGGGGAGGCCTCATGGGCCATGGACGAATCTTCCTCTCTGTGGATTTGGCCCGATCCCAATTGTTTTTCGTCAATCTGTGGAATGGGAGGACTCCTTTCAGGTTTGTTACCTCAGGTGTCCCGCCAAAAGAGGAATTCCAAAGATGAGCCCTGGGGAAAAGTGAAGGGAGAAACCGAACTATGCGTAAAATTTGGGGCCTAGGGGCATGGCAAGCCGAATATGCTGACTCTTCATCCAGCCACTGAGAGGCATTACCTGAGGCCTGGGATCAGGCTGAGGGACACAATGTGTGTTTGTGACCAATGTGGCCCATAAACATGGGCGGGGCCTCATGGGCCACACTGGTTTCAACTACACTGAACTTTGGAAAAACATGCCAACCACTAGGTTTCTTGCCAAGGCGAAGGAGAAGTTCTGATTCTTGTATCACGTTCACTCCTGAGCAGTGAATGGAGATAAGGTCTAGGTTATGAAGGTGAAAACTGAGGTTGTGTAGAGTTGATGGCCTAAATCCATTGTGGGTGTGATATGCTCTGTTTATGGCCAGCTGTCTGGGTGTTGGACTGGAGGTCTCCCCTCAGGCTGTTTCAGACAGGGCTTTAGTGCACAGGCTAGACAGTATAATTGGGGTATAATTGAGTGGCATGCAGGTTGTTACTCATTTGGCGTTTCTGGTTAGGCCTATAGGGCAACATTTTTCTTCTGGAGGGCAGGCAGAGTGCTGCATTGTGTCTCCAGAATTGCCAAACTGGAGGGGTGTGGCCAGGATTGTGAGGAAGGAAGTCTGAAAACACGAGTTTTGGGACCAAGAGCATGGCAGGTCCACTCTGCAGAGGCTGAATCGAGATCTCCTGCAGGTGAGGTCAGGGCGAGTATCAGATGTTGCCTCAAGCTGGAGTTTGTGTCCACGACGGCCCTTACATGAAGGGGGTGGGGGCGTCATGAGGCCAGGGAGGTTTCCCTACGCTGGGAGTTGTGAGCTGCTCCAAACTTCAAAGTTTCCATCTTCAGGACAGTCGAGTACTATTGGATGGTCCCTTGATGCCCCATACAGAAAGACTCGAGAGCAGGGGCCTAAGCATGGATGCCGAGAAACGCCAACTCACCTTCCCATTGCCTGGTGGAGACAAGGCACGCTCAATCTGTGGGCTCTTGGGTGAGCTACCCAGAAGGCTGAGTTTAAATGGACTCTCCTGAGGATGAGTCATAATGTGGGTTGGTGGCCATGGAGACCTTGGAATGTGGCAGTAGCTAGGGGACTCTGCTGGATTCTCCAACCCGAAGGGCTTGACACAACTCCAACAAGGAAGCTTCCCATGTGGAGATGAGAGGTCTTCTGTCTGGTGCCTCAGGAAAGCCCCATATGCTGGTCTTCGAACCCAGGCCTCTGAGGAGTGATACCTGGACACCAAAGCAAGAGTTCATAATAGGGCCTAGGGGCCTGTCTGGTTCAATCTTCTGTCTCTGCGGATATCTGTCTGTGTGTCTGCATGGAGGTAGTAGTTGCTCAGCTTGTGTCATAATGCCCCTATTTGTCCAGTGCGGCTTGCGGTAGTGGGATGTCCTTGGGGACCTTGAGGTTTCTACTATTTTGTAGAGTTGTGGCCAATGGAATGGGCAGTTTCTTAGGAGAGAGCAGGCACAGTTCTGTGGTGTGGCTCCAGAGACCCCAGCCTGGAGGCTGTGTGGGCCATGGCTGTGCAGACAGACATCCAAAAACCCTAACTCAGCTCAGGTTTGGGGCCGAGGTTACGGCAGGCCTGATCTACAGTCCATGAGGGGAGCTCCTCTGGATATGAAAGAAGGGCGAGAGGGAGGCAGTCGCTCAGGCTTTTGTCTCTGGATGTTTTGTCCACAATGGCCTTTTAATGTAGGAGTTGCCTCATGGGTCGTAGAAGTCTCCCTCTCTGGTAGTTTGTCCAGCCCCCAAGAGTTTGGGGTCATTCTGTGGGAAGGGAAGTGTCCTGTTTTCTGCTTCATGTGTCCCACCAGTAGAGGGATTCTAGAGCATAGCAGTGGGTACTGACAACTGGAATACTCGCCCTCTGGTTAAGGCTGGGGGCCTATGGATATGACAAGCCCCATATGCAGGATCTTGGTCCAGCCACTGAGAGGCGTTACTTTAATACGGGACTCACGCTGCTGATCACAATGTATGTCTGTGCCCTAGGCGGCCCTCAAGCACTGGCATGGCCTTTCGGACAATGCAGGTTTTCCCACATTGCTGAAGACTGAAAACCGAGGTTGGGAAGAGATGACGACCTACAGCCATAGCGGGTCCTATGTGTCCAGGTTGGGGCCAGCTGTCTGGGTGTCGTTTGGGAAGTCTTGTCTCAGGCTGTGCCACACAGGGCATTAGAATACAGGGTGGGCTGTATAATTGCTTTACAATCGAGTGGCATGCATTAGAAAATCATTTGGGGTTTCTTATTAGCAGCATAGGGCAAAGTTTTTCTTCTGGAGGGCAGGCAGAGTGCTGCATTGTGGCTTCGGAATTCCCAAACTGGAGGGCTTGTGGGCCAGGAGAGTGAGGACGGAAGTCTGAGAACACAAGCTAGGCTTAGGTTTCGGGGCAAGGACATGGCAGGCACACTCTGCAGAGCTGAATTGAGATCTCATGCGTCTGAAGTCAGGTCGCGGTTCAGACTTTGGCTCAGGTTTGAGTTTCTGTCCATGTTGGCCCCTTCATAAGGGGGGGCATTATGAGGCCATGGGGGTTTTCCCACTATTGGAGTTGTGAGATGCTCCAAACCGCAAGGATTCCTTCTGTGGGACAATTAAGATTTGTTGGATGGCTCCAGGACGTCTTATAAGGTATTTTTCCAGAACAGGGTTCTAAGTATGGATGCCTGGGCAGCCAGCCTCACATTCCAATTGTCTCCTAGCAACAAGCAACGTTTGATCTGCTGTCTTGGGGTAGCAACAGAGGGGGCTGAGTTGAAATGGACTTTCCTGAGAATGGTCTTAATGTTGGTTTGAGTCCATGGAGACCTTGGTATGGGGCAGTGGCACCAGGGCCCTGAAGGATTCTCCTAACCAGAGGTTATGACAAAGCTCCAATGAGCAAGTTTTCCATGGGGATACGAGATTTGTTTTTAATGGTGCCTCAGGAAACCACCATATGCTGGTATTGGAAACGAGGCCTCTGAGGAGAGATGCCTGGAAACCAAAGCAATGGATCTGATTAGGGCGTAGGGGCCTGTCCGGTTCAATATTCTTCTCTGGGGACATCTGTTGTCTGAGTGGAGGTAGTTGCTCAGCTGGTTTGAGATCACCCCTGTTTGTCCTGGGCGGCCTACACTATTGGGATGGCCTCGGTGACTTTGGAGGTTTTTCCTCATTTGCAAGGTTGTGGCCAATGGAATGGGAAGAATTCCCTTGAAAGGGAAGCACAGTCCTGAGGTGTGGCTCCAAGGACCCAAGTGTGGAGCGTGTGTGGTCCAGGGCTATTTGGACAAAAGTCTGAAAACGCAAACTCCACTTAGGTTGGGGGATGTAGGTATGGCCGGCCCGATCTATAGACCGTGAGGAGAACTCTTCGGGATATGAACAAAGGGCGAATGTGAGGTGCTTGCTCATGCTTTTTTTTTTTTTTTTCTGGAAATGTGTCACCGATTGCCATGGAATGTCGGGGTGTCCTCATGGGCCATCGATGAGGCTCCCTTTCTGGGGATTTGACCTGATCCCAAGAGTTTGGGGTCATTCTGAGGGAAGGGAAGAGGCCTTTCTGTTTTTTTTTGTTTATTTTGTTTTTGTTTCTGTTTTTGTTTTGTTTTTTTTTTTTTTTACCTCAGGTGGACCACCAAATGAGGGATTCCAGAGCAGAGTCGTGGGTTGGGGCAACTGGACAACCAGACCTCTGGTTAACATTGGGACCTACGAACATGGCAAGCCCCATATGTGGGCTCTTGGTCCAGACACTGAGAGGCTTTCCTTGAGGATAGGCCTCACACTGAGTTTCACAATGTGTTTTTGTGCCCAAGGAGCCCCTCAAGTCAGGGCGTGGCCTAATGTACCATGCTGGTTTCTCCTACACTGAACATTGCACAATATGGCAACCACAAGTTTTCTGGCCATGGGGAAGATGGAGTTCTAATTTCTGCAACACTTTCACTCCTGGACTGTGATTGGATTTAAGGTCTAGGTTCTGAAGCCTGAAAACTGAGGTTGGGAAGAGATGAAGCCCTAAGGCCATGGTGTGTCTGATGTGCTCAGTTTTCGGCCAGCTGTTGAGTGTGGGTTGGGAGGTGCAGGCTCAGGCTGTGGCAGACAGGGAATTAGTGCCCAGGCTAGACTGTATCATTGGGGTGCAGTCGAGTTTCGTGCAGGATGGTACTCATTTGTGGTTACTGGGTAGCCCCAAAGGGCAACGTTTTTCTTCTGGAGGGAAGACACAGTGCCACATAGTGGCTCCAGAATTCCCAAACTGGAAGGCTTGTGGGCCAGGAGTGTGAGGAAAAAATTCTGAGAACACAAGCCAGACTTAGATTTCGGGGTGAGGGGACGGCAGGCACCCTCTGCAGAGATGATTCGAGATCCTGTATACCTGAAGACAGAGCTAGGATCAGACGTTGGCTTAGGTCGAAGTTTCTGTCCATGACGGCCCCTTCATGAAGGGGAGGGTGTCACGAGGACATGGAGGTTTTCCCACGATGGGAATTGTGAGATGCTCCAAACCGCAATGATTCCTTCTGTGGGACAGTCGAGACCTGTTGGATGGCTCCAGGACATCCCATAAGGAAGTTATCCAGAGCAGGGTTCTAAGGATGGATGCCTGGGCAGCCTGCCTCCCATTCCGGGTGTCTCATAGAGCCAAGGCAAGTTCGATCTGCTGGATCTACGGGAGCATCCGAGGCGGGTGTGTTGAAATGGGTGAGTTGAGGATGGGTCATAATGTGCATTTGTGTCCATGTAGACCTTGGAATGGGGTGCTTGAACCGGGGCCTTGAGGGATGTTCATAACAGGAGGTTTTGATGGAGCTCTAAAGAGTATGTTTCCTATGTAGAGAGGAGAATTGTTTTGATGAGTGCCTAAGGAATCTCCCATATGCTGGTATTGGAAACCAGGCCTCTGAGGAGAGATGACTGGAATCAAAAGCAATGGATCTGATTAGGGCCTAAGTGCCTGTCCAGTTCAATCTTATTCTATGGGGATATCTGTCTCTGGGTCTGAGTGGAGGTAGTTTCCTAACTTGTGAAAGATCATCCCAGTGTGTCCTGGGCAGCCAACACTATTCGGATGGCCTCGGGGAGTTCGGAGGATTCTCCTAATCTATTGGGTGTGGACAATGGAAATGGCAGAATTCCCCTGGAGAGGGAAGCCACAGTCCTGAGGTGTGGCTCCAGGGGCCCCAGCTTGGATGGTGTGTGGGCCAGGCCTGTGGGGACAGAAGTCTGAAAACACAAACTCAGCTTAGGTTTGGGGATGTATGTATGAAGGCTCGATCTACAGAACGTGAGAATTTTTCGGGCTATGAACAAAGGGCGAGTATGTGGCGATTGCTCAGGCTTTTGTCTCTGGATTTTGTGTCAACGGTGGCCGTGGAATGTCGGGATGTCCTCAAGGGCAATGGACAATTCTTTCTCTGGTGATATGGCCTGATCCCAAGTGGTTGGGATAATTCTGTGGATTGGAAGAGTCCTTTCTGTATGTATATATATATATATATATATATATATATATATATATATATATATTTTTTTTTTTTTTTTTTACCTCAGGTGTCCCACCAAAATGGGATTCCAGAGTAGAGCCCTGAGTAGGGGTGACTAGTCATCTCGAACTCTGGTTGAGATTGGGGGACTAGAGGCTTGGCAAGCCCCATATGTGGGCTGTTGTTCCAGTCACTAAGAGGCTTTACATGAGGATAGGGCTCACGCTGAGGGTCACAATGTGTGTTTGTGCATATTGTGGCCCTCAGGGTTAGGTGGGGCCTCATAGTCCATGCTGCTTTCTCCTACAATGAACATTGGACAACATGCCAACCACTAGGTTACTTGCCAAGCCGAAGGAGAAGTTCTGATTCTTGCATCACATTCATTCCTGAGCAGTGAGTGGAGATAAGGTCTAGGTTCTGAAGGTGAAAACTGAGGTTGGGTAGAGATGATGGCCTAAAGCCATTGCGGGTGTGATATGCTCTGTGTACGGCCAGCTTTCTGGGTGTTGGACTGGAGGTCTGCCCTCAGGCTGTGTCAGACAGGGCTTTAGTGCACAGGCTAGACTGTATAATTGGGGTATGGTCGAGTGGCATGCAGGTTGTTACTCATTTGGCGTTTCCGGTTAGCCCTATAGGGCAACATTTTTCTTCTGGAGGGCAGGCAGAGTGCTGCATTGCGTCTCCAGAATTGCCAAACTGGAGGGGTGTGGCCAGGATTGTGAGGAAGGAAGTCTGAAAACACAAGCTAGCACGAGTTTTGGGGCCAAGAGCATGGCAGGCCCACTCTGCAGAGGCTGAATCGAGATCTCCTGCAGGTGAGGTCAGGGCGAGTATCAGATGTTGCCTCAAGCTGGAGTTGTGTCCATGACGGCCCCTTCCTGAAGGGGGTGGGGACGTCATGAGGCCAGGGATGTTTCCCTACGCTGGGAGTTGTGAGCTGCTCCAAACTTCAAAGTTTCCTTCTTCAGGACAGTCGAGTACTATTGGATGGTTCCAGGATGCCCCATACAGAAAGACTCGAGAGCAGGGGCCTAAGCATGGATGCCGAGAAACGCCAACTCACCTTCCCATTGCCTGGTCGAGAGAAGGCACGCTCAATCTGCGGGCTCTTGGGTGAGCTACCCAGAAGGCTGAGTTTAAATGGACTCTCCTGAGGATGAGTCATAATGTGGGTTGGTGGCCATGGAGACCTTGGAATGTGGCAGTAGCTAAGGGACTCTGCAGGATTCTCCAACCCGAAGGGCTTGACACAACTCCAACAAGGAAGCTTCCCATGTGGAGATGAGAGGTCTTCTGTCTGGTGCCTCAGGAAAGCCCCGTATGCTGGTCTTCGAACCCAGGCCTCTGAGGAGTGATACCTGGACACCAAAGCAAGAGTTCATAATAGGGCCTAGGGGCCTGTCTGGTTCAATCTTCTGTCTCTGCGGATATCTGTCTGTGTGTCTGCATGGAGGTAGTAGTTGCTCAGCTTGTGTCATAATGCCCCTATTTGTCCAGTGCGGCTTGCGGTAGTGGGATGTCCTTGGGGACCTTGAGGTTTCTACTATTTTGTAGAGTTGTGGCCAATGGAATGGGCAGTTTCTTAGGAGAGAGCAGGCACAGTTCTGTGGTGTGGCTCCAGAGACCCCAGCCTGGAGGCTGTGTGGGCCATGGCTGTGTAGACAGACATCCAAAAACCCTAACTCAGCTCAGGTTTGGGGCCGAGGTTACGGTAGGCCTGATCTACAGTCCATGAGGGGAGCTCCTCTGGATATGAAAGAAGGGTGAGAGGGAGGCAGTCGCTCAGGCTTTTGTCTCTGGATGTTTTGTCCACAATGTCCGTTTAATGTAGGAGTTGCCTCATGGGTCGTAGAAGTCTCCCTCTCTGGTAGTTTGTCCAGCCGCCAAGTGTTTGGGGTCATTCTGTGGGAAGGGAAGTGTCCGGTTTTTTGCCTCATGTGTCCCCTCAGTAGAGGGATTCTAGAGCATAGCAGTGGGTACTGACAACTGGAATACTCGCCCTCTGGTTAAGGCTGGGGGCCTATGGATATGACAAGCCCCATATGCAGGATCTTGGTCCAGCCACTGAGAGGCGTTACTTTAATACGGGACTCACGCTGCAGGTCACAATGCATGTCTGTGCCCTAGGCGGCCCTCAAGCAC
The DNA here is from genome assembly GCF_964662115.1 of Mustela nivalis. Taxonomy (NCBI): domain Eukaryota; kingdom Metazoa; phylum Chordata; class Mammalia; order Carnivora; family Mustelidae; genus Mustela; species Mustela nivalis. The sequence continues at coordinate 1,412,370 of NW_028136484.1, read as the reverse complement.
TGGCGTGGCCTTTCGGACAATGTAGGTTTTCCCACATAGAACGTTGGACAACATGCCAACCACAAGGTTTCTGGCCATGGGGAAGGAGGAATTCTAATTTCTGCATCACGTTCACCCCTGGGCAGTGATTGGAGATAAGGTCTAGGTTCTGAAACCTGAAAACCGAGGTTGGGAAGAGATGACGACCTACAGCCATAGCGGGTCCTATGTGTCCAGGTTGGGGCCAGCTGTCTGGGTGTCGTTTGGGATGTCTTGTCTCAGGCTGTGCCAGACAGGGCATTAGAATACAGGGTGGGCTGTATAATTGCTTTACAATCGAGTGGCATGCATTAGAAAATCATTTGGGGTTTCTTATTAGCAGCATAGGGCAAAGTTTTTCTTCTGGAGGGCAGGCAGAGTGCTGCATTGTGGCTTCGGAATTCCCAAACTGGAGGGCTTGTGGGCCAGGAGAGTGAGGACGGAAGTCTGAGAACACAAGCTAGGCTTAGGTTTCGGGGCAAGGACATGGCAGGCACACTCTGCAGAGCTGAATTGAGATTTCATGCGTCTGAAGTCAGGTCGAGGTTCAGACTTTGGCTCAGGTTTGAGTTTCTGTCCATGTGGGCCCCTTCAGGAAGGGGGGGCATTATGAGGCCATGGGGGTTTTCCCACTATTGGAGTTGTGAGATGCTCCAAACCACAAGGATTTCTTCTGTGGGACAATTAAGATTTGTTTGATGGCTCCAGGACGTCTTATAATGTATTTTTCCAGAACAGGGTTCTAAGTATGGATGCCAGGGTAGCCAGCCTCACATTCCAATTGTCTCCTAGCAACAAGCAACGTTTGATCTGCTGTCTTGGGGTAGTAACAGAGGGGGCTGAGTTGAAATGGACTTTCCTGAGAATGGTCTTAACGTTGGTTTGAGTCCATGGAGACCTTGGTATGGGGCAGTGGCACCAGGGCCCTGAAGGATTCTCCTAACTCGAGGTTATGACAAAGCTCCAATGAGCAAGTTTTCCATGGGGAGACGAGATTTGTTTTTAATGGTGCCTCAGGAAACCACCATATGCTGTATTGGAAACGAGGCCTCTGAGGAGAGATGCCTGGAAACCAAAGCAATGGATCTGATTAGGGCCTAGGGGCCTGTCCGGTTCAATATTCTTCTCTTGGGACATCTGTTGTCTGAGTGGAGGTAGTTGCTCAGCTGGTTTGAGATCACCCCTGTTTGTCCTGGGCAGCCTACACTATTGGGATGGCCTCGGTGACTTTGGAGGTTTTTCCTCATTTGCAAGGTTGTGGCCAATGGAATGGGAAGAATTCCCTTGAAAGGGAAGCACAGTCCTGAGGTGTGGCTCCAAGGACCCAAGTGTGGAGCATGTGTGGTCCAGGGCTATTTGGACAAAAGTCTGAAAACACAAACTCCACTTAGGTTGGGGGATGTAGGTATGGCCGGCCCGATCTATAGACCGTGAGGAGAACTCTTCGGGATATGAACAAAGGGCGATGTGAGATGCTTGCTCATGCTTTTTTTTTTTTTTTCTGGAAATGTGTCACCGATTGCCATGGAATGTCGGGGTGTCCTCATGGGCCATCGATGAGGCTCCCTTTCTGGGGATTTGCCCTGATCCCAAGAGTTTGAGGTCATTCAGTGGGAAGGGAGGAGGCCTTTCTGGTTTTTTGTTTATTTTTTTTGTTTTTGTTTTTGTTTTTTACCTCAGGTGGACCACCAAAAGAGGGATTCCAGAGCAGAGTCGTGGGTTGGGGCAACCGGACAACCAGAACTCTGGTTAACATTGGGACCTAAGAACATGGCAAGCCCCATATGTGGGCTCTTGGTCCAGACACTGAGAGGCTTTCCTTGAGAATAGGTCTCACACTGAGTTTCACAATGTGTTTTTGTGCCCAAGGAGCCCCTCAAGTCAGGGCGTGGCCTAATGTACCATGCTGGTTTCTCCTACACTGAACGTTGCACAATATGGCAACCACAAGTTTTCTGGCCATGGGGAAGATGGAGTTCTAATTTCTGCAACACTTTCACTCCTGGACTGTGATTGGATTTAAGGTCTAGGTTCTGAAGCCTGAAAACTGAGGTTGGGAATAGATGAAGACCTAAGGCCATGGTGTGTCTGATGTGCTCAGTGTTCGGCCAGCTGTTGAGTGTGGGTTGGGAGGTGCAGGCTCAGGCTGTGGAAGACAGGGAATTAGTGCCCAGGCTAGACTGTATCATTGGGGTGCAGTCGAGTTTCGTGCAGGATGGTACTCATTTGTGGTTACTGGGTAGCCCCAGAGGGCAACGTTTTTCTTCTGGAGGGAAGACACAGTGCCACATAATGGCTCCAGAATTCCCAAACTGGAAGGCTTGTAGGCCAGGAGTGTGAGGAAAAAATTCTGAGAACACAAGCCAGACTTAGATTTCGGGGTGAGGGGACGGCAGGCACCCTCTGCAGAGATGATTCGAGATCCTGTATACCTGAAGACAGAGCTAGGATCAGACGTTGGCTTAGGTCGAAATTTCTGTCCATGACGGCCCCTTCATGAAGGGGAGGGTGTCACGAGGACATGGAGGTTTTCCCACGATGGGAATTGTGAGATGCTCCAAACCGCAATGATTCCTTCTGTGGGACAGTCGAGACCTGTTGGATGGCTCCAGGACATCCCATAAGGAAGTTATCCAGAGCAGGGTTCTAAGGATGGATGCCTGGGCAGCCTGCCTCCCATTCCGGGTGTCTCATAGAGCCAAGCCAAGTTCGATCTGCTGGATCTACGGGAGCATCCGAGGCGGGTGTGTTGAAATGGGTGAGTTGAGGATGGGTCATAATGTGCATTTGTGTCCATGTAGACCTTGGAATGGGGTGCTTGAACCGGGGCCTTGAGGGATGTTCATAACAGGAGGTTTTGATGGAGCTCTAAAGAGTATGTTTCCTATGTAGAGAGGAGAATTGTTTTGATGAGTGCCTAAGGAATCTCCCATATGCTGGTATTGGAAACCAGGCCTCTGAGGAGAGATGACTGGAATCAAAAGCAATGGATCTGATTAGGGCCTAAGTGCCTGTCCAGTTCAATCTTATTCTATGGGGATATCTGTCTCTGGGTCTGAGTGGAGGTAGTTTCCTAACTTGTGAAAGATCATCCCAGTGTGTCCTGGGCAGCCAACACTATTCGGATGGCCTCGGGGAGTTCGGAGGATTCTCCTAATCTATTGGGTGTGGACAATGGAAATGGCAGAATTCCCCTGGAGAGGGAAGCCACAGTCCTGAGGTGTGGCTCCAGGGGCCCCAGCTTGGATGGTGTGTGGGCCAGGCCTGTGGGGACAGAAGTCTGAAAACACAAACTCAGCTTAGGTTTGGGCATGCAGGTTGTTACTCATTTGGCGTTTCCGGTTAGCCCTATAGGGCAACATTTTTCTTCTGGAGGGCAGGCAGAGTGCTGCATTGTGTCTCCAGAATTGCCAAACTGGAGGGGTGTGGCCAGGATTGTGAGGAAGGAAGTCTGAAAACACAAGCTAGCACAAGTTTTGGGGCCAAGAGCATGGCAGGCCCACTCTGCAGAGGCTGAATCGAGATCTCCTGCAGGTGAGGTCAGGGCGAGTATCAGATGTTGCCTCAAGCTGGAGTTTGTGTCCATGACGGCCCCTTCCTGAAGGGGGTGGGGGCGTCATGAGGCCAGGGAAGTTTCCCTACGCTGGGAGTTCTGAGCTGCTCCAAACTTCAAAGTTTCCTTCTTCAGGACAGTCGAGTACTATTGGATGGTTCCAGGATGCCCCATACAGAAAGACTCGAGAGCAGGGGCCTAAGCATGGATGCCGAGACAGGCCAACTCACCTTCCCATTGCCTGGTCGAGACAAGGCACGCTTAATCTGCGGGCTCTTGGGTGAGCTACCCAGATGGCTGAGTTTAAATGGACTCTCCTGAGGATGAGTCATAATGTGGGTTGGTGGCCATGGAGAGCTTGGAATGTGGCAGTAGCTAAGGGACTCTGCAGGATTCTCCAACCCGAAGGGCTTGACACATCTCCAACAAGGAAGCTTCCCATGTGGAGATGAGAAGTCTTCTGTCTAGTGCCTCAGGAAAGCCCGTATGCTGGTCTTCGAACCCAGGCCTCTGAGGAGTGATACCTGGACACCAAAGCAAGAGTTCATAATAGGGCCTAGGGGCCTGTCTGGTTCAATCTTCTGTCTCTGCGGATATCTGTCAGTGTGTCTGCATGGAGATAGTAGTTGCTCAGCTTGTGTCATAATGCCCCTATTTGTCCAGTGCGGCTTGTGGTAGTGGGATGTCCTTGGGGACCTTGAGGTTTCTACTATTTTGTAGAGTTGTGGCCAATGGAATGGGCAGTTTCTTAGGAGAGAGCAGGCACAGTTCTGTGGTGTGGCTCCAGAGACCCCAGCCTGGAGGCCATGTGGGCCATGGCTGTGCAGACAGACATCCAAAAACCCTAACTTAGCTCAGGTTTGGGGCTGAGGTTACGGCAGGCCTGATCTACAGTCCATGAGGGGAGCTCCTATGGATATGAAAGAAGGGTGAGAGGGAGGCAGTCGCTCAGGCTTTTGTCTCTGGATGTTTTGTCCACAATGGCCGTTTAATGTAGGAGTTGCCTCATGGGTCGTAGAAGTCTCCCTCTCTGGTAGTTTGTCCAGCCCCCAAGAGTTTGGGGTCATTCTGTGGGAAGGGAAGTGTCCTGTTTTCTGCTTCATGTGTTCCCCCAGTAGAGGGATTCTAGAGCATAGCAGTAGGTACTGACAACTGGAATACTCGCCCTCTGGTTAAGCCTGGGGGCCTATGGATATGACAAGCCCCATATGCAGGATCTTGGTCCAGCCACTGAGAGGCGTTACTTTAATACGGGACTCACGCTGCAGGTCACAATGCATGTCTGTGCCCTAGGCGGCCCTCAAGCACTGGCGTGTCCTTTCGGACAATGCAGGTTTTCCCACATTGAACGTAGGACAACATGCCAACCACAAGGTTTCTGGCCATGGGGAAGGAGGAATTCTAATTTCTGCATCACGTTCACCCCTGGGCAGTGATTGGAGATAAGGTCTAGGTTCTGAAACCTGAAAACCGAGGTTGGGAAGAGATGACGACCTACAGCCATAGCGGGTCCTATGTGTCCAGGTTGGGGCCAGCTGTCTGGGTGTCGTTTGGGATGTCTTGTCTCAGGCTGTGCCAGACAGGGCATTAGTATACAGGGTGGGCTGTATAATTGCTTTAAAATCGAGTGGCATGCATTAGAAAATCATTTGGTGTTTCTTATTAGCAGCATAGGGCAAAGTTTTTCTTCTGGAGGGCACTCAGAGTGCTGCATTGTGGCTTCGGAATTCCCAAACTGGAGGGATTGTGGGCCAGGAGAGTGAGGACAGAAGTCTGAGAACACAAGCTAGGCTTAGGTTTCAGGGCAAGGACATGGCAGGCACACTCTGCAGAGCGGAATTGAGATCTCATGCGTCTGAAGTCAGGTCGAGGTTCAGACTTTGGCTCAGGTTTGAGTTTCTGCCCATGTGGGCCCCTCAGGAAGGGGGGGCATTATGATGCCATGGGGGTTTTCCCACTATTGGAGTTGTGAGATGCTCCAAACCGCAAGGATTCCTTCTGTGGGACAATTAAGATTTGTTGGATGGCTCCAGGACGTCTTATATGGTATTTTTCCAGAAAAGCGTTTTAAGTATGGATGCCTGGGCAGCCAGCCTCACATTCCAATTGTCTCCTAGCAACAATAAACGTTTGATCTGCTGTCTTGGGGTAGCAACAGAGGGGGCTGAGTTGAAATGGACCTTCCTGAGGATGGTCTTAATGTTGGTTTGAGTCCATGGAGACCTTGGTATGGGGCAGTGGCACCAGGGCCCTGAAGGATTCTCCTAACCAAAGGTTATGACAAAGCTCCAATGAGCAAGTTTTCCATGGGGAGACGAGATTTGTTTTTAATGGTGCCTCAGGAAACCACCATATGCTGGTATTGGAAACGAGGCCTCTGAGGAGAGATGCCTGGAAACCAAAGCAATGGATCTGATTAGGGCCTAGGGGCCTGACCGGTTCAATATTCTTCTCTGGGGACATCTGTTGTCTGAGTGGAGGTAGTTGCTCAGCTGGTTTGAGATCACCCCTGTTTGTCCTGGGCGGCCTACACTAATGGGATGGCCTCGGTGACTTTGGAGGTTTTTCCTCATTTGCAAGGTTGTGGCCAATGGAATGGGAAGAATTCCCTTGAAAGGGAAGCACAGTCCTGAGGTGTGGCTCCAGAGACCCAAGTGTGGAGCGTGTGTGGTCCAGGGCTATTTGGACAAAAGTCTGAAAACACAAACTCCACTTAGGTTGGGGGATGTAGGTATGGCCGGCCCGATCTATAGACCGTGAGGAGAACTCTTCGGGATATGAACAAAGGGCGATGTGAGATGCTTGCTCATGCTTTTTTTTTTTTTTTCTGGAAATGTGTCACCGATTGCCATGGAATGTCGGGGTGTCCTCATGGGCCATCGATGAGGCTCCCTTTCTGGGGATTTGACCTGATCCCAAGAGTTTGGGTTCATTCTGTGGGAAGGGAGGAGGCCTTTCTGGTTTTTTTGTTTATTTTTATTTTTTTTTGTTTATTTTTTTTTTTTTTCCTCAGGTGGATCACCAAATGAGGGATTCCAGAGCAGAGTCGTGGGTTGGGGCAACTGGACAACCAGACCTCTGGTTAACATTGGGACCTAAGAACATGGCAAGCCCCATATGTGGGCTCTTGGTCCAGACACTGAGAGGCCTTCCTTGAGGATAGGTCTCACACTGAGTTTCACAATGTGTTTTTGTTCCCAAGAGCCCCTCAAGTTAGGGGGTGGCCTAATGTACCATGCTGGTTTCTCCTACAGGGAACGTTGCACAATATGGCAACCACAAGTTTTCTGGCCATGGGGAAGAAGGAGTTCTAATTTCTGCCACACTTTCACTCCTGGACTATGATTGGATTTAAGGTCTAGGTTCTGAAGCCTGAAAACTGAGGTTGGGAAGAGATGAAGCCCTAAGGCCATGGTGTGTCTGATGTGCTCAGTGTTCGGCCTGCTGTTGAGTGTGGGTTGGGAGGTGCATGCTCAGGCTGTGGCAGACAGGGAATTAGTGCCCAGGCTAGACTGTATCATTGGGGTGCAGTCGAGTTTCGTGCAGGATGGTACTCATTTGTGGTTACTGGGTAGCCCCAGAGGGCAACATTTTTCTTCTGGAGGGAAGACACAGTGTCACATACTGGCTCCAGAATTCCCAAACTGGAAGGCTTGTGGGCCAGGAGTGTGAGGAAAAAATTCTGAGAACACAAGCCAGACTTAGATTTCGGGGTGAAGGGACGGCAGGCACCCTCTGCAGAGATGATTCAAGATCCCGTATACCTGAAGACAGAGCTAGGATCAGACGTTGGCTTAGGTCGGAGTTTCTGTCCATGATGGCCCCTTCAGGAATGGGAGGGTGTCACGAGGACATGGAGTTTTTCCCACGATTTGAATTGTGAGATGCTCCAAACCGCAATGATTCCTTCTGTGGGACAGGTGAGACCGGTGGATGGCTCCAGGACATCCCATAAGGAAGTTATCCAGAGCAGGGTTCTAAGGATGGATGCCTGGGCAGCCTGCCTCCCATTCCAGGTGTCTCATAGAGCCAAGGCAAGTTCGATCTGCCTGATCTAGTGGAGCAACCGAATCGGGTGTTTTGAAATGGGTGAGTTGAGGATGGGTCATAATGTGCATTTGTGTCCATGGAGACCTTGGAATGGGGTCTTGATCCGGGTCCTTGAGGGATGTTCATAACCGGAGGTTTTGATGGAGCTCTAAAGAGTATGTTTCCTATGCAGAGAAGAGAATTGTGAATTGATGAGTGCCTAAGGAATCTCCCATATGCTGGTATTGGAAACCAGGCCTCTGAGGAGAGATGACTGGAAACAAAAGCAATGGATATGATTAGAGCCTAGGTGCCTGTCCGGTTCAATCTCTTTGCTGGGGATACGTGTCTAAGTATCTGAGGTGAGGTAGTTGCTCAGATTGTGTCAGATCGCCCCTGTTTGTCCTGGGCGACCTATAATATTGGAATGGCCTCGGGACTTTGGAGTTTCTCCTAATCTATAAGGTTGTGGTCAATGGAATGGGCAGAAATCCCCTGGAGAGGGCAGGCAAACTTCTGAGTTTGGCTCTAGGGGCCCAACTTTGAGGGTGTGTGGGCCAGGCCTGTGGAGCAAAAATCTGAAAACACAAACTCCGCTTAGGATTGGGGACATAGTTATGGCACGCCCAATCTACAGACCGTGATAACACTTCAGGATATGAAAAAGTGTGAGTTTGAGGTGATTGCTCAGATTTTGTCTCTGGATTTGTGTCAACAATGTGGGTGGAATGCTGGCGTGGCCTCATGGGTTGTGGACGGCTTTCCTTCTCTGAGGATTTGACCCAATCCCAAGAGTTTGGGTACATTCTGTGGGACGGGAGGAGTCCTTTCTGTTTTTTATTTTATTTTATTTTATTTTTTGTACCTCATGTGTCCCAATAAAGGAGGGATTCAAGAGCAGAGTCCTCGGGAGGGACAACTGGGCAACCCCACCTCTGTTTTAGTTTGGGGGCCTAGGGGCATGGCATGTCCAATATGTGGGCTCTTGATTCAGACACTGAGAGGCCTTCCTTGAGGACAGGGCTCATGCTGAGGGTCACAATGCCTATTTGTGCCAACAAGGCCCTCAAGCATGGGAAGGGCCTCATGGGCCACGCTGGATTCTCCGACACTGAACGTTGGAGAATATGCCAACCACAAGGTTTCTGGCCATGGCGAAGGAAGAGTTGTGACTTCTGCATCACGTTAACCCCTGGACAGTGATTGGAGTTTAGGTCTAGGTTCTGAAACCTGAAAACCAAGGTTGGGAAGAGATGAAGACCTAAGGACCTGTTGGGTCCAATGAGCTCAGTGTGCGGCCAGCTGTTGAGCGTAGGTCTGGAGGTGTGGGCTCATGCTGTGTCAGACAAGGCATTAGACAGGGTAGACTGAATATTTGGGGTGCAGTCGAGTGGCGTTCAATTGATCCTCATACGGGTCTCTAGGTAGTTCCATAAGGCAACGTTTTTTCTCTGGGAGGGCAGGCAGAGTGCTGCATTGTGGCCCCAGAATTGCCAAACTGTAGGGATTTTGGGCCAGGGGTGTGAGGACTGTAGTCTGAGAACACAAGCTAGGCTTAGTTTTGGGGGTGAGGGCACAGAAGGCACACTCTGCAGAGCTGAATCATGATCTCATGCACCTGAAGTCAGGGCGAATATCAGACGTTTGCTCAGGTTGGAGTTTCTGTCCATGATGGCCACTTTATAAAGTGGAGCGTCTCAAGAGGCCATGTAGATTTTCCCACAATGGGAGTTCTGAGATGCTCCAGACTGCAAAGATTCCTTCTGTGGGACACTTGAGACCTGTTGGATGGATCTAGGATGTCCCATATGGAATGACTCCAGAGTAGGGTTCTAAGGATTGATGCCTAGGCAGCCCACCTCCCATTCTAGTTGTCTCCTAGCGACAAGGCAGGTTTGATCTGCAGGCCCTGGGGGAGAAACCAAGGGGGTTGAGTTGACATGGAGGCTCCCGAGGATAGATCATAATGTGGTTTTAAGTCCATGGAGACCCTGGAATGGGGCGCTTGATCCGGGGCCCTGAAAGTTTCTCCTAAACAGAGGTTTTTATAGAGCTCCAAAGAGTACATTTCCTATGTGGAGACGAGATTTTTCTGATGAGTGCCTCAGTAATCCCCCTATGCTGGTATTGGAAACCAGGCCTCTGAGAAGAGATGCCTGGAAACAAAAGCAATGGATCTGATTAGGGCCTAAGTGCCTGTCCAGTTCATTATTATTCTATGGGGATATCTGTCTCTGGGTCTGAGTGGAGGTAGTTTCCTAACTTGTGAAAGATCATCCCTGTTTGTCCTGGGCAGCCAACACTATTCGGATGGCCTCGGGGAGTTTGGAGGTTTCTCCTAATCTATAAGGTTGTGGCCAATGGAAGTGGCAGAATTCCCCTGGAGAGGGAAGCCACAGTCCTGAGGGGTGGCTCCAGGGGCCCCAGCTTGGATGGTGTGTGGGCCAGGCCTGTGGGGACAGAAGTCTGAAAACACAAACTCAGCTTAGGTTTGGGGATGTATGTATGAAGGCTCGATCTACAGAACGTGAGAATTTTCCGGGCTATGAACAAAGGGCGACTATGTGGCGCTTGCTCAGGCTTTTGTCTCTGGATTTTGTGTCAACGGTGGCCGTGGAATGTCGGGGTGTCCTCAAGGGCCAGGGACAATTCTTTCTCTGGTGATTTGGCCTGATCCCAAGGGGTTGGGATCATTCTGTGGATGGGAAAAGTCCTTTCTGTATTTTTTTTTTTTTTTTACCTCAGGTGTCCCACCAAAGAGGGATTCCAGAGCAGAGCCCTGAGTCGGGTGACTAGACATCTCGAACTCTGGTTGAGATTGGGTGACTAGGGGCTTGGCAAGCCCCATATGTGGGCTGTTGTTCCAGTCACTAAGAGGCTTCATATGAGGATAGGGCTCACACTGAGGGTCACAATATGTGTTTGTGCAAATTGTGGCCCTCAGGGATAGGTGGGACCTCATAGTCCATGCTGCTTTCTCCTACAATGAACGTTGGACAACATGCCAACCACAAGGTTTCTTGCCATGGCGAAGGAGACGTTCTGATTCTTGCATCACGTTCACTCCTGAGCAGTGAGTGTAGATAAGGTCTAGGTTCTGAAGGTGAAAATTGAGGTTGGGTAGAGATGATGGCCTAAAGCCATTGTGGGTATGATATGCTCTGTGTACGGCCAGCTGTCCTGGTGTTGGACTGGAGGTCTGCCCTCAGGCTGTGTCAGACAGGGCTTTAGTGCACAGGCTAGACTGTATAATTGGGGTATGGTCGAGTGGCATGCAGGTTGTTACTCATTTGGCGTTTCTGGTTAGCCCTATAGGGCAACATTTTTCTTCTGGAGACCAGGCAGAGTGCTGCATTGTGTCTCCAGAATTGCCAAACTGGAGGGGTGTGGCCAGGATTCTGAGGACGGAAGTCTGAGAACACAAGATAGGCTTAGGTTTCAAGGCGAGGGCCCAGCAGGCACACTCTCAAGTGCTGAATCGAGATCTCATGCTTCTGAATTCAGGGCGAGGATCAGACTTTGGCTTAGGATGGAGTTTCTGTCCATGATGTCCCATTTATGAAGGTGTGGGTCATCATGAGGATATGGAGGTTTTCTCACAGTGTTATTGTGTGATGCTTCAAACCACAAGGATTCATTCTGCGAGACAGTCAAGACAGGTTGGTTGGATTCAAGACATCCCATAAAGAAGTTCTCCAGAGCAGGGTTCTAAGGATGGATGCCTGGGCAGCCCGCCTCCCATTCTAACTGTCTCCTAGTGACAAGGAAGGTTTGATCTGCTGGCTCTGGGTGAGCAGCAGAGTGGGCTGATTTGAAATAGACTCTCCTGAGAATGGTTCATAATGTAAGTTTGTGTCCTTGGAGACCTTGGGATTGGGCCATGGTGCCAGCGCCCTGAAGGATCCTCCTAACCTGAGGTATTGACACAGCTCCAAAGAGCAAGTTTCCCATGTGGAGATGAGATCTGTTCTGATTGTTTCCTTAGGAAGCCCCCATATTCTGATATTGGAAACCAGGCCTCTGAGGAGAGATACCTAGAAACCAAAGCAATGCATCAGAAGTTGGCTCAGGTTGGAGTTTCTGTCCATGATGGCCCCTTTATAAAGGGGAGCCTCTCATGAGGCCATGTAGGTTTTCCCACGATAGGAGTTGTGAGATGCTCCAATCTGCAAGGATTCCTTCTGTGGGACAGTCAAGACCTGTTGGAAGGCTCCAGGACATCCCATATGGAACGGCGCCAGAGCAGGATTCCATGGATGGATGCCTAGAGAGTCTGCTTTGCATTCCAGTTGTCTCCTAGCGACAAGGCAGGTTTGATATTCTACCTCTGGGGGAGTAATCGACGGGGCTGAGTTGAAATGTACTCTCCTGCCGAATGGTCATAATGCGGGTATGTGTCCATGGAGACCTTGGAATAGGGCGGTTGCTCCGGCTACCTGAAGGTTTCTCCTAACTGGAGGCTTTTACAGTGCTCCAAAGGATAAGTTTCCCGTGTGAAGACAAGATTTGTTCTGATTGGTATCTCTGGAATCCCCCATATGCTGGTATTGGAAAACAGGCCTCTGAGGAGAGATGCTTAGAAAAAAAAAGCAATGGAACCAATTACATTCTAGGGGCCAGTCCAGTTTAATCTTCTTCTCTTGGGTTATCTGTCTACGGGTGAGTTGACGTCGTTGCTCAGTTTGTGAGAGATCGCCCCTCTTTGTACTGGGTGGCCTACACTATTGGAATGGCCTCTGGGACTTTGGAGGTTTCTCCTTATCTGTAGGGTTGTGGCCAATGGAATGGGAAGAATTTCCTTGGAGAGGGCAGGCACAGTCCTGAGGTGTGGCTCCAGGGGCCTCAGTCTGGAGGGTGTGTGGGACAGGGATGTCAGGATAGAAGTCTGAAAACACAAACTCGGCTTAGGTTTGGGGACGTAGGTATGGCAGGCCCAATCTACAGACTATGAGGAGAATTTTTTGGGCTATGACCTAAGGGTGAGTGTGAACGCTTGCTGAAGCTTATGTCTCTGGATTTTGTGTCAATAGTGGCCATGGAATGTCGGGCTGGCCTCATGGGCCATGGACGAGTCTTTCTCTCTGGACCCCAATCACTTGGGATGGCCCAATCCCAAGTGATTGGGGTCATTCTGTGAGTGGGAGGAGTCCTTTCTGTGTTTATTTACCTCAAATGTCCCACCAAAGAGGGTTTCCAGAGCAGAGCCCTGAGTAGGGGTGACTAGATGTCTCTACCTCTGGTTAAGATTGGGTTACTTGGGGCATGGCAGGCCCCATATGCGGGCTCATGGTCCAGCCACTGAGAGGCTTTACTTGAGGACAGGGCTCAAACTGAGGGTCCCAATGTGTGTTTGAGCCCACCGCAGCTCTTAAGCATAGGCAGGGCCTCAGGGACCCTACACTACCCTCAGGGGCCCTACTACTACCGCTGTAGGCCCTACAGGGGTCCTCCACTGAACGTTGGACAAGATGCCAACCACAAGATTCTGGCGAGAGGGCAGGAGGAGTTCTGATTTCTGCATCACGTTCACCCATGGGAAGTGAGTAGAGATAAGGTCTAGGATTCTGTAGCCTGAAAACCGAAGTTGGAAAGAGATGGCGACCTAAGGCCATGGCGGTTCAGATGTTCTCAGTGTACTGCAAGCTGTCTGGGTGTCGGTTGGGAATTCAGGCCTCAGGTTCTGTCGGACAGGGCATTAGTGCACAGGCTAGACTATATATTTGGTGTACAGTTGAGTGACGTGCAGGTTTATCCTCATTTGAGGTTTCTGGGTAGACCCATAGGGCAATATTTTTCTTCTAGAGGGCAGGCAGAGTGCAGCACTGTGTCATCGAAAATCCCAAAATAGAGGGCGTGTGGTCCAGGAGAGTGAGGACGGAAGTCGGAGAACACTAGCTACGCTTAGGTTTTGGGGTGAGGGCACAGCAGGTACACTCTGAAGAGCTGAATCAAGATCTCGTGCATCTGAAGTCAAGGCGAAGATCAGCTGTTGGCTCAGGTTGGAGTTTCTTTCCATGATCTGCCTTCATGAAGATTGGGGGCATCATGTGACCTTGGAAGCTTTCCATGATATGAGTTGTTAGGTGTTCCATGCACAAGGACTCCTGTGGGACAGTCGAGACCTGTTGGATGGCTCAAGGATGTCCCATAAGGAACGACGCAAGAGCAGGGTTCTAAGGATGGATGCCTGAAGAGCCCAACTCGCATTTCAATTGTCTCCTAGCGACAAGGCAGGTTCAATCTGCTGGCTCTGGAGTAGCAACCGAGGGGGTTTAGTTGAAATGGACTCTCCTGAGGATGGGTCATAATTTGGGATTGTGTCCATGGAGATATTCAAATGGGGCAGTGGCTCCAGTGACCTGAAGTTTTCTCCTAACTGGAGGTTATGACACAGCTCCATAGAGCAAGATTCCCATGTGGAGACGAGATTTTTTCTGATAGGTAGCTCTGGAAACCCCCTTATGCTGGTATTGGAATCCAGGCCTCTGAGGAGAGATGCCTGAAAACAAAAGCAATGGATCCAATTAGGGCCTAGGTGCCTGTCTTGTTCAATATTCTTTTCTATGGATATCTGTCTAAGGTTCTGATTGGAGGTAGTGGCTCAGCTTGTGCCAGAGGGTCCCTGTATGTCCAGGAAATCCTACACTATTGGGATGGCCTCAGAGATTTTGGATGATTCTCCTAATCTGTCAGGTTGTGCGAAATGAATGAGCAGAATTCCCTTGGAGAGGGCAGGCACAGTCCTGAGGTGTGGCTCCATGGGGCCCAGCCTTTAGAATGTGTGGGTGAGGACAATGGAGACAGAAGTCTGAAAACACAAACTCGGCTTAGGTTTGGGGACATAGGTATGGCAGGCCCGATCTACAGACCTTGAGAATTTTGGGGGCTCTGAACAAAGGGCAAGTGTGTGGCGCTTTTTCAGGTTTTTGTCTCCGGATTTTGTGTCAATGGTGGCCGTGGAATGTCAGGCTGGCCTCATCGACCATGGACGAGTATTTCTCTCTGTGGATTTGGCCAGATTCCAAGTCTTTGGGGTCATTCTTTGGATGGTAGGAGTCCTTACTTTTTTTTTTTCTTTATCTTGGTGTTTTTTTTTTGTTTTTTTTTTTTTATTACCTTATGTGTCCCACCAAAGAGGGATTCCAGGAAAGAGCTCTGAATAAGGTTGACTAGACTTCTCAAGCTCTGGCTAAGATTGGGGGAGTAGGGGCATGGCAAGTCCCATATGCAGGCTCTTGGTCCAGCCCCGGAGAGGCTTTACTTGAGGCCAGGGTTCATGCTTAGGGTCCTAATGTGTGTTTGTGCCCATCGAAGCCCTCAAGCATGTCTGAGGCCTCATGGGCCATGCTGGGTTCTCATATACTGAACGTTGGACAACATGCCAACCACAAGGTTTCTGGTCATGGGGAAGGTGAAGTTCTGATTTCTGCATCACGTACATCACTTAGTTGTGAGTGGAGATAATGTCTAGGTTCTGAAGCCTGAAGAACAAGGTTGGGAAGAGATGATGACCTAAGGCCATGGCATGTTCGTTGTGTTCAGTGTGAGGCCAGGTGTCTGGGTGTCGGTCACGAGGACTGGGGTCAGGCTGTGTCAGACAGGGCATTAGTGCCCAGGCTAGACTGTATAATTGGGGTACAGTCTAGAGAATTGCAGGTTGATCCTCATTTGATGTTTCTGGGTAGACCCCTAGGGCAAAGTCTCTCTTCTGGAGGGCAGGCAGAGTGCTGCATTTTGTCTCCAGAATTCCCAAAGTGGAAGGCTTGTGGGCCAGGAGTGTGAGGACGGAAGTCTGAGAACGTGAGCTGGCTTAGGTTTTGGGCGAGGGCAAGGCAGGCACACTCTGCAGAGCTGAATTGAGATCTCATGCATCTGAAGTCAGGGCGAGGATCAGACGGGAGTTTCTGTCCATGATGTCCTCTACCTGAAGGTGGAGGCATCACGAGGCCATGGAGGTTTTCCCACGGTGCGAGTGTGTGATGCTGCAAACCACAAGGATTCCTTCTGCAGGACAGTTGAGACCTGTTGAATGGATCAAGGACACACCATTAGGAATTTCTCCAGAGCAGAGTTCTAACAACGGATACCTGGGCAACGAACTCGCATTCCAATTGTCTCCTAGTGACAAAGCAGGTTTGATCTGCTGGCACTGGGTGAGCAACCGCCAGGTTTGAGTTGAAATGGACTCTCCTGAGGATGGGTCATAATGTGGGATTGTGTCCATTGAGACATTGGAATGGGGCGGTGGCTCCAGTGACGTGAAATTTTCTCCTAACTGGAGGTTTTGACACAGTTCCATATAGCATGATTCCCATGTGGCATGCGATTTGTTGTGATTGGTAGCTCCAGAAACAGCCATGTGCTGGTATTGGAATCCAGGCCTCTGAGGAGAGATACGTGAAAACAAAAGCAATGGATCCGTTTAGGGCCTAGGTGCCTGTCCTGTTCAATCTTCTTTTCTATGGATATCTATCTACAGGTCTGATTGGAGGTAGTGGCTCAGCTTGTGGCAGATGGTCCCTGTTTGTCCCGGACATCCTACAATATTGGGGTGGCCTCGGGGACTTCGGATGTTGCTCCTAATCTGTCAGGTTGTGCCAAAGGAATGAGCAGAATTCCCATGGAGAGGGCAGGCACAGTCCTGAGGTGTGGCTCCATGGGGCCAAGCCTTGAGGGTGTGTGGGCCAGGACAATGGAGACAGAAGTCTGAAAACACAAACGTGGCTTAGGTTTGGGGACATAGGTATGGCAGGCCCGATCTACAGACCGTGAGAATTATTCAGGCTTTGAACAAAGGGCGCTTTGTTCAGGCTTTTGTCTCCGGATTTTGTGTCAATGGTGGCCGTGGAATGTCAGGATGGCCTCATCAGCCATGGACGAGTATTTCTGTCTGTGAATTTGGCCCAATTCCAAGTGTTTGCGGTCATTCTTTGGACGGTAGGAGTCCTTTCTCTATTTTTTTTTTTAACCTCATGTGTCCCACCAAGGAGGGATTCTAGAGAAGAGATCTGAGTAGGGGTGACTAGACTTCTCAAGCACTGGTTAAGGCCTGGGGAGTAGGGGCATGGTAATCTCCATATGTGGGCTCTTGGTCCATCCCCGGAGAGGCTTTACTTGAGGCCAGGGATCATGCTTAGGATCCTAATGTGTGTTTGTGCCCATCGCAGCCCTCAAGCATGTCTGGGGCCTCATGGGCCATGCTGGTTTCTCCTACACTGCACGTTGGACAACATGCCAACCACAGGGTTTCTGGTCATGGGGAAGGAGGAGTTCTGATTTCTGCATCACGTACACGGCATGGCAGTGAGTAGAGATAAGGTCTAGATTCTGAAGCCTGAAAACCGAGGTTGGTAAGAGATGACAACCTAAGGCCATGGTGGGTCCAATGCACTTAGTGTTCGGCCAGATGTCTGTGTCCATCATGAGGTCTGGGCTCAGGCTGTGTCAGGCAGGGCATTAGTCCCCAGGCTAGACTGTATAATTGGGGTACAGTCGAGTGATGTGAAGGTTGGTCCTCATTTGGGGTTTCTGGTTGGCCCCATAGGGCAAAGATTTTCTTCTGCAGGGCAGGCAGAGTGCTGCATTCTGGCTCCAGAATTGCCAACTTCAGGGCTTGTGGGCCAGGTGTTTTAGGACAGAAGTCTGAGAACACAAGTTCAGCTTTGAATTCGCAGCGGTGACATGGCAGGCACACTCTACAGACCTGAAATGAGATCTCGTGCATCTGAAGTCAGGGCGAGGATCAGATGTTGGCTTAGGTTGGAGTTTCTGTACATGATGTCCCCTTCATGAAGGTGGGGGGGGGCATCAGGAAACCATGGAAGATTTCCAACTTTGTGAGTGTGTGATGCTCCAAACCACAAGGATTCCGTCAGCGGGACAGTCACGACTTTTTGGATGGATCAAGGACGTCCCATAAGAAATGCTCCAAAGCACAGTTCTAATGATGGATGCCTGGGCAGTCCAACTTGCATTCCAATTGTGTCCTAGTGAAAAGGAGGATTTGATCTGCTGTCACTGGGGGAACAACCGAGGGGGCTGAATTGAAATGGAATCTCATGAGGATCAGTCGATGTGGATTTGTGTCCATGGATCCCTTGGAATGGGGCAGTGGCTCTGTTGCCCTGAAGAATTCTCCTAACCTGAGGTTTTGATGCAGCTCCAAAGAGCAACTTTCCCATGTAGAGACGAGATTTGTTCTGAAACCCCCACAACCTAGTATTGGAAACCAAGCATCTGGGGAACAATGCCTGGAATCCAAAGCAATGGATCTGATTACGGTCTAGGGGCCTGTCCTTTTCAATATTCTCCTCTGAGTGTCTCTGTCTAAGATTCAGAATGGAGGTCACTGCTCAGCTTGTGTCAGATCACCCATGTTTGTTGGGGGAGGCCAACACTATTGGACTGGTCTTGGGAATTGGAGGTTTCTCCTAATCTGTAAGGGTGTGGCAAATGAAACGGGCAGAGTTCCCTTGGAGAGCACTGGCACAGTCCTTAGGTGTGACACCACCTTTCTGGGTGTCATCCAGGAGGTCCAGGCTCAGGCTGTGTCAGACAGGGCATTAGTGCCAAGCTTAGACTGTATAATTGGAGTAAAGTTGAGTGGCATGCAGGTTGATCCTCATTTGGCGTTTCTGGGTAGCCCCAGGGGCAACGTTTTTCTTCTGGAGGGAAGGAAGAGTGCTGCATTGTGGCGACGGAATTCTCACACTGGAGGGCTTGTGGGCCAGAATTGTGAGGAAGGAAGTGTGAGAACACAAGCTAGGCTTATGTTTTGGGTCAAGATCATGGCAGGCACACTCTGTAGAGCTAAATCTAAATCTCATGCATCTGAAGTCAGGGCGAGGATCAGACGTAGGCTCAGGTTGAAGTTTCTGTTCAGGATGGCCCCTTCATGATGGTGGGGGGCATCATGGGGGCTATGGAGACTTTCCCACGATTGGCATTGTATGTTGCTCCAATCGGCAAGGATTCCTTCTACGGGACAGTCGAGACCGGTCAGATTGCTCCAGGACGTCCCATGCGGAACCACGGCAGTGCAGGGTTCTAAGGATGGATTCCTGGAGTGCCCGCCTCACATTACTATTGTCTCCTAGTGACAAGGCAGGTTCGATCTGCTTCTTTTGGGGAGCAACCAAAGGGGATGTGTTGAAATGGACTCGCCTGCTGATGGGTCATAATGTGGGTTTGTGTCCATGGAGACCTTGGAATGGGGTGTTGGCTGCTGGGACCTGAAGGTTTCCCTTAACTGGAGGTTGTGACACAGCTCCAAAATGCATGTTTCCCATGTGGAAATGAGATTTGTTCAGACTGGTACCTCCAGAAAAACACATATGCTGGTATTGGAAAACAGGCCTCTGAGGAGAGATGCCAGGAATCAAAAGCAATGGATCTGATTAGGTCCTAGGTGCCTGTCCGGTTCAATCTTCTTCTCTGGGGTTATCTGTCTATGGGTCTGAGTTGAGGTAGTTGCTCATCTTGGGACAGATCACCCTGTTTGCCCTGAGTGGCCAACACTATTGGGATGGCCTCAGGGACGTTGGAGTGTTCTCCTAATCTTTAGGGTTGTGGCCAATGGAATGGGCAGAATTTGCTTGGAGAAGGCAGGCACAGTCCTGAGGCATGGCTCCAGGGGCCCCAGCCTGGAGGGTGTGTGGGCCAGGACAGTGGGGACAGAAATCTGAAAACCCAAACTCAGCTTAGGTTTGGGGACGTAGGTATGACAGGCCTGATCTATAGACCGTGAGGAGAATTTTTCAGGCTATGAACAAAGGGCAAGTGTGAGGCATATCTCCAGGCTTTTGTCTCTAGATTTTGTGTCAATGGTGGCCATGGAATGACGGGATGGCCTCTTTGGCCATGGATGATTCTTTCTCTTTTAAGATTTGGTCAGATCCCAAGTTTTGGGGCTCATTCAGGGGATGGAGGAGACCCTTCGATATTTTTTTCCTCAGGGGTTCCAGAGCAGAGACCTGAATAAAGGTGACTAGACCTCTCAACCTCTCATTAATATTGGGGGACTAGGGATGGCAATGCGGGTTCTTGGTCCAGCCCCTGAGAGGCTTTACTTGAGGACAGGGCTCACACTGAGGGTCCCAATGTGTTTGTGCCCATTGCGGTTCTCAAGCATGGGCGGGGACTCATGGGCTACACTGGATTCTCCTACACTGAACGTTGGAAAACATGCCAACCACAAGGTTTCTTGCCTTGAGGAAGAAGGAGTTTCATTTCTGCATCACGTTCACCCCTGGGTAGTGAGTATATATAAGGTCTAAGTTCTGAAGCCTGAAAACCAAGGTTGGGAAGAGATGATGACCTAAAGCCATGGCGGGTCTGATGTGCTCAGTGTACAGCCAGCTGTCTGGGTGTCGGTTGGGAATTCAGACCTCAGGCTGTGCAAGACAGGGCATTAACGCCGAAGTGAAACTGTATAATTGGGGTAGAGTCAAGTGGCATGCAGGTTGATCCTCATTTGGTGTTTCTGGTTAGCCCCATAGGACAACGTTTCTCTTCTGGAGGGCAGTCAGAGTGCTGCATTGTGTCTCTCCAGAATTCCCTAACTGGAGGGCTGGTGGGCTCGGAGTGTGAGGACGAAGTCTGAGAACAATAGCTAGGTTTTGCTTCGGGGCGGGGTTTCGGCAGGCACACTCTGCAGAGTTGAATCAAGATTTCGTGCATCTGAAGTCAGGGCGAGGATTAGACGTTGGCTCAGGTTGGAGTTTCTGTCCAAGATGGCTCTTTCATGAAGGGGACAGTGCACCACGAGGCCACAGAGCTTTTCCCATAATGGGAGTTGTGAGGTGCTCCAAAGCGCAAGGATTCCTTCTGCAGGACAGCTGTGACCTGTTGGATGGCTCCAGGACGTCCCATATGGAATTACTTCAGAGTAGTTTTCTACAGATGGATGCCTAGCCAGCCCGCCTCACATTCCAATTGTCTCCTAGTGACAAGATAGGTTGGATCTGCTGGCTCTAGGGGAGCACCCAAGGGCACTGAGTTGAAATAGACTCTCCTGCAGATGGGTCCTAATGTGGGATTGTGTCCATGGAGACCTTGGAATGAGGTGGTGGCACCGGGGCCCTGAAGGATTTTCCTAGCCGGAGGTTTTGACACAGCTTGAAAGAGCACGTTTCCCATGTGGAGAAGACATTTGTTCTGACTGATGAATCAGGAAACCCCCATATGGTGGTATTGAAAACCAGGCCTCTGAGGTTCTGACATAGCTCCACGAGCAAGTTTCCAATGTGCAGACAATACTTGCTCTGAAGGGGCCTCTGGAAACCCCATAGGCTGGTATTGGAAACCAGGCCTCTGAGAAGAGATGCCTGGAAACCAAAACAATGGATCTGATTAGGGCCTAGGGGCCTGTCCTGTTCAATGTTCTTCTCTGGGGACATCTGTCTCCGAGTTGGTGTGGAGCTAGTTGCTCAGCTAGTGTCAGATCACCCCTGTTTGTTCCAAGCGGCCTACAATATTGGTATGGTCCCAGGGACATTGGAGATTTCTCCTGATTTATATGGTTGTGGCCAATGGAATATGAAGAATTCCCTTTGAGAGGGAAGGAAAAATCCTGAAGTGTGGTTCCAGGGGGACTAGCCTGGAGGGTGTGTGTTTTCAGACAACTGTCCAAAAAGCCCAGGCCTACACAACCTACAGGCTCAGGCCCCTGGAGCCAAACCAGAGGACTGTACTTGCCCTCTACAAGGGACTTGTGTGTGCCCATTGCAATGGCCACAACCCTTCTAATAGGATAAACCTCCAAAATCCCTGATCCATCTCAATAGTGGTGGCTTCCCAGGAAAAACAGGGGCAATCTGAGACCAACTGAGCACCTACCTGCACTCAGACCCATAGACACGATATCCAGTGACACGATATCCAGAGACAAAGACTTGAGCAGGAGCCTCACACTCGCCCTTCTTTCAAATCCCGAAGAGTTCTCCTCATGGTCTGTAGATCAGTCCTGCCATACCTATGACCCGAAACATAAGCCAAGTTTGTGTTTTCAGACAACTGTCCAAATAGCCCTGGCCTACACAACCTACAGGCTCAGGCCCCTGGAGCCAAACCTGAGGACTGTACTTGCCCTCTCCAAGGGAATAGTGTGTGCCCATTGCAATGGCCACAACCCTTCTAATAGGATAAACTTCCAAAGTCCCTGATCAATCTCAATAGTGGTGGCTTCCCAGGAAAAACAGGGGCAATCTGAGACCAACTGAGCACCTACCTGCACTCAGACCCATAGACAGATGTCCCCAGAGGTAAAAAGGAAAGAACAGGCCCCTAGGCACTAATCAGATCCATTGCTTTGGTTTCCAGGCATCTCTCCTCAGAGGCCTGGATTTCAAAAGCAGCATATAGCTGTTTCTTGACTCACCCATCAGGAAACATCTCATCTACACATGGGAAACTTGCACGTTGGAGCTGTGTCAAAGCCTCTGTTTAGGAGAATCCTTTAGGGCCCCAGAGCCACCGCTTTATTCCAAGGTCTCCATAGACACAAAAGCACATTAGGACCCATCCCCAGGGGTGTCCATTTCAACTCAGCGTCCTCGGTTGGTCCCAACAGATCCAGGAGATCTAACCTGTCTTGTTGCTAGGAGACAATTGGAATGCGAGGTGGGCTACCCAGCCATCCATCCTTAGAACCCTGCTCAGAATCATTGGCCTGGAGCCAAACAACAGGTCTCAATTGTCCTGCAGAAGACTCTCTGCAGTTTGGAGCTTCTCACAACTCCCATCGTGGGAAAACCCCCATGGCCTCGTGTTGCCCCCGCCCATTCATGATGGGGCCATCAGGGACAGAAACTCCAACCTGAGCGATCGTCTGATCCTGCCCTGACTTCAGATGCACGAGATCTCGATTCAGGTCTGTACATTGTGCGTGCCATGGCCTCACCCAGAAACCTAAGCCTAGCTTGTGTTCTCAGACTTTTGTCGTCAGACTACTGGCCCACAAGCCCTCCAGTTTGGCAATCCAGAACTACAATGCAGCACTCTGCCGGCCCTCCAGAAGAAAAACATTGTCCTCTGGTGCTACCCAGTAATCCCAAATGAGGATCAACCTGCACCGACCTTGGCTGTACCCCAAATACATAGGCTGAACAGGGCACTAATGCCCTTTCTGACACAGCCTGAGCCTGGACCCCCTGGCCCCTCCCAGACAGCTGGCCGCACACTGAGCACATCGAGCCGCCATGGCCTTAGGTCGTCATCTCTTCCCAACATCAGTTTTCAGGTTTCAGAACCTAGACCTTATATCCAATCACTGCCCAGGGTTGAAGGTGATGCAGAAATCAGAACTCCTTCCCCATGGCAAGAAACCTTGTGGTTGGCATGTTGTCCAACGTTCAGTGTAGTTGAAACCAGTGTGGCCCTGAGGCCCCGCCCATGCTCGCGGGCCACATTGGTCACAAACACACATTGTGACGCTCAGGCTGAGCCCAGTCCTCAAGTAAGGCCACTCAGTGGCTGGATGAAGAGATATCATATTGGGCTTGCCATGCCCCTAGGCCCCAATTTTTAACCATAGTTCGGGTTGTCCCTTCAGTCTTCCCCACGGCTTGGCTTTGGAATTCCTCTTTTGGTGGGACACCTGAGGTAACAAAACTGAAATGAGTCCTCCCATCCCACAGATTGACGAAAAGCAATTGAGAATCGGGCCAAATCCTCAGAGAGGAAGATTCGTCCATGGCCCATGAGGCGTCCCCGACATTCCACGGCCATCGCTGATACAAAATCCAGAGACAAAAGCCTGAGCAAGAGCCTCAGACCCGCACTTTCAACATATCCTGAAGAGTTCTTCTCATGGTTTGTAGATCGGGCCTGCCATACCTACGTCCCCAAACCTAAGCTGAGTTTGTGTTTTCAGACTTCTGTCCTCAAAGTGTTGGGCCACTCACACTCGAGGCTGGGCCCCTGGAGCCACACATTAGGACTGTGCCTACCAATCCATGGGAATTCTGCCCATTCCATGGTCCAAAATCGTACAAATTAGGAGAAATCTCCAAAGTCCCTGAGGCCATCCCAATAGTGTAGGTCGCCCGGAACAAACAAGGGCTGTCTGACACCAGCTGATAATCGACCTCCCCTCATACCATAGATGGATGTCCCCAGAGAAGAAGATTGAACCAGACAGGACCCTAGGCCATAATAGGATCCATTGCTTTGGGTTACAGGCATGTGTCCTCAAAAGCCTGATTCCAATACGAGCATAGGGGTTTTCCTGAGGCACCCATCAGAACTCATCTCGTCTCCAAAAGGAAACCTGTGCATGGGAGCCATGTCCAAAGCTTAGGAGAGTACTTCAGGGTCCCGGTGCCACCGCCCCATTCCAAGGCCCTCATGGACACAAAAACACATTAGGACCCATCCTCAGGAAAGTCCATTTCAACTCAGACACCCCGGTTGCTCCCGCAGAGCCATCAGATCTAAACTGTCTTGTTGCTAGGAGACAATTGGAATGCGAGGCGGGCTTCCCAGGCATCCATCGGCGAACGGTGCTCTGGAGTCATTCCATATGGGATGTCCTGGAGCTGTCCAACAGGTCTCAATTGTCCAGCAGAAGGAATCCATGAAGGGGGCATCCCACAAATCC
Source organism: Mustela nivalis (assembly GCF_964662115.1). Classification (NCBI taxonomy): domain Eukaryota; kingdom Metazoa; phylum Chordata; class Mammalia; order Carnivora; family Mustelidae; genus Mustela; species Mustela nivalis. Next base: position 1,388,173 of record NW_028136484.1, on the reverse strand, counting down.
CAACGTGGGAAAACCTCAATCGCCTCGAGATTCCGCTCCCTTCATGAAGCGGCCGTCATGCTCAGAAACTCCAACCTGAGCCAACGTCTGATCCTCGCCCTGACTTCAGATGCATGAGACATTGGTTCAGATCTGCAGGGGGTACCTGCCGTGCCCTCGCCCTGAAACCCAAGTCTAGCTTGTCTTCTCAGTTTTCCGTCCTCACACTCCTGGCCCCGAAGCCCTCAAGTTTGGCAATTCCGGACCCACAATGCAGCACTCTGCCTGCCCTCTAGAAAAAAAATTATTGCCTCGTGAGCTGCCCAGGCACCTTAAATGAGGGTAAACCTACAGAGCACTCGACTTTACCCAAATTATATAGTCTAACCTGGGCACTAATGCACTGTCGAACACAACCTGAGCCGGGACTTCCTGACCAACACCCAGAAAGCTGACCGCACACTGAGCACATAAAACCCGCCATGGCCTTAGGTCATCATCTCTTCCCTACCTCAGTTTTCAGGCTTCAGAACCCAGACCTTATCTCCAATCACTTCCCAGGGGTGAGTGTGATGCAGAAATCAGAACTCCTCCTTACCCATGGCAAGAACCCTGTGGTTGGCACGTTGTCCAACGTTCAGTGTAGGAGAAACCAGCATTCACCCTGGGGCCCCGCCCATTCTTGAGTGCGACGAGGGCATACACACGCATTGTGACGCTCAGCATGAGTCCTGTCCTCTAGTAAGTCCTCTCAGTTGCTGGACCATTAGATGTCATAATGGGCTTGACATATTCCTAGGCCCCAATTTTTAACCAAATTTCTGATGGTCCAGTCGCCCCTCCCCAGGGCTCTACTCTGGAATCCCTCATTTGGTGGGACACCTGAAGATAAAAAAGAAAAAAACAACAATAAAAAAAAAAAGGACTTCTTCCATCCCACAAATGACCCCAAACTCTTTGGACGGTTCCAAACCACCCGAGAGTAAGACTCGTCCATTTACCATGAAGTCACCCAGAAATTCCACGACCATGAGTGACACGATATCCAGAGACAAAAACTTGAGCAGGAGCCTCACACTCGCCCTTCTTTCAAATCCCGAAGAGTTCTCCTCATGGTCTGTAGATCAGTCCTGCCATACCTATGACCCGAAACATAAGCCAAGTTTGTGTTTTCAGACAACTGTCCAAATAGCCCTGGCCTACACAACCTACAGGCTCAGGCCCCTGGAGCCAAACCTGAGGACTGTACTTGCCCTCTCCAAGGGAATAGTGTGTGCCCATTGCAATGGCCACAACCCTTCTAATAGGATAAACTTCCAAAGTCCCTGATCAATCTCAATAGTGGTGGCTTCCCAGGAAAAACAGGGGCAATCTGAGACCAACTGAGCACCTACCTGCACTCAGACCCATAGACAGATGTCCCCAGAGGTATGAAGGAAAGAACAGGCCTCTAGGCACTAATCAGATCCATTGCTTTGGTTTCCAGGCATCTCTCCTCAGAGGGCTGGATTTCAAAAGCAGCATATAGCTGTTTCTTGACTCACCCATCAGGAAACATCTCATCTACACATGGGAAACTTGCACGTTGGAGCTGTGTCAAAGCCTCTATTTAGGAGAATCCTTTAGGGCCCCAGAGCCACCGCTTTATTCCAAGGTCTCCATAGACACAAAAGCACATTAGGACCCATCCCCAGGGGTGTCCATTTCAACTCAGCGTCCTCGGTTGGTCCCCACAGATCCAGGAGATCTAACCTGTCTTGTTGCTAGGAGACAATTGGAATGCGAGGTGGGCTACCCAGCCATCCATCCTTAGAACCCTGCTCAGAATCATTGGCCTGGAGCCAAACAACAGGTCTCAATTGTCCTGCAGAAGACTCTCTGCAGTTTGGAGCTTCTCACAACTCCCATCGTGGGAAAACCCCCATGGCCTCGTGTTGCCCCCGCCCATTCATGAAGGGGCCATCAGGGACAGAAACTCCAACCTGAGCGATCGTCTGATCCTGCCCTGACTTCAGATGCACGAGATCTCGATTCAGGTCTGTACATTGTGCGTGCCATGGCCTCACCCAGAAACCTAAGCCTAGCTTGTGTTCTCAGACTTTTGTCGTCAGACTACTGGCCCACAAGCCCTCCAGTTTGGCAATCCAGAACTACAATGCAGCACTCTGCCGGCCCTCCAGAAGAAAAACTTTGTCCTCTGGTGCTACCCAGTAATCCCAAATGAGGATCAACCTGCACCGACCTTGGCTGTACCCCAAATACATAGGCTGAACAGGGCACTAATGCCCTTTCTGACACAGCCTGAGCCTGGACCCCCTGGCCCCTCCCAGACAGCTGGCCGCACACTGAGCACATCGAGCCGCCATGGCCTTAGGTCGTCATCTCTTCCCAACATCAGTTTTCAGGTTTCAGAACCTAGACCTTATATCCAATCACTGCCCAGGGTTGAAGGTGATGCAGAAATCAGAACTCCTTCCCCATGGCAAGAAACCTTGTGGTTGGCATGTTGTCCAACGTTCAGTGTAGTTGAAACCAGTGTGGCCCTGAGGCCCCGCCCATGCTCGCGGGCCACATTGGTCACAAACACACATTGTGACGCTCAGGCTGAGCCCAGTCCTCAAGTAAGGCCACTCAGTGGCTGGATGAAGAGATATCATATTGGGCTTGCCATGCCCCTAGGCCCCAATTTTTAACCATAGTTCGGGTTGTCCCTTCAGTCTTCCCCACGGCTTGGCTTTGGAATTCCTGTTTTGGTGGGACACCTGAGGTAACAAAACTGAAATGAGTCCTCCCATCCCACAGATTGACGAAAAGCAATTGAGAATCGGGCCAAATCCTCAGAGAGGAAGATTCGTCCATGGCCCATGAGGCGTCCCCGACATTCCACGGCCATCGCTGATACAAAATCCAGAGACAAAAGCCTGAGCAAGAGCCTCAGACCCGCACTTTCAACATATCCTGAAGAGTTCTTCTCATGGTTTGTAGATCGGGCCTGCCATACCTACGTCCCCAAACCTAAGCTGAGTTTGTGTTTTCAGACTTCTGTCCTCAAAGTGTTGGGCCACTCACACTCGAGGCTGGGCCCCTGGAGCCACACATTAGGACTGTGCCTACCAATCCATGGGAATTCTGCCCATTCCATGGTCCAAAATCGTACAAATTAGGAGAAATCTCCAAAGTCCCTGAGGCCATCCCAATAGTGTAGGTCGCCCGGAACAAACAAGGGCTGTCTGACACCAGCTGATAATCGACCTCCCCTCATACCATAGATGGATGTCCCCAGAGAAGAAGATTGAACCAGACAGGACCCTAGGCCATAATAGGATCCATTGCTTTGGGTTACAGGCATGTGTCCTCAAAAGCCTGATTCCAATACGAGCATAGGGGTTTTCCTGAGGCACCCATCAGAACTCATCTCGTCTCCAAAAGGAAACCTGTGCATGGGAGCCATGTCCAAAGCTTAGGAGAGTACTTCAGGGTCCCGGTGCCACCGCCCCATTCCAAGGCCCTCATGGACACAAAAACACATTAGGACCCATCCTCAGGAAAGTCCATTTCAACTCAGACACCCCGGTTGCTCCCGCAGAGCCATCAGATCTAAACTGTCTTGTTGCTAGGAGACAATTGGAATGCGAGGCGGGCTTCCCAGGCATCCATCGGCGAACGGTGCTCTGGAGTCATTCCATATGGGATGTCCTGGAGCTGTCCAACAGGTCTCAATTGTCCAGCAGAAGGAATCCATGAAGGGGGCATCCCACAAATCCCAACGTGGGAAAACCTCAATCGCCTCGAGATTCCGCTCCCTTCATGAAGCGGCCGTCATGCTCAGAAACTCCAACCTGAGCCAACGTCTGATCCTCGCCCTGACTTCAGATGCATGAGACATTGGTTCAGATCTGCAGGGGGTACCTGCCGTGCCCTCGCCCTGAAACCCAAGTCTAGCTTGTCTTCTCAGTTTTCCGTCCTCACACTCCTGGCCCCGAAGCCCTCAAGTTTGGCAATTCCGGACCCACAATGCAGCACTCTGCCTGCCCTCTAGAAAAAAAATTATTGCCTCGTGAGCTGCCCAGGCACCTTAAATGAGGGTAAACCTACAGAGCACTCGACTTTACCCAAATTATATAGTCTAACCTGGGCACTAATGCACTGTCGAACACAACCTGAGCCGGGACTTCCTGACCAACACCCAGAAAGCTGACCGCACACTGAGCACATAAAACCCGCCATGGCCTTAGGTCATCATCTCTTCCCTACCTCAGTTTTCAGGCTTCAGAACCCAGACCTTATCTCCAATCACTTCCCAGGGGTGAGTGTGATGCAGAAATCAGAACTCCTCCTTACCCATGGCAAGAACCCTGTGGTTGGCACGTTGTCCAACGTTCAGTGTAGGAGAAACCAGCATTCACCCTGGGGCCCCGCCCATTCTTGAGTGCGACGAGGGCATACACACGCATTGTGACCCTCAGCATGAGTCCTGTCCTCTAGTAAGTCCTCTCAGTTGCTGGACCATTAGATGTCATAATGGGCTTGACATATTCCTAGGCCCCACTTTTTAACCAAATTTCTGATGGTCCAGTCGCCCCTCCCCAGGGCTCTACTCTGGAATCCCTCATTCGGTGGGACACCTGAGGTTAAAAAAGAAAAAAACAACAGCAGCAACAACAACAACAACAACAAAAAAAAAAAACGGACTTCTTCCAGCCCACAGAATGACCCCAAACTATTTGGACGGGGCCAAACCACCAGAGAGTAAGACTCGTCCATTTCCCATGAAGTCACCCAGAAATTCCACGACCATGAGTGACACGATATCCAGAGACAAAGACTTGAGCAGGAGCCTCACACTCGCCCTTCTTTCAAATCCCGAAGAGTTCTCCTCATGGCCTGTAAATCAGTCCTGCCATACCTATGACCCGAAACATAAGCCGAGTTTGTGTTTTCAGACAACTGTCCAAACAGCCCTGGCCTACACAACCTACAGGCTCAGGCCCCTGGAGCCAAACCTGAGGACTGTACTTGCCCTCTCCAAGGGAATTGTGTGTGCCCATTCCAATGGCCACAACACTTCTAATAGGATAAACCTCCAATATCCCTGATCCATCTCAATAGTGGAGGCTTCCCAGGAAAAACAGGGGCAATCTGAGCCCAACTGAGCACCTACCTGCACTCAGACCCATAGACAGATGTCCCCAGAGGTAAAAAGGAAAGAACAGGCCCCTAGGCACTAATCAGATCCATTGCTTTGGTTTCCAGGCATCTCTCCTCAGAGGCCTGGATTTCAAAAGCAGCATATAGCTGTTTCTTGACTCACCCATCAGAAAACATCTCATCTACACATGGGAAACTTGCACGTTGGAGCTGTGTCAAAGCCTCTGTTTAGGAGAACCGTTTAGGGCCCCAGTGCCACCGCTTCATTTCAAGGTCTCCATAGACACAAAAGCACGTTAGGACCCATGCCCAGGGGTGTCCATTTCAACTCAGCGTCTTCGGTTGCTCCCCACAGATCCAGGAGATCTAACCTGTCTTGTTGCGAGGAGACAATTGGAATGCGAGGTGGGCTACCCAGCCATCCATCCTTAGAACCCTGCTCAGAATCATTGGCCTGGAGCCAAACAACAGGTCTCAATTGTCCTGCAGAAGACTCTCTGCAGTTTGGAGCTTCTCACAACTCCCATCTTGGGAAAACACCCATAGCCTCGTGATACCCCCCCCCCATTCATGAAGGGGCCATCAGGGACAGAAACTCCACCCTGAGCGATCGTCTGATCTTCGCCCTGACTTCAGATGCACGAGACCTCGATTCAGGTCTGTAGATTGTGCGTGCCATGGCCTCACCCAGAAACCTAAGCCTAGCTTGTGTTCTCAGACTTTTGTCGTCAGACTACTGGCCCACAAGCCTTCCAGTTTGGCAATCCAGAACTACAATGCAGCACTCTGCCGGCTCTGCAGAAGAAAAACATTCTAATCTGGGGCTACCCAGTAACCCCAAATGAGGATCAACCTGCACCGACCTTGGCTGTACCCCAAATACATAGGCTGACCAGGGCACTAATGCCCTTTCTGACACAGCCTGAGCCTGGACCCCCTGGCCCCTCCCAGACAGCTGGCCGCACACTGAGCACATCGAGCCGCCATGGCCTTAGGTCATCATCTCTTCCCAACCTCGGTTTTCAGGTTTCAGAGCCTAGACCTTATCTCCAATCACTGCTTAGGGTTGAAGGTGATGCAGAAATCAGAACTCCTTCCCCATGGCAAGAAACCTTGTGGTTGGCATGTTGTCCAACGTTCAGTGTAGTTGAAACCAGTGTGGCCCATGAGGCCCCGCCCATGCTCATGGGCCACATTGGTCACAAACACACATTGTGATGCTCCGGCTGAGCCCAGTCCTCAAGTAAGGCCACTCAGTGACTGGATGAACAGATAGCATATTGGGCTTGCCATGCCCCTAGGCCCCAATTTTTAACCATAGTTCGGGTTGTCCCTTCAGTCTTCCCCACGGCTTGGCTTTGTTATTCCTCTTTTGGTGGGACACCTGAGGTAACAAACCTGAAAGGAGACCTCCCATCCCACAGTTTGACGAAAAGCAATTAGGAATCGGGCCAAATCCTCAGAGAGGAAGATTCGTCCATGGCCCATGAGGCCTCCCCGACATTCCACGGCCATCGCTGATACAAAATCCAGAGAAAAAAACCTGAGCAAGCGCCTCAGACTCGCACTTTCTTCATATCCTGAAGAGTTCTTCTCATGGTTTGTCGATCGGGCCTGCCATACCTACGTCCCCAAACCTAAGCTGAGTTTGTGTTTTCAGAATTCTGTCCTCAAAGTCATGGGCCCCACACCATCCAGGCTGGGCCCCTGGAGGCACACATTAGGACTGTGCCTACCAATCCATGGGAATTCTGCCCTTTCCATGGTCCAAAATCGTACAAATTAGGAGAAACCTCCAAAGTCCCTGAGGCCATCCCAATAGCGTAGGTCGCCCGGAACAAACAAGGGCTGTCTAATGCTAGCTGATAATCGACCTCCACTCATACCATAGATGGATGTCCCCAGAGAAGAAGATTGAACCAGACAGGAACCTAGGCCATAATAGGATCCATTGCTTTGGGTTACAGGCATGTGTCCTCAAAAGCCTGATTCCAATACGAGCAAAGGGGTTTTCCTGAGGCACCCATCAGAACTCATCTCACCTCCAGAAGGAAACCTGTGCATGGGAGCCATGTCCAAAGCTTAGGAGAGTACTTCAGGGTCCCGGTGCCACCGCCCCATTCCAAGGCCCTCATGGACACAAAAACACATTAGGACACATCCTCACGAAAGTCCATTTAAACTCAGCCGCCCCGGTTGCTCCCGTAGAGCCATCAGATCTAAACTGTCTTGTTGCTAGGAGACAATTGGAATGCGAGGCGGGCTTCCCAGGCATCCATCCCCGAACGGTGCTCTGGAGTCATTCCATATGGGATGTCCTGGAGCTGTCCAACAGGTCTCAATTGTCTCGCAGAAGGAATCCTTGAAGGGGGCATCCCACAACTCCCAACGTGGCAAAACCTCAATGGCCTCGAGATCCCACTCTCTTCATGAAGCAGCCGTCAAGCTCAGAAACTCCAACCTGAGCCAACGTCTGATCGTCGCCCTGACTTCAGATGCATGAGATATTGGTTCAGATCTGCAGGGGGTACCTGCCGTGCCCTTGCCCTGAAACCCAAGTCTAGCTTGTCTTCTAAGACGTCCGTCCTCACACTCCTGGCCCCGAAGCCCTCAAGTTTGGCAATTCCGGACCCACAATGCAGCACTCTGCCTGCCCTCTAGAAAAAAAATTATTGCCTCATGAGCTGCCCAGGCACCTTAAATGAGGTTAAACCTACACAGCACTCGACTTTACCCAAATTATATAGTCTAACCTGGGCACTAATGCACTGTCGAACACAACCTGAGCCCGGACCTCCTGACCAACACCCAGAAAGTTGACCGCACACTGAGCACATAAAACCCGCCATGGCCTTAGGTCATCATCTCTTCCCTATCTCAGTTTTCAGGCTTCAGAACCGAGACCTTATCTCCAATCACTGCCCAGGGGTGAGTGTGATGCAGAAATCAGAATTCAGCCTTACCCATGGCAAGAACCCTTGTGGTTGGCACGTTGTCCAACCTTCAGTGTAGGAGAAACCAGCATTCACCCTGAGGCCCCGCCCATTGTTGAGTGCGACGAGGGCATACACACGCATTGTGACCCTCAGCATGAGTCCTGTCCTCTAGTAAGTACTCTCAGTGGCTGGACCATTAGATGTCATAATGGGCTTGACATGTCCCTAGGGCCAAATTTTTAACCAGATTTCTGATTGTCCAGTCGCCCCTCCCCAGGGCTCTACTCTGGAATCCCTCATTCGGTGGGACACCTGAGGTTAAAAAAGAAAAAAACAACAGCAGCAACAACAACAACAACAAAAAAAAAAAAAACGGACTTCTTCCAGCCCACAGAATGACCCCAAACTATTTGGACGGGGCCAAACCACCAGAGAGTAAGACTCGTCCATTTCCCATGAAGTCACCCAGAAATTCCACGACCATGAGTGACACGATATCCAGAGACAAAAACTTGAGCAGGAGCCTCACACTCGCCCTTCTTTCAAATCCCGAAGAGTTCTCCTCATGGCCTGTAAATCAGTCCTGCCATACCTATGACCCGAAACATAAGCCGAGTTTGTGTTTTCAGACAACTGTCCAAACAGCCCTGGCCTACACAACCTACAGGCTCAGGCCCCTGGAGCCAAACCTGAGGACTGTACTTGCCCTCTCCAAGGGAATTGTGTGTGCCCATTCCAATGGCCACAACACTTCTAATAGGATAAACCTCCAATATCCCTGATCCATCTCAATAGTGGAGGCTTCCCAGGAAAAACAGGGGCAATCTGAGCCCAACTGAGCACCTACCTGCACTCAGACCCATAGACAGATGTCCCCAGAGGTAAAAAGGAAAGAACAGGCCCCTAGGCACTAATCAGATCCATTGCTTTGGTTTCCAGGCATCTCTCCTCAGAGGCCTGGATTTCAAAAGCAGCATATAGCTGTTTCTTGACTCACCCATCAGAAAACATCTCATCTACACATGGGAAACTTGCACGTTGGAGCTGTGTCAAAGCCTCTGTTTAGGAGAACCGTTTAGGGCCCCAGTGCCACCGCTTCATTTCAAGGTCTCCATAGACACAAAAGCACGTTAGGACCCATGCCCAGGGGTGTCCATTTCAACTCAGCGTCTTCGGTTGCTCCCCACAGATCCAGGAGATCTAACCTGTCTTGTTGCGAGGAGACAATTGGAATGCGAGGTGGGCTACCCAGCCATCCATCCTTAGAACCCTGCTCAGAATCATTGGCCTGGAGCCAAACAACAGGTCTCAATTGTCCTGCAGAAGACTCTCTGCAGTTTGGAGCTTCTCACAACTCCCATCTTGGGAAAACACCCATAGCCTCGTGATACCCCCCCCCATTCATGAAGGGGCCATCAGGGACAGAAACTCCACCCTGAGCGATCGTCTGATCTTCGCCCTGACTTCAGATGCACGAGACCTCGATTCAGGTCTGTAGATTGTGCGTGCCATGGCCTCACCCAGAAACCTAAGCCTAGCTTGTGTTCTCAGACTTTTGTCGTCAGACTACTGGCCCACAAGCCCTCCAGTTTGGCAATCCAGAACTACAATGCAGCACTCTGCCGGCTCTGCAGAAGAAAAACATTCTAATCTGGGGCTACCCAGTAACCCCAAATGAGGATCAACCTGCACCGACCTTGGCTGTACCCCAAATACATAGGCTGACCAGGGCACTAATGCCCTTTCTGACACAGCCTGAGCCTGGACCCCCTGGCCCCTCCCAGACAGCTGGCCGCACACTGAGCACATCGAGCCGCCATGGCCTTAGGTCATCATCTCTTCCCAACCTCGGTTTTCAGGTTTCAGAGCCTAGACCTTATCTCCAATCACTGCTTAGGGTTGAAGGTGATGCAGAAATCAGAACTCCTTCCCCATGGCAAGAAACCTTGTGGTTGGCATGTTGTCCAACGTTCAGTGTAGTTGAAACCAGTGTGGCCCTGAGGCCCCGCCCATGCTCGCGGGCCACATTGGTCACAAACACACATTGTGACGCTCAGGCTGAGCCCAGTCCTCAAGTAAGGCCACTCAGTGACTGGATGAACAGATAGCATATTGGGCTTGCCATGCCCCTAGGCCCCAATTTTTAACCATAGTTCGGGTTGTCCCTTCAGTCTTCCCCACAGCTTTGCTTTGGAATTCCTCTTTTGGTGTGTCACCTGAGGTAACAAAACTGAAAGGAGACCTCCCATCCCACAGATTGATGAAAAGCAATTGGGAATCGGGCCAAATCCTCAGAGAGAAAGATTCGTCCATGGCCCATGAGGCCTCCCCGACATTCCACGGCCATCGCTGATACAAAATCCAGAGACAAAAGCCTGAGCAAGCGCCTCAGACTCGCACTTTCTTCATATCCTGAAGAGTTCTTCTCATGGTTTGTAGATCGGGCCTGCCATACCTACGTCCCCAAACCTAAGCTGAGTTTGTGTTTTCAGACTTCTGTCCTCAAAGTCTTGGGCCAACCACCCTGCAGGCTGGGCCCCTGGAGCCACACATTAGGACTGTGCCTACCAATCCATGGGAATTCTGCCCATTCCATGGTCCAAAATCGTACAAATTAGGAGAAACCTCCAAAGTCCCTGAGGCCATCCCAATAGTGTAGGTCGCCCGGAACAAACAAGGGCTGTCTGACACCAGCTGATAATCGACCTCCACTCATACCATAGATGGATGTCTCCAGAGAAGAAGATTGAACCAGACAGGACCCTAGGCCATAATAGGATCCATTGCTTTGGGTTACAGGCATGTGTCCTCAAAAGCCTGATTCCAATACGAGCATAGGGGTTTTCCTGAGGCACCCATCAGAACTCATCTCGTCTCCACAAGGAAACCTGTGCATGGGAGCCATGTCCAAAGCTTAGGAGAGTACTTCAGGGTCCCGGTGTCACCGCCCCATTCCAAGGCCCTCATGGACACAAAAACACATTAGGACCCATCCTCAGGAAAGTCCATTTCAACTCAGCCACCCTGGTTGCTCTGGCAGAGCCATCAGATCTAAACTGTCTTGTTGCTAGGAGACAATAGGAATGCGAGGCGGGCTTCCCAGGCATCCATCCGCGAACGGTGCTCTGGAGTCATTCCATATGGGATGTCCTGGAGCTGTCCAACAGGTCAAAATTGTCCTGCAGAAGGAATCCTTGAAGGGGGCATCCCACAACTCCCAACGTGGGAAAACCTCAATGGCCTCGAGATTCCGCTCCCTTCATGAAGCGGCCATCATGCTCAGAAACTCCAACCTGAGCCAACGTCTGATCCTCGCCCTGACTTCAGATGCATGAGATATTGGTTCAGATCTGCAGGGGGTACCTGCCGTGCCCTCGCCCTGAAACACAAGTCTAGCTTGTCTTCTCAGACTTCCGTCCTCACACTCCTGGCCCCGAAGCCCTCAAGTTTGGCAATTCCGGACCCACAATGCAGCACTCTGCCTGCCCTATAGAAAAAAAATTATTGCCTCATGAGCTGCCCAGGCACCTTAAATGAGGGAAAACCTACACATTACTCGACTTTACCCAAATTATATAGTCTAACCTGGGCACTAATGCACTGTCAAACACAACCTGAGATCAGACCTCCTGACCAACACCCGAAAGCTGACCAAACACTGAGCACATAAAACCCGCCATGGCCTAAGGTCATCATCTCTTCCCTACCTCAGTTTTCAGGCTTCAGACCCGAGACCTTATCTCCAATCACTGCCCAGGGGTTAGTGTGATGCAGAAATCAGAACTCCTCCTTACCCATGGCAAGAACCCTTGTGGTTGGCACGTTGTCCAACCTTCAGTGTAGGAGAAACCAGCATTCACCCTGAGGCCCCGCCCATCCTTGAGTGCGACGAGGGCATACACACGCATTGTGACCCTCAGCATGAGTCCTGTCCTCTAGTAAGTCCTCTCAGTTGCTGGACCATTAGATGTCATAATGGGCTTGACATATTTCTAGGCCCCAATTTTTAACCAGATTTCTGATTATCCAGTCGCCCCTCCCCAGGGCTCTACTAGGGAATCCCTCATTTGGTGGGAAACCTTAGGTTAAAAAAGAAAACAACAACAACAAAAAAAAAAAAAAAACGGACTTCTTCCACCCCACAGGATGACCCAAAACTCTTTGGACGGGTCCAAACCACCAGAGAGTAAGACTATACATTGCCCATGAAGTCACCCAGATATTCCACGACCATGAGTGTCACGATATCCAGAGACAAAAACTTGAGCAGGAGCCTCATACTAGCCCTTCTTTCAAATCCCGAAGAGTTCTCATCATGGTCTGTAGATCAGTCCTGCCATACCTATGACCCGAAACATAAGCCGAGTTTGTGTTTTCTGACAACTGTCCAAATAGCCCTGGCCTACACAACCTACAGGCTCAGGACCCTGGAGCTAAACCTGAGGACTGTACTTGCCCTCTCCAAGGGAATTGTGTGTGCCCATTCCAATGGCCACAACACTTCTAATAGGATAAACCTCCAAAGTCCCTGATCCATCTCAAAAGTGGTGGCTTCCCAGGAAAAACAGGGGCAATCTGAGCAAAACTGAGCACCTACCTGCACTCAGACCCATAGACAGATGTCCCCAGAGGTAAAAAGGAAAGAACAGGCCTCTAGGCACTAATCAGATCCATTGCTTTGGTTTCCAGGCATCTCTCCTCAGAGGGCTGGATTTCAAAAGCAGCATATAGCTGTTTCTTGACTCACCCATCAGAAAACATCTCATCTACACATGGGAAACTTGCACGTTGGAGCTGTGTCAAAGCCTCTGTTTAGGAGAACCCTTTAGGGCCCCAGTGCCACCGCTTCATTCCAAGGTCTCCATAGACACAAAAGCACGTTAGGACCCATCCCCAGGGGTGTCCATTTCAACTTAGCGTCCTCGGTTGCTCCCCACAGATCCAGGAGATCTAACCTGTCTTGTTGCGAGGAGACAATTGGAATGCGAGGTGGGCTACCCAGCCATCCATCCTTAGAACCCTGCTCAGAATCATTGGCCTGGAGCCAAACAACAGGTCTCAATTGTCCTGCAGAAGACTCTCTGCAGTTTGGAGCTTCTCACAACTCCCATCGTGGGAAAACACCCATGGCCTCGTGATGCCCGCCCCATTCATGAAGGGGCCATCAGGGTCAGAAACTCCAACCTGAGCGATCATCTGATCCTCGCCCTGACTTCAGATGCACGAGATCTCGATTCAGGTCTGTAGATTGTGCCTGCCATGGCCTCACCCAGAAACCTAAGCCTAGCTTGTGTTCTCAGACTTTTGTCGTCAGACTACTGGCCCACAAGCCCTCCAGTTTGGCAATTCAGAACTACAATGCAGCACTCTGCCGGCCATCCAGAAGAAAAACATTGTCCTCTGGGGCTACCCAGTAACCCCAAATGAGGATCAACCTGCACCGACCTTGGCTGTACCCCAAATACATAGGCTGACCAGGGCACTAATGCCCTTTCTGACACAGCCTGAGCCTGGACCCCCTGGCCCCTCCCAGACAGCTGGCCGCACACTGAGCACATCGAGCCGCCATGGCCTTAGGTCGTCATCTCTTCCCAACCTCGGGTTTAAGGTTTCAGAACCTAGGCCATATCTCCAATCACTGCCCAGGGTTGAAGGTGATGCAGAAATCAGAACTCCTTCCCCATGGCAAGAAACCTTGTGGTTGGCATGTTGTCCAACGTTCAGTGTAGTTGAAACCAGTGTGGCCCATGAGGCCCCGCCCATGCTCGTGGGCCACATTGGTCACAAACACACATTGTGACGCTCAGGCTGAGCCCAGTCCTCAAGTAAGGCCACTCAGTGACTGGATGAAGAGATAGCATATTGGGCTTGCCATGCCCCTAGGACCCAATTTTTAACCATAGTTCGGGTTGTCCCTTCAGTCTTCCCCACGGCTTGGCTTTGTTATTCCTCTTTTGGTGGGACACCTGAGGTAACAAACCTGAAAGGAGACCTCCCATCCCACAGATTGACGAAAAGCAATTGGGAATCGGGCCAAATCCTCAGAGAGGAAGATTCGTCCATGGCCCATGAGGCCTCCCCGACATTCCACGGCCATCGCTGATACAAAATCCAGAGACAAAAACCTGAGCAAGCGCCTCAGACTCGCACTTTCTTCATATCCTGAAGAGTTCTTCTCATGGTTTGTCGATCGGGCCTGCCATACCTACGTCCCCAAACCTAAGCTGAGTTTGTGTTTTCAGAATTCTGTCCTCAAAGTCTTGGGCCCCACAACATCCAGGCTGGGCCCCTGGAGGCACACATTAGGACTGTGCCTACCAATCCATGGGAATTCTGCCCTTTCCATGGTCCAAAATCGTACAAATTAGGAGAAACCTCCAAAGTCCCTGAGGCCATCCCAATAGTGTAGGTCGCCCGGAACAAACAAGGGCTGTCTAACGCTAGCTGATAATCGAGCTCCACTCATACCATAGATGGATGTCCCCAGAGAAGAAGATTGAACCAGACAGGAACCTAGGCCATAATAGGATCCATTGCTTTGGGTTACTGGCATGTGTCCTCAAAAGCCTGATTCCAATACGAGCATAGGTGTTTCCTTAGGCACCCATCAGAACTCATCTCACCTCCAGAAGGAAACCTGTGCATGGGAGCCATGTCCAAAGCTTAGGAGTGTGCTTCAGGGTCCCGGTGCCACCGCCCCATTCCAAGGCCCTCATGGACACAAAAACACATTAGGATCCATCCTCACGAAAGTCCATTTAAACTCAGCCGCCCCGGTTGCTCCCGTAGAGCCATCAGATCTAAACTGTCTTGTTGCTAGGAGACAATTGGAATGCGAGGCGGGCTTCCCAGGCATCCATCCCCGAACGGTGCTCTGGAGTCATTCCATATGGGATGTCCTGGAGCTGTCCAACAGGTCTCAATTGTCTCGCAGAAGGAATCCTTGAAGGGGGCACCCCACAACTCCCAACGTGGGAAAACCTCAATGGCCTCGAGATTCCGCTCCCTTCATGAAGCGGCCGTCATGCTCAGAAACTCCAACCTGAGTCAACGTCTGATCCTCGCCCTGACTTCAGATGCATGAGATATTTGTTAAGATCTGCAGGGGGTACCTGCCGTGCCCTCGCCCTGAAACCCAAGTCTAGCTTGTCTTCTCAGACTTCCGTCCTCACACTCCTGGCCTCGAAGCCCTCAAGTTTGGCAATTCCGGACCCACAATGCAGCACTCTGCCTGCCCTCTAGAAAAAAAATTATTGCCTCATGAGCTGACCAGGCACCTTAAATGAGGGTAAACCTACACAGCACTCGACTTTACCCAAATTATATAGTCTAACCTGGGCACTAATGCACTGTCGAACAGAACCTGAGCCCAGACCTCCTGACCAACACCCAGAAAGCTGACCACACACTGAGCACATAAAACCCGCCATGGCCTTAGGTCATCATCTCTTCCCTACCTCAGTTTTCAGGCTTCAGAACCGAGACCTTATCTCCAATCACTGCCCAGGGGTGAGTGTGATGCAGAAATCATAACTCCTCCTTACCCATGGCAAGAACCCTTGTGGTTGGCACGTTGTCCAACGTTCAGTGTAGGAGAAACCAGCATTCACCCTGAGGCCCCGCCCATCCTTGAGTGCAACGAGGGCATACACACGCATTGTGACCCTCAGCATGAGTACTGTCCTCTAGTAAGTCCTCTCAGTGGCTGGACCATTAGATGTCATAATGGGCTTGACATGTCCCTAGGCCCCAATTTTTAACCAGATTTCTGATGGTCCAGTCGCCCCTCCCCAGGGCTCTACTAGGGAATCCCTCATTTGGTGGGACACCTGAGGTTAAAAAAGAAAACAACAACAACAACAAAAAAAAAACGGACTTCTTCCAGCCCACAGAATGACCCAAAACTATTTGGACGGGGCCAAACCACCAGAGTAAGACTCGTCCATTTTCCATGAAGTCACCCAGAAATTCCACGAGCATGAGTGACACGATATCCAGAGACAAAAACTTGAGCAGGAGCCTCACACTAGCCCTTCTTTCAAATCCCGAAGAGTTCTCCTCATGGTCTGTAGATCAGTCCTGCCATACCTATGACCCGAAACATAAGCCGAGTTTGTGTTTTCAGACAACTGTCCAAACAGCCCTGGCCTACACAACCTACAGGCTCAGGCCCCTGGAGCCAAACCTGAGGACAGTACTGGCCCTCTCCAAGGGAATTGTGTGTGCCCATTCCAATGGCCACAACCCTTCTAATAGGATAAACCTCCAAAGTCCCTGATCCATCTCAATAGTGGTGGCTTCCCAGGAAAAACAGGGGCAATCTGAGCCCAACTGAGCACCTACCTGCACTCAGACCCATAGACAGATGTCCCCAGAGGTAAAAAGGAAAGAACAGGCCCCTAGGCACTAATCAGATCCATTGCTTTGGTTTCCAGGCATCTCTCCTCAGAGGCCTGGATTTCAAAAGCAGCATATAGCTGTTTCTTGACTCATCCATGAGAAAACATCTCATCTACACATGGGAAACTTGCACGTTGGAGCTGTGTCAAAGCCTCTGTTTAGGAGAACCCGTTAGGGCCCCAGTGCCACCGCTTCATTCCAACGTCTCCATAGACACAAAAGCACGTTAGGACCCATGCCCAGGGGTGTCCATTTCAACTCAGCGTCCTCGGTTGCTCCCCACAGATCCAGGAGATCTAACCTGTCTTGTTGCTAGGAGACAATTGGAATGCGAGGTGGGCTACCCAGCCATCCATCCTTAGAACCCTGCTCAGAATCATTGGCCTGGAGCCAAACAACAGGTCTCAATTGTCCTGCAGAAGACTCTCTGCAGTTTGGAGCTTCTCAGAACTCCCATCGTGGGAAAACACCCATGGCCTCGTGATGCCCCCCCCATTCATGAAGGGGCCATCAGGGTCAGAAACTCCAACCTGAGCGATCGTCTGATCCTCGCCCTGACTTCAAATGCACGAGATCTCGATTCAGGTCTGTAGATTGTGCCTGCCATGGCCTCACCCAGAAACCTAAGCCTAGCTTGTGTTCTCAGACTTTTGTTGTCAGACTACTGGCCCACAAGCCCTCCAGTTTGGCAATCCAGAACTACAATGCAGCACTCTGCCGGCCCTCCAGAAGAAAAACATTGTCTTCTGGGGCTACCCAGTAACCCCAAATGAGGATCAACCTGCACCGACCTTGGTGTACCCCAAATACATAGGCTGACCAGGGCATTAATGCCCTTTCTGACACAGCCTGAGCCTGGACCCCTGGACTCTCCCAGACAGCTGGCCGCACACTGAGCACATCGAGCCGCCATGGCCTTAGGTCGTCATCTCTTCCCAACCTCGGTTTAAGGTTTCAGAACCTAGGCCATATCTCCAATCACTGCCCAGGGTTGAAGGTGATGCAGAAATCAGAACTCCTTCCCCATGGCAAGAAACCTTGTGGTTGGCATGTTGTCCAACGTTCAGTGTAGTTGAAACCAGTGTGTCCCAAGAGGCCCCGCCCATGCTCATGGGCCACATTGGTCACAAACACACATTGTAACGCTCAGGCTGAGACCAGTCCTCAAGTAAGGCCACTCAGTGACTGGATGAAGAGATAGCATATTGGGCTTGCCATGCCCCTAGGCCCCAATTTTTAACCATAGTTCGGGTTGTCACTTCAGTCTTCCCCACGGCTTGGCTTTGGAATTCCTCTTTTGGTGGGACACATGAGGTAACAAAACTGAAATGAGTCCTCCCATCCCACAGATTGACGAATAGTAATTGGATACGGGCCAAATCCTCAGAGAGGAAGATTCGTCCATGACCCATGAGGCCTCCCCAACATTCCACGGCCATCACTGATAAAAAATCCAGAGACAAAAACCTGAGCAAGCGCCTCAGACTCGCACTTTCTTCATATCCTGAAGAGTACTTCTCATGGTTTGTAGATAGGGCCTGCCATACCTACGTCCCCAAACCTAAGCTGATTTTGTGTTTTCAGACTTCTGTCCTCAAAGTCTTGGGCCCCACACCATCCAGGCTGGGCCCCTGGAGGCACACATTAGGACTGTGCCTACCAATCCATGGGTATTCTGCCCATTCCATGGTCCAAAATCGGACAAATTAGGAGAAACCTCCAATGTCCCTGAGGCCATCCCAATAGTGTAGGTCGCCCGGAACAAACAAGGACTGTCTAACGCCAGCTGATAATCGACCTCCACTCATACCATAGATGGATGTCCCCAGAGAAGAAGATTGAACCAGACAGGACCCTAGGCCATAATAGGATCCATTGCTTTGGGTTACAGGCATGTGTCCTCAAAAGCCTGATTCCAATACGAGCATAGGGGTCTTCCTGAGGCACCCATCAGAACTCATCTCGTCTCCACAAGGAAACCTGTGCATGGGAGCCATGTCCAAAGCTTAGGAGAGTACTTCAGGATCCCGGTGCCACCGCCCCATTCCAAGGCCCTAATGGACACAAAAACACATTAGGACCCATCCTCAGGAAAGTCCATTTCAAGTCAGCCACCCTGGTTGCTCCCGCAGAGCCATCAGATCTAAACTGTCTTGTTGCTAGGAGACAATTGGAATGCGAGGCGGGCTTCCCAGGCATCCATCCACGAACAGTGCTCTGGAGTCATTCCATATGGGATGACCTGGAGCTGTCCAACAGGTCTCAATTGTCCCGCAGAAGGAATCCTTGAAGGGGGCATCCCACAACTCCCAACGTGGGAAAACCTCAATGGCCTCGAGATTCCGCTCCCTTCATGAAGCGGCCGTCATGCTCAGAAACTCCAACCTGAGCCAACGTCTGATCCTCGCCCTGACTTCAGATGCATGAGATATTGGTTCAGATCTGCAGGGGGTACTTGCCGTGCCCTCGCCCTGAAACCCAAGTCTAGCTTGTCTTCTCAGACTTCCGTCCTCATACTCCCTGCCCCGAAGCCCTCAAGTTTGGCAATTCCGGACCCACAATGCAGCACTCTGCCTGCCCTCTAGAAAAAAAAATATTGTCTCATGAGCTGCCCAGGCACCTTAAATGAGGGTAAACCTACACAGCACTCGACTTTACCCAAATTATAAAGTCTAACATGGGCACTAATGCACTGTCGAACACAACCTGAGCCCGGACCTCCTGACCAACACCCAGAAAGCTGACAGCACACTGAGCACATAAAACCCGCCATGGCCTTAGGTCATCATGTCTTCCCTACCTCAGTTTTCAGGCTTCAGAACCGAGACCTTATCTCCAATCACTGCCCAGGGGTGAGTGTGATGCAGAAATCAGAACTCCTCCTTACCCATGGCAAGAACCCTGTGGTTGGCACGTTGTCCAACGTTCAGTGTAGGAGAAAGCAGCATTCACCCTGAGGCCCCACCCCTTCTTGAATGCGACGAGGGCATACACACGCACTGTGACCCTAATCATGAGTCCTGTCCTCTAGTAAGTCCTCTCAGTGGCTGGACCATTAGATGTCATAATGGGCTTGACATGTCCCTAGGCCCCAATTTTTAACCAGATTTCTGATGGTCCAGTCGCCCCTCCCCAGGGCTCTACTCTGGAATCCCTCATTTGGTGGGACACCTGAGGTTAAAAAAGAAAAAATCAACAATAAAAAAAAAACGGACTTCTTCCAGCCCACAGAATGACCCCAAACTCTTTGGACGGGGCCAAACCACCAGAGAGTAAGACTCGTCCATTTCCCATGAAGTCATCCAGAAATTCCACGACCATGAGTGACACGATATCCAGAGACAAAAACTTGAGCAGGAGCCTCACACTCGCCCTTCTTTCAAATCCCGAAGAGTTATCTTCATGGTCTGTAGATCAGTCCTGCCATACCCATGACCCGAAACATAAGCCGAGTTTGTGTTTTCAGACAACTGTCCAAACAGCCCTGGCCTACACAACCTACAGGCTCAGGCCCCTGGAGCCAAACCTGAGGACTGTACTTGCCCTCTCCAAGGGAATTGTGTGTGCCCATTCCAATGGCCACAACCCTTCTAATAGGATAAACCTCCAAAGTCCCTGATCCATCTCAATAGTGGTGGCTTCCCAGGAAAAACAGGGGCAATCTGAGCCCAACTGAGCACCTACCTGCACTCAGACCCATAGACAGATGTCCCCAGAGGTAAAAAGGAAAGAACAGGCCCCTAGGCACTAATCCGATCCATTGCTTTGGTTTCCAGGCATCTCTCCTCAGAGGCCTGGATTTCAAAAGCAGCATATAGCTGTTTCTTGACTCACCCATCAGAAAACATCTCATCTACACATGGGAAACTTGCACGTTGGAGCTGTGTCAAAGCCTCTGTTTAGGAGAACCCTTTAGGGCCCCAGTGCCACCGCTTCATTCCAAGGTCTCCATAGACACAAAAGCACGTTAGGACCCATCCCCAGGGGTGTCCATTTCAACTCAGCATCCTCGGTTGCTCCCCACAGATCCAGGAGATCTAACCTGTCTTGTTGCTAGGAGACAATTGGAATGCGAGGTGGGCTACCCAGCCATCCATCCTTAGAACCCTGCTCAGAATCATTGGCCTGGAGCCAAACAACTGGTCTCAACTGTCCTGCAGAAGACTCTCTGCAGTTTGGAGCTTTTCACAACTCTCATAGTGGGAAAACACCCATGTCCTCATGATGGCCGCCCCATTCATGAAGGGGCCATCAGGGTCAGAAACTCCAACCTGAGCGATCGTCTGATCCTCGCCCTGACTTCAGATGCACGAGATCTCGATTCAGGTCTGTAGATTGTGCGTGCCATGGCCTCACCCAGAAACCTAAGCCTAGCTTGTGTTCTCAGACTTTTGTCGTCAGACTATTGGCCCACAAGCCCTCCAGTTTGGCAATCCAGAACTACAACACAGCACTCTGCCGGCCCTCCAGAAGAAAAACATTGTCCTCTGGGGCTACCCAGTAACCCCAAATGAGGATCAACCTGCACCGACCTTGGCTGTACCCCAAATACACAGGCTGACCAGGGCTCTAATGCCCTTTCTGGTACAGCCTGAGCCTGGACCCCATGGCCCCTCCCAGACAGCTGGACGCAAACTGAGCACATCGAGCCGCCATGGCCTTAGGTCATCATCTCTTCCCAACATCAATTTTCAGGTTTCAGAACCTAGACCTTATATCCAATCACTGCCCAGGGTTGAAGGTGATGCAGAAATCAGAACTCCTTCCCCATGGCAAGAAACCTTGTGGTTGGCATGTTGTCCAACGTTCATTGTAGTTGAAACCAGTGTGGCCCATGAGGCCCCGCCCATGCTCGTGGGCCACATTGGTCACAAACACACATTGTTACGCTCAGGCTGAGCCCAGTCCTCAAGTAAGGCCACTAAGTGGCTGGATGAAGAGATAGCATATTGGGCTTGCCATGCCCCTAGGCCCCAATTTTTAACCATAGTTCGGGTTGTCACTTCAGTCTTCCCCACGGCTTGGCTTTGGAATTCCTCTTTTGGTGGGACACCTGAGGTAACAAAACTGAAATGAGTCCTCCCATCCCACAGATTGACGAAAAGCAATTGGGAATCGGGCCAAATCCTCAGAGAGGAAGATTCGTCCATGGCCCATGAGGCCTCCCCGACATTCCACGGCCATCGCTGATACAAAATCCAGAGACAAAAGCCTGAGCAAGCGCCTCAGACTCGCACTTTCTTCATATCCTGTAGAGTTCTTCTCATGGTTTGTAGATCGGGCCTGCCATACCTACGTCCCCAAACCTAAGCTGAGTTTGTGTTTTCAGACTTCTGTCCTCAAAGTCTTGGGCCACCCACCCTCCAGGCTGGGCCCCTGGAGCCACACATTCGGACTGTGCCTACCAATCCATGGGAATTCTGCCCATTCCATGGTCCAAAATCGTACAAATTAGGAGAAACCTCCAAAGTCCCTGAGGCCATCCCAATAGTGTTGGTCGCCCAGAACAAACAAGGGCTGTCAGACACCAGCTGATAATCGACCTATACTCATAACAGAGATGGATGTCCCCAGAGAAGAAGATTGAACCAGACAGGACCCTAGGCCATAATAGGATGCATTGCTTTGGGTTACAGGCATGTGTCCTCAAAAGCCTGATTCCAATACGAGCATAGGGGTTTTCCTGAGGCCCCCATCAGAACTCATCTCTTCTCCACAAGGAAACCTGTGCATGGGAGCCATGTCCAAAGCTTAGGAGAGTACTTCAGGGTCCCGGTGCCACCGCCCCATTCCAAGGCCCTCATGGACACAAAAGCACATTAGGACCCATCCTCACGAAAGTCCATTTCAACTCAGCCACTCCGGTTGCTCCCGTAGAGCCATCAAATCTAAACTGTCTTGTTGCTAGGAGACAATTGGAATGCGAGGCGGGCTTCCCAGGCATCCATCCGCGAACGGTGCTCTGGAGTCATTCCATATGGGATGTCCTGGAGCTGATCAACAAGTCTTAATTGTCCCGCAGAAGGAATCCTTGAAGGGGGCATCCCACAACTCCCAACGTGGGAAAACCTCAATGACCTCGAGATTCCGCTGCCTTCAAGAAGCGGCCGTCATGCTCAGATTCTCCAACCTGAGCCAAAGTCTGATCCTTGCCCTGACTTCAGATGCATGAGATATTTTTTCAGATCTGCAGGGGGTACAAGCCGTGCCCTCGCCCTGAAACCCAAGTCTAGCTTGTCTTCTCAGACTTCGGTCCTCATACTCCTGGTTCCGAAGCCCTCAAGTTTGGCAATTCCGGACCCACATTGAGGCACTCTGCCTGCCCTCTAGAAAAAAAAATTATTGCCTCATGAGCTGCCCAGGCACCTTAAATGAGGGTAAACCTACACAGCACTCAACTTTACCCAAATTATATAGTCTAACCTGGGCACTAATGCACTGTCGAACACAACCTGAGCCCGGACCTCCTGACCAACACCCAGAAAGCTGACCGCACACTGAGCCCAAAAAACCCGCCATGGCCTTAGGTCATCATGTCTTCCCTACCTCAGTTTTCAGGCTTCAGAACCGAGACCTTATCTCCAATCACTGCCCAGGGGTGAGTGTGATGTAGAAATCAGAACTCCTCTTTACCCATGGCAAGAACCCTTGTGGTTGGCACGTTGTCCAACGTTCAGAGTAGAAGAAACCAGCATTCACCCTGAGGCCCCGCCCATTCTTGAGTGCGACGAGGGCATACACAAACATTGTGACCCTCAGCTTGAGTTCTGTAGTCTAGTAAGTCCTCTCAGTGGCTCGACCATTAGATGTCATAATGGGCTTGACATGTCCCTAGGCCCCAATTTTTAACCAGATTTCTGATTGTCCAGTCGCCCCTCCCCAGGGCTCTACTCTGGAATCCCTCATTTGGTGGGACACCGGAGGTTAAAAAAGTTAAAAAACAACAACAACAACAAAAAAAAAACAGACTTCTTCCAGCCCAAAGAATGACCCCAAACTCTTTGGACGGGGCCAAACCACCAAAAAGTAAGACACGTCCATTTCCCATGAAGTCACCCAGAAATTCCACGACCATGAGTGACATGATATCCAGAGACAAAAACTTGAGCAGGAGCCTCACACTAGCCCTTCTTTCAAATCCCGAAGAGTTCTCCTCATGGTCTGTAGATCAGTCCTGCCAAACCTATGACCCGAAACATAAGCCGAGTTTGTGTTTTCAGAGAACTGACCAAACAGCCCTGGCCTACACAACCTACAGGCTCAGGCCCCTGGAGCCAAACCTGAGGACTGTACTTGCCCTCTCCAAGGGAATTGTGTGTGCCCATTCCAATGGCCACAACCCTTCTAATAGGATAAACCTCCAAAGTCCCTGATCCATCTCAATAGTGGTGGCTTCCCAGGAAAAACAGGGGCAATCTGAGCCCAACTGAGCACCTACCTGCACTCAGACCCATAGCAGATGTCCCCAGAGGTAAAAAGAAAAGAACAGGCCCCTAGGCACTAATCAGATCCATTGCTTTGGTGTCCAGGCATCTCTCCTCAGAGGTCTGGATTTCAAAAGCAGCATATAGCTGTTTCGTGACTCACCCATCAGAAAACATCTCATCTACACATGGGAAACTTGCACGTTGGAGCTGTGTCAAAACCTCTGTTTAGGAGAACCCTTTAGGGCCCCAGTGCCACCGCTTCATTCCAAGGTCTCCATAGACACAAAAGCACGTTAGGACCCATCCCCAGGGGTGTCCATTTCAACTCAGCATCCTCGGTTGCTCCCCACAGATCCAGGAGATCTAACCTGTCTTGTTGCTAGGAGACAATTGGAATGCGAGGTGGGCTACCCAGCCATCCATCCTTAGAACCCTGCTCAGAATCATTGGCCTGGAGCCAAACAACAGGTCTCAATTGTCCTGCAGAAGACTCTCTGCAGTTTGGAGCTTCTCACAACTCCCATCGTTGGAAAACCCCATGGCCTCGTGATGACCCCCCATTTATGAAGAGGCCATCAGGGACAGAAACTCCTACCTGAGCGATCGTCTGATCCTCGCCCTGACTTCAGATGCACGAGATCTCGATTCAGGTCTGTAGATTGTGCCTGCCATGGCCTCACCCAGAAACCTAAGCCTAGCTTGTGTTCTCAGACTTTTGTCGTCAGACTACTGGCCCACAAGCCCTCCAGTTTGGCAATCCAGAACTACAATGCAGCACTCTGCCGGCCCTCCAGAAGAAAAACTTTGTCCTCTGGGGCTACCCAGTCATCCCAAATGAGGATCAACCTGCACCGACCTTGGCTGTACCCCAAATACATAGGCTGACCAGGGCACTAATGCCCTTTCTGACACAGCCTGATCCTGGACCCCCTGGCCCCTCCCAGACAGCTGTCCGCACACTGAGCACATCGAGCCGCCCTGGCCTTAGGTCGTCATCTCTTCCCAACCTCAGTTTTCAGGTTTCAGAACCTAGACCTTATCTCCAATCACTGCCCAGGGTTGAAGATGATGCAGAAATCAGAACTCCTTCCCCATGGCAAGAAACCTTGTGGTTGGCATGTTGTCCAACGTTCAGTGTAGTTGAAACCAGTGTGGCCCATGAGGCCCCACCCATGCTCGCGGGCCACATTGTTCACAAACACACATTGTGACCCTCAGGCTGAGCCCAGTCCTCAAGTAAGGCCACTCAGTGGCTGGATGAAGAGATAGCATATTGTGCTTGCCATGCCCGTAGGCCCCAATTTTTAACCATAGTTCGGGTTGTCCCTTCAGTCTTCCCCACGGCTTTGCTTTGGAATTCCTCTTTTGGTGGGACACCTGAGGTAACAAAACTGAAAGGAGACCTCCCATCCCACAGATTGACGAAAAGCAATTGGGAATCGGGCCAAATCCTCAGAGAGGACGATTCGTCCATGGCCCATGAGGCATCCCCGACATTCCACGGAGATCGCTGATACAAATTCCAGAGACAAATGCCTGAGCAAGCGCCTCAGACTCACTCTATATTCAAATCTTCATGAGTTCTTCTCATGGTTTGTAGATTGGGCCTGCCATACCGATGTCCCCAAAGAAAGCTGAGTTTGAGTATCGGAATCACAATCAGAACTCTGCCTTCCACATGGCTGTAATGCTTGTTCTTCGCATGGAGTCACACCTTCACGTGGGGAACCCTTCATGGCCTCTGATGCCACGCCCAAACATGAGTGCTGCTTGGGCACAAATTCACACTGTGACCCTAGCATGAGCCCCATGGCAAAGAAAGGCCTGTCAGGTTCGGGACGAAGATCCTGCATTTAGTCCTTGCCATGCACATAGTCACCCAGGACTAACTAGATGGTGTGTATTCCAGTTGAGGGAACCCACTGCTGTGCTCTAGAGTCCCTCTCCTGGGAGTTCCTTTGTGGCAGAAAACAGTACTCTTCACTTCCCACAGAATGAACCCAAACACTTGGGAGCTTGGACAATCCCCCGAGAGGAAGGCTCTTCCTCGGACCCTGAGGCAACCCCTACCCTGACCGGACACTGTGAACGCAACACCCAGAGACTAAAGCCTGAGCAACTGCCTCCCACTTGTCCTCCTTTGATATCCAAAAGATCTCCCCTCACGGACTGGAGATCAGGCCTGCCATTACCTTGGCCCCTACCTGAGCCAAGTTTTCTCTTTCAGACATCAGTCCCCAGAGCCCTGGCAAACACAGCCTCTAGGCTGGGTCCTCTGGAGCCATACCACAGGACCGTGCCTGCTCTCTCCTGGGAAACTGTGTCCATTCCTTTGGCCACACACCTCAAGAATATGAGAAACCTCAAGGCCCCCGAGGTCATCCCACCACTGGGAGCCTCCCTGGACACACAGGGGCATTCGGACACAAGCTGAGCAGCTACCTCCACGAAGGCATGCACACAGATGTCAACAGAGATAGAAGGTTGAGCCGGACAGGCCCTTAGGCCCTAATCTCAACTCTTGCTTTGGGTTCCAGGTGTTACTCCTCAGAGGCTTTGGTTCGAAGAACAGGATATGGGGCGTTCCTGAGGCACTGAAAGAACTCCTCTCGTCTCCACATGGGAATCTTCCTTGTTGGAGCTGTGTCAAACGCTTCAGTTTGGAAAACACTGCAGAGTCCACGAGCCACCTCCACATTCCAAGGTCTCCCAGGCCACCAAGCCACAGTAGAACTCATCTTCAGGAGAGTCCATTTCAACTCTCCCCTCTAGGTAGCTCACCCAGGAGACTGCAGATTGAGCCTGACTTGTCCTGACTAAACAGTGGGAATATGAGGTGGCGTTCCCAGGCATCCATGCTTTGACACCTGCTCTCGAGTCTTTCCGTATGGGGCCTCCTGGAACCATCCAATAGGACTCGACTGTCGAGAAGAAGGAAATCTTGAGGTTTGGAGTAGTTCACAAATCCCATCGTAGGCAAACCTCCCTGGCTTCATGAAGCCCCCACACCCTTCAGGAAGAGGACATGCTGGACAAAAACTCTAGCGTGAGGCACGTCTCATAGTTGACATGACCTCAGTGCAGGAGATCTCGATTCAGCCTCTGCAGAGTGGGCCTGCCGTGCCCTCGGTCCCAAACCTCACGCTAGCTTGTGTTTTCTGACTTCCTTCCTCACACTCCTGGAAAACAAGCCCTCCGGACTAGGAACTCCAGAACTAAAACCCAGCCCAGTGTCTGCCCAACGGAAGAAAAACGTTTCCCTGTGGGGCTCTCCAGAAAACCCAGATGAGGATCAACCTGCTCGGGCCTCGACGGTACCCGAACTGGATAGGCTGCTCTGGGCACTCATGCTCTGTCTGACACAGCCTGAAGCCAGACGTCCAGACAGACAAGGAGATAGCTGGCCGCACACCCAGCACTTCGGACACGCCATGGTCTTATGCCGTCACCTCTTCCTAACCTTTGTTTTCAGATATCTGAACCTAGACATTATATCAATTCTCCACACAGCTGGGTATCGCAAGCACAAAACAGAAGTCCTGCTTCCCCATGGTTGTAAAGCTTGCTCTTGGCATGGAGTAACACCTTCAGGGTGGGAGAAACCTTCATGGCCCCTGATGCCACGCAAAACGTGAGTGCTGATTGGGAACAAATTCACACTGTGACCCTCAGCATGAGCCCCATGTCAAAGAAAGGCCTCTCAGGGCTTGGACAAAGAGCGCGCATATGGGGCTTGCCAAGCCCCTATGCACCCAATCCTCACCACGTTTTGAATTTTCCAGTCGCCATGCCCGTACCTGGGGCTCTGCTCTGGAATCCCTTTCTTGGAGAGACCCATGAGCCAGACAACACGACTCCACCCTTCCCACAAAATGACCCCAAACTCTTGGGAGCTGGGACAAATCCCCAGAGAGGGATACTCGTCCACTGTCCCTGAGGCCACCCCTCAAATCCACGGCTATCCCGGACACAACATCCAGAGACAAAAGCCTGTTGGAACGCCTCCCACTCGCTCTTGTTTCAGAGGCCCAAGAGCTCCCTCTCGGGCTGTACCACCGGCCTGCCATACCCTAAGCGCCACTCATAAGCTGAGTTTGTGTATTCAGACTTCTGTGCCCACAGCCTGGACCCACACACCTCCAGGCTAGGGCCTCTAGGGCCACAGCGAAAGATTATGCCTGCCCTCTCCAAGGAAAGTGTGCCCAATCCATTGACGACAACCTTACAGGTTAGGGAAAAGCTCCAAGGCCCCTGAGGCCATCAATAGTGTAGGCACCCCTGGACTAAGAGGGGCTCTCTGACACCAGCGGAGCAACTATCTCCACTTAGACTCTCAGACAGTGTCCCCAGAGACAGAAGGTTGAAATGGACAGGCCCCCAGGCCCTAATCTGAACCTTAGCTTTGGTTTCCATGTTTCCGTTCTCAGAGGACTGTTTTCGTAGACCATGGGGCTTTTCTGAGGCACCAAAACAAACCTCTCTCATCTCCACATGGGCAGCTTTCTTACTGGGATGTATCAAACACTTCAGGTATGAGAGTTCCGCAGGGCCACTGAACAACCAGCACATTCCAAAGTCTCCATGGACCCAAACGCACATTATGACGCATCCTCAGGAGAGGCCATTTCATCTCAGCCCCCTGGGTCGCGTGTTCCAGAGGCAGCAGATCAAACATATCTTGTCGCTAATAGCCAATGGGAATGCGAGGCATGCTGTACAGGGTTCCATCCTTCGAACCCTGCTCTCCAGTCCTTCCATATGGTATGTCCTGGAGCCATGCAACAGGACTCGAATGTCCCGCAGAAGGAAACCTTGTGGTTTGGGGCAACCTCCAAACTCAGCGTGGGAAAACTTCCTTGGCCTCATGAGGCCCCCACTTCATGAAGGTGCCATCATGGACACATACTCCAGCCTCAGCCAACGTCTGATCCTCAGCCTGACTTCAGATGCAGGAGATTTTGATTCAGCCTCTGCAGAGTGGGCCTGCTCTGCCCTTGGCTCCAATCCTCACACTAGCTTGTGTTTTCAGACTTCCGTCCTCACACTCCTGGCCCACAAACCCTCCCTACTGGGAATTCTGGGGCCACAATGAAGCACTGAGCCTGCCTCCCAGGAGAAAAACATTGTCTATGGCGCTGCCCAGAAACCCCAAATGAGGATCAAACTGCTTGGCCCTCGGCAACACCCCAATTGCATAGGCTACCTTAAACAGTGATGCTCTGTCGCAAATAGCCTGAGCCCAGCCCTTCCAACAGACACCGACACAGCTGGCTGCACACCCAGCACATTGGACCCGCCACTGCCTTAGGCCACCATCCATTCCCAACCTGGGTTTTCAGTCATCGGAACCTAGACCTTATCTCCAATCCCTGCACTGGGGGGAACCTGATGCACAAGTCAGAACCCCTCCTTCCCCCTGGCAAGAAACCTTGCTGCTGGCAGTGAGTCAAACCTTCAGTGTAGGAGAAAACGGCATGGCCCATGAGGCCACGCCCAAGCGTGAGGGCCGCCTTGGGCAGAAACACACATTGTGACCCTCAGCGTGAGTACCTTATTCAAGTAACGCCTCTCAGTGACTGGACCAAGAGCCCGCATATGTGGCTTGCCATGCCCATAGGCACCCAGGACTAACTAGATGGTGTGTATTCCAGTTGAGGGAACCCACTGCTGTGCTCTAGAGTCCCTCTCCTGGGGGGTCCCCTGTGGCAGAAAGCAGTACTCTTCGTTCCCACAGAATGAACACAAACACTTGGGAGCTTGGACAATCCCCCGAGAGGAAGGCTCTTCCTCGGCCTCTGAGACAACCCCTACCCTGACCGGACACTGTAAACGCAACACCCAGAGACAAAATCCTGAGTGACTGCCTCCGACTTGCCCTACTTTGATTTCCAGAGGATCTCCCCTCACGGACTAGAGATCAGGCCTGCCATTACATTGGCCCCTAGCTGAGCCAAGTTTGCTTTTTCAGACATCTGTCCCCACAGCCCTGGCAAACACAGCCTCTAGGCTGGGTCCTCTGGAGCCATACCACAGGACCGTGCCTGCTCTCTCCTGGGAAACTGTGTCCATTCCTTTGGCCACACACCTCCAGAATATGAGAAACCTCAAGGCCTCCGAGGACATCCCACTACTGGGAGCCTCACTGGACTCACAGGGGCATTCGGACACAAGCTGAGCAGCTACATCCATGAATGCATGCACACAGATGTCAACAGAGATAGAAGGTTGAGCCGGACAGGCCTTTAGGCCGTAGTCTCAACTCTTGCTTTGGTTTTCAGGTGTCACTCCTCAGAGGCTTTGGTTCGAAGAACAGGGTATGGGGCTTTCCTGAGGCACGGAACAGAACTCCTCTCGTCTCCACATGGGAAGTTTCCTTGTTGGAGCCGTGTCAAACACCTCATGTTGGAGAATCCTGCAGAGTCCCTGAGCCACCTCCACATTCCAAGGTCTCCCAGGCCACCAAGCCACAGTAGGACTCATCTTCAGGAGAGTCCATTTCAACTCTCCCCTCTGGGTAGCTCACCCAGGAGCCCGCAGATTGAGCCTGCCTTGTCCTGACTAAAGAGTGGGAATATGAGGTGGCGTTCCCAGGCATCCATGCTTAGACACCTGCTCTCGAGTCTTTCCATATGGGGCCTCTTGGAACCATCCAATAGGACTCGACTGTCGTGCAGAAGGTAACCTTCAGTTTTGGAGCAGTTCACAAATCCCATCGTAGGCAAAACTTTCTGGCCTCATGGAGCCCCCACACCCTTCAGGAAGAGGCCATGCTGGACAAAAACTCTAGCGTGAGGCACGTCTCATAGTTGACATGACCTCAGTGCAGGAGATCTCGATTCAGCCTCTGCAGAGTGGGCCTGCCGTGCCCTCGGTCCCAAACCTCACGCTAGCTTGTGTTTTCCGACTTCCTTCCTCACACTCCTGGCAAACAAGCCCTCCGGACTAGGAACTCTGGAACCAAAACCCAGCCCAGTGTCTGCCCAACGGAAGAAAAAAGTTTCCCTGTGGGGCTCTCCAGAAAACCCAGATGAGGATCAACCTTCTCGGGCCTCGACGGTACCCAAACTGGATAGGCTGCTCTGGGCACTCATGCTCTGCCTGACACAGCCTGAAGCCAGACGTCCAGACAGACAAGGAGACAGCTGGCCGCACACCCAGCACTTCGGACACGCCATGGTCTTATGCCGTCACCTCATCCTAACCTTGGTTTTCAGATATCTGAACCTAGACATTAGATCAATTCTCCACACAGCTGGGTATAGCAAGCACAAAACAGAAGTCCTGCTTCCCCATGGTTGTAAAGCTTGCTCTTGGCATGGAGTCACACCTTCAGGGTGGGAGAAACCTTCATGGCCCCTGATGCCACGCCCAAACATGAGTGCTGCTTGGGCACAAATTCACACTTTGACCCTCAGCATGAGCCCCATGTCAAAGAAAGGCCTGTCAGGGCCTGGACCAAGAGCCCACATATGGGGCTTGCCAAGCCCCTATGCACCCAATCCTCACCACGGTTTGAATTTTCCAGTCGCCCCGCCCGTACCTGGAGCTCTGCTCTGGAATCCCTTTCTTGGAGAGACCCATGAGCCAGACAACACGACTCCACCCTTCCCACAAAATGACCCCAAACTCTTGGGAGCTGGGACAAATCCCCAGAGAGGGATACTCGTCCACAGTACCTGAGGCCACCGCTCCAATCCACGGCTATCCCGGACACAACATCCAGAGACAAAAGCCTGAAGGAACGCCTCCCACTCGCCCTTGTTTCAGAGGCCCAGGAGCTCCCTCTCGGGCTGTACATCCGGCCTGCCATACCCTAGGCGCCACTCATAAGCTGAGTTTGTGTATTCCGACTTCTGTGCCCACAGCCTGGACCCACACCACATCCAGGCTAGGGCCTCTGGACCAAACAGCAAAAGATTGTGCCTGCCCTCTCCAAGGAAAGTGTGCCCAATCCATTGACCATAACCCTACAGGTTAGGGAAAAGCTCCAAGGTCCCTGAGGCCATCAATAGTATAGGCCACCCTGGACTAAGAGGGGCTCTCTGACACCAGCGGAGCAACTATCTCCACTTAGACTCTCAGACAGTGTCCCCAGAGACAGAAGGTTGAAATGGACAGGCCCCCAGGCCCTAATCTGAACCTTAGCTTTGGTTTCCATGTTTCCGTTCTCAGAGGACTGTTTTCGTAGACCAGCACATGGGGCTTTTCTGAGGCACCAAACCAAACATCTCTCATCTCCACATGGGCAGCTTTCTTACTGGGATGTATCAAACACTTCATGTATGAGAGTTCCGCAGGGCCACTGAACAACCAGAACATTCCAAGGTCTCCATGGACCCAAACGCACATTATGACACATCCTCAGGAGAGGCCATTTCATCTCAGCCCCCTGGGTCGCGTGTTCCAGAGGCAGCAGATCAAACATATCTTGTCACTAATAGCCAATGGGAATGCGAGGCATGCTGTACAGGGATCCATCCTTCGAACCCTGCTCTCCAGTCCTTCCATATGGTATGTCCTGGAGCCATGCAACAGGACTCGAATGTCCCGCAGAAGGAAACCTTGTGGTTTGGGGCAACCTCCAAACTCAGCGTGGGAAAACTTCCTTGGCCTCATGAGGCCCCCACTTCATGAAGGTGCCATCATGGACACATACTCCAGCCTCAGCCAACGTCTGATCCTCAGCCTGACTTCAGATGCAGGAGATTTTGATTCAGCCTCTGCAGAGTGGGCCTGCTCTGCCCTTGGCTCCAATCCTCACCCTAGCTTGTGTTTTCAGACTTCCGTCCTCACACTCCTGGCCCACAAACCCTCCCTACTGGGAATTCTGGGGCCACAATGAAGCACTGTGCCTGCCTCCCAGGAGAAAAACATTGTCTATGGCGCTGCCCAGAAACCCCAAATGAGGATCAAACTGCTTGGCCCTCGGCAACACCCCAATTGCATAGGCTACCTTAAACAGTGATGCTCTGTCGCAAATAGCCTGAGCCCAGCCCTTCCAACAGACACCGACACAGCTGGCTGCACACCCAGCACATTGGACCCGCCACTGCCTTAGGCCACCATCCATTCCCAACCTGGGTTTTCAGTCATCGGAACCTAGACCTTATCTCCAATCCCTGCACTGGGGGGAACCTGATGCACAAGTCAGAACCCCTCCTTCCCCCTGGCAAGAAACCTTGCTGCTGGCAGTGTGTCAAACCTTCAGTGTAGGATAAAACGGCATGGCCCATGAGGCCACGCCCAAGCGTGAGGGCCGCCTTGGGCAGAAACACACATTGTGACCCTCAGCGTGAGTACCTTATTCAAGTAACGCCTCTCAGTGACTGGACCAAGAGCCCGCATATGTGGCTTGCCATGCCCATAGGCACCCAGGACTAACTAGATGGTGTGTATTCCAGTTGAGGGAACCCACTGCTGTGCTCTAGAGTCCCTCTCCTGGGGGGTCCCCTGTGGCAGAAAACAGTACTCTTCATTCCCACAGAATGAACACAAACACTTGGGAGCTTGGACAATCCCCCGAGAGGAAGGCTCTTCCTCGGCCTCTGAGACAACCCCTACCCTGACCGGACACTGTAAACGCAACACCCAGAGACAAAATCCTGAGTGACTGCCTCCCACTTGCCCTACTTTGATTTCCAGAGGATCTCCCCTCACGGACTAGAGATCAGGCCTGCCATTACATTGGCCCCTAGCTGAGCCAAGTTTGCTTTTTCAGACATCTGTCCCCACAGCCCTGGCAAACACAGCCTCTAGGCTGGGTCCTCTGGAGCCATACCACAGGACCGTGCCTGCTCTCTCCTGGGAAACTGTGTCCATTCCTTTGGCCACACACATCCAGAATATGAGAAACCTCAAGGCCTCCGAGGACATCCCACTACTGGGAGCCTCACTGGACTCACAGGGGCATTCGGACACAAGCTGAGCAGCTACATCCATGAATGCATGCACACAGATGTCAACAGAGATAGAAGGTTGAGCCGGACAGGCCTTTAGGCCGTAGTCTCAACTCTTGCTTTGGTTTTCAGGTGTCACTCCTCAGAGGCTTTGGTTCGAAGAACAGGGTATGGGGCTTTCCTGAGGCACGGAACAGAACTCCTCTCGTCTCCACATGGGAAGTTTCCTTGTTGGAGCCGTGTCAAACACCTCATGTTGGAGAATCCTGCAGAGTCCCTGAGCCACCTCCACATTCCAAGGTCTCCCAGGCCACCAAGCCACAGTAGGACTCATCTTCAGGAGAGTCCATTTCAACTCTCCCCTCTGGGTAGCTCACCCAGGAGCCCGCAGATTGAGCCTGCCTTGTCCTGACTAAAGAGTGGGAATATGAGGTGACGTTCCCAGGCATCCATGCTTAGACACCTGCTCTCGAGTCTTTCCATATGGGGCCTCTTGGAACCATCCAATAGGACTCGACTGTCGTGCAGAAGGTAACCTTCAGTTTTGGAGCAGTTCACAAATCCCATCGTAGGCAAAACTTTCTGGCCTCATGGAGCCCCCACACCCTTCAGGAAGAGGCCATGCTGGACAAAAACTCTAGCGTGAGGCACGTCTCATAGTTGACATGACCTCAGTGCAGGAGATCTCGATTCAGCCTCTGCAGAGTGGGCCTGCCGTGCCCTCGGTCCCAAACCTCACGCTAGCTTGTGTTTTCCGACTTCCTTCCTCACACTCCTGGCAAACAAGCCCTCCGGACTAGGAACTCTGGAACCAAAACCCAGCCCAGTGTCTGCCAAACGGAAGAAAAACGTTTCCCTGTGGGGCTCTCCAGATAACGCAGATGAGGATCAACCTGCTCGGGCCTCGACGGTACCCGAACTGGATAGGCTGCTCTGGGCACTCATGCTCTAGCTGACACAGCCTGAAGCCAGACGTCCAGACAGACAAGGAGACAGCTGGCCGCACACCCAGCACTTTGGACACGCCATGGTCTTATGCCGTCACCTCATCCTAACCTTGGTTTTCAGATATCTGAACCTAGACATTATATCAATTCTCCACACAGCTGGGTATCGCAAGCACAAAACAGAACTCCTCCTTCCCCATGGCTGTCAAGCTTGCTCTTGGCATGGAGTCACACCTTCTGGGTGGGAGAAACCTTCATAGCCCCTGATGCCACGCCCAAACTTGAGTGCTGCTTGGGCACAAATTCACACTGTGACCCTCAGCATGAGCCCCATGTCAAAGAAAGGCCTGTCAGGGCCTGGACCAAGAGCCCACATATGGGGCTTGCCAAGCCCCTATGCACCCAATCCTCACCACGGTTTGAATTTTCCAGTCGCCCCGCCCGTACCTGGAGCTCTGCTCTGGAATCCCTTTCTTGGAGAGACCCATGAGCCAGACAACACGACTCCACCCTTCCCACAAAATGACCCCAAACTCTTGGGAGCTGGGACAAATGCCCAGAGAGGGATACTCGTCCACAGTACCTGAGGCCACCGCTCCAATCCACGGCTATCCCGGACACAACATCCAGCGATGACCGTGGAATGTCGGGGAGGCCTCATGGGCCGTGGACGAATCTTCCTCTCTGAGGATTTGGCCCGATTCGCAATTGCTTTTCGTCAATCTGTGGGATGGGATGACTCATTTCACTTTTGTTACCTCATGTGTCCCACCAAAAGATGAATTCCAAAGCTAAGCCGTGGGGAAGACTGAAGGGACAACCCGAACTATGGTTAAAAATTGGGGCCTAGGGGCATGGCAAGCCCAATATGCTGTCTCTTCATCCAGCCACTGAGTGGCCTTACTTGAGGACTGGGCTCAGCCTGAGGGTCACAATGTGTGTTTGTGACCAATGTGGCCCGCGAGCATGGGCGGGGCCTCATGGGCCACACTGGATTCAACTACACTGAACGTTGGAAAACATGCCAACCACAAGGTTTCTTGCCATGGGGAAGGAGTTCTGATTTCAGCATCACCTTCAACCCCGGGCAGTGATTGGAGATAAGGTCTAGGTTCTGAAACCTGAAAACCGAGGTTGGGAAGAGATGACGCCCTAAGGCCATGGCGGCTCGATATGCTCAGTGTGCGGCCAGCTGTCTGGGAGGGGCCAGGGGGTCCAGGCTCAGGCTGTGTCAGAAAGGGCATTAGTGCCCTGGTCAGCCTATGTATTTGGGGTACAGCCATGGTCGGTGCAGGTTGATCCTCATTTGGGGTTACTGGATAGCCCCAGAGGACAATGTTTTTCTTCTGGCGGGCAGGCAGAGTGCGGCATTGTAGTTCTGGATTGCCAAACTGGAGGGCTTGTGGGCCAGTAGTCTGACGACAAAAGTCTGAGAACACAAGCTAGGCTTAGGTTTCTGGGTGAGGCCATGGCAGGCACAATCTACAGACCTGAATCGAGATCTCGTGCATCTGAAGTCAGGGCGAGGAGCAGACGATCGCTCAGGTTGGAGTTTCTGTCCCTGATGGCCCCTTCATGAATGGGGGGGGCATCACGAGGCCATGGGGGTTTTCCCACGATGAGAGTTGTGAGAAGCTCCAAACTGCAGAGAGTCTTCTGCAGGACAATTGAGACCTGTTGTTTGGCTCCAGGCCAATGATTCTGAGCAGGGTTCTAAGGATGGATGGCTGGGTAGCCCACGTCGCATTCCAATTGTCTCCTAGCAACAAGACAGGTTAGATCTCCTGGATCTGTGGGGAGCAACCGAGGATGCTGCATTGATGGACACCCCTGGGGATGGGTCCTAATGTGCCTTTGTGTCTAAGGAGACCTTGGAAGAAGCGGTGGCACTTGGTCCCTAAAGAGTTCTACTAAACAGAGGCTTTGACACAGCTCCAACATGTAAGTTTCCCATGTGTAGATGAGAAGTTTTCTGAAGGGTGAGTCAAGAAACAGCTATATGCTGCTTTTGAAATCCAGGCCTCTGAGGAGAGATGCCTGGAAACCAAAGCAATGGATCTGATTAGTGCCTAGGGGCCTGTTCTTTCCTTTTTACCTCTGGGGACATCTGTCTATGGGTCTGAGTGCAGGTAGGTGCTCTGTAGGGCTCAGATTGCCCCTGTTTTTCCTAGGAAGCCACCACTATTGAGATGGATCACGGATTTTGGAAGTTTATCCTATTAGAAGGGTTGTGGCCATTGGAATGGGCACACACAATTCCCTTGGAGAGGGCAAGTACAGTCCTCAGGTTTGGCTCCAGGGGCCTTAG
The DNA here is from genome assembly GCF_964662115.1 of Mustela nivalis. Lineage (NCBI taxonomy): Eukaryota > Metazoa > Chordata > Mammalia > Carnivora > Mustelidae > Mustela > Mustela nivalis. Next base: position 1,351,132 of record NW_028136484.1, on the reverse strand, counting down.
CCTGTAGGTTCTGTAGGCTAGGGCTGTTTGGACAGTTGTCTGAAAACACAAACTCGGCTTATGTTTCGGGTCATAGGTATGGCAGGACTGATCTACAGACCATGAGGAGAACTCTTCGGGATTTGAAAGAAGGGCGAGTGTGAGGCTCCTTCTCAAGTTTTTGTCTCTGGATATCGTGTCACTCATGGTCGTGGAATTTCTGGGTGACTTCATGGGAAATGGACGAGTCTTACTCTCTGTTGGTTTGGCCCCGTCCAAAGAGTTTGGGGTCATTCTGTGGGCTGGAAGAAGTCCGTTTTTGTTTTTTCTGTTGTTGTTGTTGTTGTTTTCTTTTTTAACCTTAGGTGTCCCACCGAATGAGGGATTCCAGAGTAGAGCCCTGGGGAGGGGCGACTGGACAATCAGAAATCTGGTTAAAAATTGGGGCCTAGGGACATGTCAAGCCCATTATGACATCTAATGGTCCAGACAAGGAGAGGACTTACTAGAGGACAGGTTCATGATGAGGGTCACAATGCGTGTGTATGCCTCGTCGCACTCAAGAATGGGCGGGGCCTCAGGGTGAAAGCTGGTTTCTCCTACACTGAACGTTGGACAGCGTGCCAACCACAAGGGTTCTTGCCATGGGTAAGGAGGAGTTCTGATTTCTGCATCACACTCACCCCTGGGCAGTGATTGGAGATAGGTCTCGGTTCTGAAGCCTGAAAACTGTGGTAGGGAAGAGATGATGACCTAAGGCCATGGCGGGTTTTATGTGCTCAGGGTGCGGTCAGCTTTCTGGGTGTTGGTCAGGAGGTCCGGGCTCAGGTTGTGTTCGACAGTGCATTAGTGCCCAGGTTAGACTATATAATTTGGGTAAAGTCGAGTGCTGTGCAGGTTTATCCTCATTTAAGGTGCCTGGGCAGCTCATGAGGCAATAATTTTTTTTCTAGAGGGCATGCAGGGTGCTGCATTGTGGGTCCGGAATTGCCAAACTTGAGGGCTTCGGGGCCAGGAGTGTGAGGACGGAAGTCTGAGAAGACAAGCTAGACTTGGGTTTCAGGGCGAGGGCACGGCAGGTACCCCCTGCAGATCTGAACCAGTATCTCATGCATCTGAAGTCAGGGCGAGGATCAGACGTTGGCTCACTTTGGAGTTTCTGTGCATGACGGCCGATTCATGAAGGGAGCGGAATCTCGAGGCCATTGAGGTATTCCCACGTTGGGAGTTGTGGGATGCCCCCTTCAAGGATTCCTTCTGCGGGACAATTGAGACCTGTTGGACAGCTCCAGGACATCCCATATGGAATGACTCCAGAGCACCGTTCGCGGATGGATGCTAGGGAAGCCCGCCTCGCAATCCAATTGTCTCCTAGCAACAAGACAGTTTAGATCTGCTGGCTCTATTGATGCCCCCCACCATCATGAAGGGGCCATCCTGAACAGAAACTTCAACCTGAGCCTACGTCTGATCCTCGCCCTGACTTCAGATGCATGAGATTTAGATTTAGCTCTACAGAGTGTGCCTGCCATGATCTTGACCCAAAACCTAAGCCTAGCTTGTGTTCTCACACTTCCTTCCTCACAATTCTGTCCCACAAGCCCTCCAGTGTGAGAATTCCGTCGCCACAATGCAGCACTCTTCCTTCTCTCCAGAAGAAAAACGTTGCCCCTGGGGCTACCCAGAAACGCCAAATGAGGATCAATCTGCATGCCATCAACTTTACTCCAATTATACAGTCTAAGCTTGGCACTAATGCCCTGTCTGACACAGCCTGAGCCTGGACCTCCTGGATGACACCCAGAAAGGTGGTGTCACACCTAAGGACTGTGCCAGTGCTCTCCAAGGGAACTCTGCCCGTTTCATTTGCCACAACCTTACAGATTAGGAGAAACCTCCAATTCCCAAGACCAGCCCAATAGTGTTGGCCTCCCCCAACAAACATGGGTGATCTGACACAAGCGGAGCAGTGACCTCCATTCTGAATCTTAGACAGAGACACTCAGAGGAGAATATTGAAAAGGACAGGCCCCTAGACCGTAATCAGATCCATTGCTTTGGATTCCAGGCATTGTTCCCCAGATGCTTGGTTTCCAATACCAGGTTGTGGGGGTTTCAGAACAAATCTCGTCTCTACATGGGAAACTTGCTCTTTGGAGCTGCATCAAAACCTCAGGTTAGGAGAATTCTTCGGGAAACAGAGCCACTGCCCCATTCCAAGGGATCCATGGACACAAATCCACATCATGACTGATCCTCATGAGAGTGCATTTCAATTCAGCCCCCTCGGTTGTTCCCCCAGTGACAGCAGATCGAATCCTCCTTTTCACTAGGACACAACTGGAATGCAAGTTGGACTGCCCAGGCATCCATCATTAGAACTGTGCTTTGGAGCATTTCTTATGGGATGTCCTTGATCCATCCAAAAGGTCGTGACTGTCCCGCTGACGGAATCCTTGTGGTTTGGAGCATCACACACTCACAAAGTTGGAAATCTTCCATGGTTTCCTGATGCCCCCCCCACCTTCATGAAGGGGACATCATGTACAGAAACTCCAACCTAAGCCAACATCTGATCCTCGCCCTGACTTCAGATGCACGAGATCTCATTTCAGGTCTGTAGAGTGTGCCTGCCATGTCACCGCTGCGAATTCAAAGCTGAACTTGTGTTCTCAGACTTCTGTCCTAAAACACCTGGCCCACAAGCCCTGAAGTTGGCAATTCTGGAGCCAGAATGCAGCACTCTGCCTGCCCTGCAGAAGAAAATCTTTGCCCTATGGGGCCAACCAGAAACCCCAAATGAGGACCAACCTTCACATCACTCGACTGTACCTCAATTATACAGTCTAGCCTGGGGACTAATGCCCTGCCTGACACAGCCTGAGCCCAGACCTCATGATGGACACAGACATCTGGCCGCACACTAAGTGGATCGGACCCACCATGGCCTTAGGTCGTCATCTCTTACCAACCTCGGTTTTCAGGCTTCAGATTCTAGACCTTATCTCTACTCACTGCCATGCCGTGTACGTGATGCAGAAATCAGAACTCCTCCTTCCCCATGACCAGAAACCCTGTGGTTGGCATGTTGTCCAACGTGCAGTGTAGGAGAAACCAGCATGGCCCATGAGGCCTCAGATGCTTGAGGGCTGCAATGGGCACAAACACACATTAGGACCCTAAGCATGAACCCTGGCCTCAAGTAAAGCCTCTCCGGGGCTGGACCAAGAGCCCACATATGGAGATTACCATGCCCCTACTCCCCAAACCTTAACCAGTGCTTGAGAAGTCTAGTCACCCCTACTCAGATCTCTTCGCTAGAATCCCTCCTTGGTGGGACACATGAGGTTAAAAAAAAATAGACAAAGGACTTCTACCGTCCAAAGAATGACCGCAAACACTTGGAATTGGGCCAAATTCACAGAGAGAAATACTCGTCCATGGCTGATGAGGCCATCCTGACATTCCACGGCCACCATTGACACAAAATCCGGAGACAAAAGCCTGAAAAAGAGCCACACACTCGCCCTTTGTTCAAAGCCTGAAAAATTCTCACGGTCTGTAGATCGGGCCTGCCATACCTATGTCCCCAAACCTAAGCCAAGTTTGTGTTTTCAGACTTCTGTCTCCATTGTCCTGGCCCACACACCCTCAATGCTTGGCCCCATGGAGCCACACCTCAGGACTGTGCCTGCCCTCTCCATGGGAATTCTGCTCATTCCTTTGGCACAACCTGACAGATTAGGAGAAACATCCGAAGTCCCCGAGGCCACCCCAATATTGTAGGATGTCCGGGACAAACAGGGACCATCTGCCACAAGCTGAGCCACTACCTCCAATCAGACCTGTAGATAGATATCCATAGAAAAGAAGATTGAACAGGACAGGCACCTAGGCCCTAAACGGATCCATTGCTTTTGTTTTCACGTATCTCTCCTCAGAGGCCTGGATTCCAATACCAGCACATGGGGTTTCTGGAGCTACCAATCAGAACAAATCGCATGCCACATGGGAATCATGCTATATGGAACTGTGTCTAAACCTCCAGTTAGGAGAAAATTTCACGTCACTGGAGCCACCGCCCCATTCCAATGTCTCAACGGACACAATCCCACATTATGACCCATCCTCAGGAGAGTCCATTTCAACTCAAACCTGGCGGTTGCTCACCCAGTGCCAGCAGATCAAACCTGCTTTGTCACTAGGAGACAATTGGAATGCGAGTTTGTTGCCCAGGTATCCGTTGTTAGAACTCTGCTCTGGAGAAATTCCTAATGGGGTGTCCTTGATCCATTCAACAGGTCTCAACTGTCCTGCAGAAGGAATCCTTGTGGTTTGCAGCATCACACACTCGCACCGTGGGAAAACCTCCATGGCCTCGTGATGCCTCCACCTTCAGGTAGAGGACATCATGGACAGAAACTCCCGTCTGATTCGCCCTGACTTCAGATGCATGAGATCTCAATTCAGCTCTGCAGAGTGTTCCTGCCTTGCCCTCGCCCCAAAACCTAAGCCAGCTCGCGTTTTCAGACTTCCGTCCTCACACTCCTGGCCCACAAGCCTTCCACTTTGGGAATTCTGGAGACAAAATGCAGCACTCTGCCTGCCCTCCAGAAGAGAGACTTTGCCCTAGGGGTCTACCCAGAAACATCAAATGAGGATCAACCTGCAATTCTCTAGACTGTACCCCAATTATACAGTCTAGCCTGGGCACTAATGCCCTGTCTGACACAGCCTGACCCCAGACCTCGTGACTGACACCCAGACACCTGGCCTCACACTGAACACATCGAACATGCCATGGCCTTAGGTCATCATCTCTTCCAAACCTTGGTCTTCAGGCTTCAGAACCTAGACGTTATCTCCACTCACAACTAAGTGATGTACGTGATGCAGAAATCAGAACTTCACCTTCCCCATGACCAGAAACCTTGTGGTTGGCATGTTGTCCAACGTTCAGTATATGAGAACCCAGCATGGCCCATGAGGCCTCAGACATGCTTGAGAGCCGCGATGGGCATAAACACACATTAGGACCCTAAGCATGAACCCTGGCCTCAAGTAAGCCTCTCCGGGGCTGGACCAAGAGCCTGCATATGGGACTTGCCATGCCCCTACTCCCCCAATCCTAGCCAGAGCTTGAGAAGTCTAGCCAACCTTATTCAGAGCTCTTTTCTGGAATCCCTCTTTGGTGGGACACATAAGGTAAAAAAAAAAAAAAAAAAAAAAACCAAGATAAAGAAAAAAAAAAAAAAAAGTAAGGACTCCTACCATCCAAAGAATGACCCCAAACACTTGGAATTTGGCCAAATCCACAGAGAGAAATACTCGTCCATGGTCGATGAGGCCAGCCTGACATTCCACGGCCACCATTGACACAAAATCTGGAGACAAAAACCTGAAAAAGCGCCACACACTTGCCCTTTGTTCAGAGCCCCCAAAATTCTCAAGGTCTGTAGATCGGGCCTGCCATACCTATGTCCCCAAACCTAAGCCGAGTTTGTGTTTTCAGACTTCTGTCTCCATTGTCCTCACCCACACACCCTAAAGGCTGGGCCCCATGGAGCCACACCTCAGGACTGTGCCTGCCCTCTCCAAGGGAATTCTGCTCATTCATTTGGCACAACCTGACAGATTAGGAGAATCATCCAAAATCTCTGAGGCCATCCCAATAGTGTAGGATGTCCTGGACATACAGGGACCCTCTGGCACAAGCTGAGCCACTACCTCCAATCAGAACCTTAGACAGATATCCATAGAAAAGAATATTGAACAAGACAGGCACCTAGGCCCTAATTGGATCCATTGCTTTTGTTTTCAGGCATCTCTCCTCAGAGGCCTGGATTCCAATACCAGCATAAGGGGGTTTCCAGAGATACCTATCAGAAAAAATCTCGTCTCCACATGGGAATCTTGCTCTATGGAGCTGTGTCATAACCTCCAGTTAGGAGAAAACTTCAGGTCACTGGAGCCACTGCCCCATTTGAATATCTCCATGGACACAATCCCAAATTATGACCCATCCTCAGGAGAGTCCATTTCAACTAAACCCCCTCGGTTGCTACCCCAGAGCCAGCAGATTGAACCTGCCTTGTCGCTAGGAGACAATTGAAATGCGAGTTGGGCTCTTCAGGCATCCATCCTTAGAACCCTGCTCTTGCGTCATTCCTTATGGGACATCCTTGAGCCATCCAACAGGTCTCGACTGTCCCACAGGAGTCCTTGTGCATGGACCACCTAACAACTCATATCATGGAAAGCTTCCAAGGTCACATGATGCCCCCAATCTTCATGAAGGCAGATCATGGAAAGAAACTCCAACCTGAGCCAACAGCTGATCTTCGCCTTGACTTCAGATGCACGAGATCTTGATTCAGCTCTTCAGAGTGTACCTGCTGTGCCCTCACCCCAAAACCTAAGCGTAGCTAGTGTTCTCCGACTTCCGTACTCACTCTCCTGGACCACACGCCCTCTATTTTGGGATTTCCGATGACACAGTGCTGCACTCTGCCTGCCCTCTAGAAGAAAAATATTGCCCTATGGGTCTACCCAGAAACCTCAAATGAGGATAAACCTGCACGTCACTCAACTGTACACCAATTATATAGTCTAGCCTGTGCACTAATGCCCTTTCTGACAGAACCTGAGGCCTGAATTCCCAACCGACACCCAGACAGCTTGCAGTACACTGAGAATATCTGAACCGCCATGGCCTTAGGTCGCCATCTCTTTCCAACTTCGGTTTTCAGGCTACAGAATCCTAGACCTTATCTCTACTCACTTCCCATGGGTGAACGTGATGCAGAAATCAGAACTCCTCCTTCCCTCTCGCCAAAATCTTGTGGTTGGCATCTTGTCCAACGTTCAGTGGAGGACCCCTGTAGGGCCTACAGGGGTAGTAGTAGGGCCCCTGAGGGTAGTGTAGGGTCCCTGAGGCCCTGCCTATGCTTAAGAGCTGCGGTGGGCTCAAACACACATTGGGACCCTCAGTTTGAGCCCTGTCCTCAAGTAAAGCCTCTCAGTGGCTGGACCATGAGCCCACATATGGGGCCTGCCATGCCCCAAGTCACCCAATCTTAACCAGAGGTAGAGACATCTAGTCACCCCTACTCAGGGCTCTGCTCTGGAATCCCTCTTTGGTGGGACATTTGAGGTAAATAAACACAGAAAGGACTCTTCCCACTCACAGAATGACCCCAATCACTTGGGATTGGGCCATCCCAAGTGATTGGGGTCCAGAGAGAAAGACTCGTCCATGGCCCATGAGGCCAGCCCGACATTCCATGGCCACTATTGACACAAAATCCAGAGACATAAGCTTCAGCAAGCGTTCACACTCACCCTTAGGTCATAGCCCAAAAAATTCTCCTCATAGTCTGTAGATTGGGCCTGCCATACCGACGTCCCCAAACCTAAGCCGAGTTTGTGTTTTCAGACTTCTATCCTGACATCCCTGTCCCACACACCCTCCAGACTGAGGCCCCTGGAGCCACACCTCAGGACTGTGCCTGCCCTCTCCAAGGAAATTCTTCCCATTCCATTGGCCACAACCCTACAGATAAGGCGAAACCTCCAAAGTCCCAGAGGCCATTCCAATAGTGTAGGCCACCCAGGACAAAGAGGGGCGATCTCTCACAAGCTGAGCAACGACGTCAACTCACCCGTAGACAGATAACCCAAGAGAAGAAGATTAAACTGGACTGGCCCCTAGAATGTAATTGGTTCCATTGCTTTTTTTTCTAAGCATCTCTCCTCAGAGGCTTGTTTTCCAATACCAGCATATGGGGGATTCCAGAGATACCAATCAGAACAAATCTTGTCTTCACATGGGAAACTTATCCTTTGGAGCTCTGTAAAAGCCTCCAGTTAGGAGAAACCTTCAGGTAGCCGGAGCAACCGCCCTATTCCAAGGTCTCCATGGACACATACCCGCATTATGACCATTCGGCAGGAGAGTACATTTCAACTCAGCCCCGTCGATTACTCCCCCAGAGGCAGAATATCAAACCTGCCTTGTCGCTAGGAGACAACTGGAATGCAAAGCAGACTCTCTAGGCATCCATCCTTGGAATCCTGCTCTGGCGCCGTACCATATGGGATGTCCTGGAGCCTTCCAACAGGTCTTGACTGTCCCACAGAAGGAATCCTTGCAGATTGGAGCATCTCACAACTCCTATCGTGGGAAAACCTACATGGCCTCATGAGATGCTCCTCTTTATAAAGGGGCCATCATGGGCAGAAACTCCAACCTGAGCCAACTTCTGATGCATTGCTTTGGTTTCTAGGTATCTCTCCTCAGAGGCCTGGTTTCCAATATCAGAATATGGGGGTTTCCTAAGAAAACAATCAGAACAGATCTCATCTCCACATGGGAAACTTGCTCTTTGGAGCTGTGTCAATACCTCAGGTTAGGAGGATCCTTCAGGGCGCTGGCGCCATGGCCCAATCCCAAGGTCTCCAAGGACACAAACTTACATTATGATCCATTCTCAGGAGAGTCCATTTTAAATCAGCCCCCTCGGCTGCTCACCCAGAGGCAGCAGATCAAACCTTCCTTGTCACTAGGAGACAGTTAGAATGGGAGGCGGGCTGCCCAGGCATCCATCCTTAGAACCCTGCTCTGGAGAACTTCTTTATGGGACGTCTTGAATCCAACCAACCTGTCTTGACTGTCTCGCAGAATGTATCCTTGCGGTTTGAAGCATCACACAATAACACTGTGAGAAAACCTCCATTTCCTCATGATGCCCCACACCTTCATAAATGGGCCATCATGGACAGAAACTCCATCCTAAGCCAAAGTCTGATCCTCGCCCTGAATTCAGAAGCATGAGATCTCGATTCAGCACTTGAGAGTGTGCCTGCTGGGCCCTCTCCCCGAAACCTAAGCCAAACTTGTGTTCTCAGACGTCCGTCCTCAGAATCCTGGCCACACCCCTCCAGTTTGGAAATTCTGGAGACACAATGCAGCACTCTGCCTGGCCTCCAGAAGAAAAATGTTGCCCTATAGGGCTAACCAGAAACGCCAAATGAGTAACAACCTGCATGCCACTCGACCATACCCCAATTATACAGTCTAGCCTGTGCACTAAAGCCCTGTCTGACACAGCCTGAGGGCAGACCTCCAGTCCAACACCAGGACAGGTGGCCGTACACTGAGCATATCATACCCACAATGGCTTTAGGCCATCATCTCTACCCAACCTCAGTTTTCACCTTCAGAACCTAGACCTTATCTCCACTCACTGCTCAGGAGAGAACGTGATGCAAGAATCAGAACTTCTCCTTCGCCATGGCAAGAAACCTCGTGGTTGGCATGTTGTCCAACGTTCATTGTAGGAGAAAGCAGCATGGACTATGAGGCCCCACCTATCCCTGAGGGCCACAATGTGCACAAACACACATTGTGACCCTCAGCGTGAGCCCTATCCTCATGTGAAGCCTCTTAGTGACTGGAACAACAGCCCACATATGGGGCTTGCCAAGCCCCTAGTCACCCAATCTCAACCAGATTTTGAGATGTCAAGTCACCCGATTCAGGGCTCTGCTCTGGAATCCCTCTTTGGTGGGACACCTGAGGTAAAAAAAAAAAAATACAGAAAGGACTTTTCCCATCCACAGAATGATCCCAACCCCTTGGGATCATACCAAATCATCAGAGAAAGAATTGTCCATGGCCCTTGAGGACACCCCGACATTGCACAGCCACCGTTGACACAAAATCCAGAGACAAAAGCCTGAGCAAGCGCCACATACTCGCCCTTTGTTCATAGCCCGGAAAATTCTCACGGTCTGTAGATCGAGCCTTCATACATACAGCCCCAAACCTAAGCTGAGTTTGTGTTTTCAGACTTCTGTCCCCACAGTCCTGGCCCACACACCATCCAAGCTGGGGCCCCTGGAGCCACACCTCAGGACTGTGGCTTCCCTCTCCAGGGGAATTCTGCCATTTCCATTGGCCACAACCTTATAGATTAGGAGAAACCTCCAAACTCCCCGAGGCCATCCGAATAGTGTTGGCTGCCCAGGACAAACAGGGATGATCTTTCACAAGTTAGGAAACTACCTCCACTCAGACCCAGAGACAGATATCCCCATAGAATAAGATTGAACAGGACAGGCACTTAGGCCCTAATCAGATCCATTGCTTTTGTTTCCAGGCATCTCTCCTCAGAGGCCTGGTTTCCAATACCAGCATAGGGGAATTACTGAGGCACTCATCAGAAAAATCTCGTCTCCACATAGGAAATGTACTCTTTGGAGCTCTATAAAAACCTCTGTTTAGGAGAATCTTTCAGGGCCCCGGATCAAGCGCCCCATTCCAAGGTCTCCATGGACTTAAACCCACATTATGATCTATCCTCGGGAGCGTCCATGTCAACTCAACCCCCTTGGTTTCTCCCCCAGGGCCTGCAGATCAAACCTGCCTTGTTGCTAGGAGACAACTAGAATGGGAGGTGGGCTGAATAGGCATCAATCCTTAGAACCCTATCTGGAGTCATTCCATATGGGACATCCTAGAGCCATCCAACAGGTCTCAAGTGTCCCACAGAAGGAATATTTGCAGTCTGGATCATCTCACAACTCCCATTGTGGGAAAATCTACATGGCCTCTTGAGACGCTCCACTTTATAAAGTGGCCATCATGGACAGAAACTCCAACCTGAGCAAACGTCTGATATTCGCCCTGACTTCAGGTGCATGAGATCATGATTCAGCTCTGCAGAGTGTGCCTTCTGTGCCCTCACCCCAAAACTAAGCCTAGCTTGTGTTCTCAGACTACAGTCCTCACACCCCTGGCCCAAAAGCCCTACAGTTTGGCAATACTGGGGCCACAATGCAGCACTCTGCCTGCCCTCCCAGAGAAAAACGTTGCCTAATGGAACTACCTAGAAACCCGAATGAGGATCAATTGAACGCCACTCGACTGCACCCCAAATATACAGTCTACCCTGTCTAATGCCTTGTCTGACACAGCATGAGCCCACACCTCCAGACCTACGCTCAACAGCTGGCCGCACACTGAGCTCATTGGACCCAATAGGTCCTTAGGTCTTCATCTCTTCCCAACCTCGGTTTTCGGGTTTCAGAACCTAGACCTAAACTCCAATCACTGTCCAGCGGTGAACGTGATGCAGAAGTCACAACTCTTCCTTCACCATGGCCAGAAACCTTGTGGTTGGCATATTCTCCAACGTTCAGTGTCAGAGAATCCAGCATGGCCCATGAGGCCCTTCCCATGCTTGAGGGCCTTGTTGGCACAAATAGGCATTGTGACCCTCAGCATGAGCCCTGTCCTCAAGGAAGGCCTCTCAGTGTCTGAATCAAGAGCCCGCCTATTGGACTTGCCATGCCCCTAGGCCCCAAAACTAAAACAGAGGTGAGGTTGTCCAGTTGTCCCTCCCGAGGACTCTGCTCTGGAATCCCTCTTTTATTGGGACACATGAGGTACAAAAAATAAAATAAAATAAAATAAAAAACAGAAAGGACTCCTCCCATCCCAAAGAACGTACCCAAACTCTTGGGATTGGGTCAAATCCTCAGAGAAGGAAAGCCGTCCACAACCCATGAGGCCACGCCAGCATTCCACCCACATTGTTGTCACAAATCCAGAGACAAAATCTGAGCAAGCAACTCAAACTCAAACTTTTTCATATCCTGAAGTGTTATCACGGTCTGTAGATTGGGCGTGCCATAACTATGTCCCCAATCCTAAGCAGAGTTTGTGTTTTCAGATTTTTGTCCCCACAGGCCTGGCCCACACACCCTCAAGGTTGGGGCCCTAGAGCCAAACTCAGAACTTTGCCTGCCCTCTCCAGGGGATTTCTGCCCATTCCATTGGCCACAACCCTATAGAATAGGAGAAACTCCAAAGTCCTGAGGCCATCCCAATATTATAGGCTGCCCAGGACAAACAGGGGCGATCTGACACAAGCTGAGCAACTACATCCCCTCAGATCCTTAGACACGTATCCTCAGGAAAGAGATTGAACCGGACAGGCACCTAGGCCCTAATCATCTCGATTGCTTTTGTTTCCAGTCATCTCTCCTCAGAGGCCTGGTTTCCAATACCAGCATATGGGAGATTCCTTAGGCACTCATCAAAACAATTCTCTTCTCTACATAGGAAACATACTCTTTAGAGCTCCATCAAAACCTCCGGTTATGAACATCCCTCAAGGACCCGGATCAAGACCCCATTCCAAGGTCTCAATGGACACAAATGCACATTATGACCCATCCTCAACTCAACCATTTCAACACACCCGATTCAGTTGCTCCCCTAGATCAGGCAGATCGAACTTGCCTTGGCTCTATGAGACACCTGGAATCGGAGGCAGGCTGCCCAGGCATCCATCCTTAGAACCCTGCTCTGGATAACTTCCTTATGGGATGTCCTGGAGCCATCCAACAGGTCTCGACTGTCCCACAGAAGGAATCATTGCGGTTTGGAGCATCTCACAATTCCCATCGTGGGAAAACCTCCATGTCCTCGTGACACGCTCCCCTTCATGAAGGGGCCGTCATGGACAGAAACTCCGACCTAAGCCATCGTCTGATCCTAGCTATGTCTTCAGGTATACGGGATCTCGAATCATCTCTGCAGAGGGTGCTTGCCGTCCCCTCACCCCGAAATCTAAGTCTGGCTTGTGTTCTCAGAATTTTTTCCTCACACTAATGGCCCAAAAGCCTTCCAGTTTGGGAATTCTGGAGCCACTATTTGACACTGTGTCTTCCCTACAGAAGAAAAACGTTGACCTCTGGGGCTACCCAGTAACCACAAATGAGTACCATCCTGCACGAAACTCGCCTGCACCCGAATGATACAGTGTAGCCTGGGCACTAATTCTCTGTCTGCCACAGCCTGAGCCTGCACCTCCTAACCCACACTCAACAGCTAGCCGAACACTTAGCACATCAGACACACCATGGCCTTAGGTCTTCATCTCTTCCCAACCTCAGTTTTCAGGCTTCAGAACCTAGACCTTAAATCTAATCACAGTCCAGGAGTGAAAGTGTTGCAGAAATTAGAACTCCTTCTTCCCCACGGCCAGAAAACTTTTGGTTGCCATATTGTGCAACGTTCAGTGTAGGAGAAACCAGCATGGTACATTAGGCCACGCCCTGCCTTGAGGGGCTCATTGGGCACAAAAACACATTGTGAAACTCAGTGTGAGACCTATCCTCAAGGAAGGCCTCTCAGTGTCTGGACCAAGAGCCCAAATATGGGGCTTGCCATGTTCTTAGGTCCCAATGTTAACCAGAGGTCTGGTTGTCCAGTCGCCCCTCCGCAGGACTCTGCTCTGGAATCCCTCTGTTGGTGGTACACCTGAGGTAAAAAAAAAAAAAAAAAAAAAAAAAAAACACAAAGGCCTCCTCCCTTCCGACACAATGACCCCAAACCCTTGGGATCGGGTCAATCCCCAGAAAGGGAGCCTCATCGATGGCCCATGAGGACACCCCGACATTCCATTGCAATCCGTGACACATTTCCAGAAAAAAAAAAAAAAAAAGCATGAGTAAGCACCTCACATTCGCCCTTTGTTCATATCCCGAAGAGTTCTCCTCACAGTCTATAGATCGGGCCGGCCATACCTACATCCACCAACCTAAGTGGAGTTTGTGTTTTAGACTTTTGTCGAAATAGCCCTGGACCACACACGCTCCACACTTGGGTCCCTGAAGCCACACCTCAGGACTCTGCTTCCCTTTCAAGGGAATTCTTCCCATTCCATTGGCCACAACCTTGCAAATGTGGAAAAACCTCCAAAGTCACCGAGGCCATCCCAATAGTGTAGGCCGCCCAGGACAAACAGGGGTGATCTCAAACCAGCTGAGCAACTACCTCCACTCAGACAACAGATGTCCCCAGAGAAGAATATTGAACCGGACAGGACCCTAGGCCCTAATCAGATCCATTGCTTTGGTTTCCAGGCATCTCTCCTCAGAGGCCTCGTTTCCAATACCAGCATATGGTGGTTTCCTGAGGAACCAATAAGAACAAATCTCGTCTCCAGATGGAAAACTTGCTCATTGGAGCTTTGTCATAACCTCTGGTTAGGAGAATCCTTCAGGGCCCTGGTGCCACTGCCCCATACCAAGGTCTCCATGGACTCAATCCAACATTAAGACCATCCTCAGGAAAGTCCATTTCAACTCAGCCCCTTCTGTTGCTACCCCAAGCCAGCAGATTAAACGTTTCTTGTTGCTAGGAGACAATTGGAATGTGAGGCTGGCTGCCCAGCCATCCATACGTAGAACCCTGTTCTGGAAAATACCTTATAAGACGTCCTGGAGCCTTCCAACAAATCTTAATTGTCCCACAGAAGGAATCCTTGTGGTTTGGAGCATCTCACAACTCCAATAGTGGCAAAACGCCCATGGCCTCATAATCCCCCCTCTTCTTGAACGGGCCATCATGGACAGAAACTCAAACCTGAGCCAAAGTCTGATCCTCGACTGACTTCAGACGCATGAGATCTCAATTCAGCTCTAAAGAGTGTGCCTGCCATGTCCTTGCCCCGAAACCTAAGCCTAGCTTGTGTTCTCAGACTTCCGTCCTCACTCTCCTGGCCCACAAGCCCTCCAGTTTGGGAATTCCGAAGCCACAATGCAGCATGCTGCCTGCCCTCCAGAAGAAAAACTTTGCCCTATGCTGCTAATAAGAAACCCCAAATGATTTTCTAATGCATGTCACTCGATGGTAAAGCAATTATAGAGTCTACCCTGTATACTAATGCCCTGTCTGGCACAGCCTGAGACATGACATCCCAAACAAAACCCAGACAATGGCCACAACCTGGACACATAGGACCCGCTATTGCTGTAGGTCGTCATCTCTTCCCAACCTCGGTTTTCAGGCTTCAGAACCTAGACCCTATCTCCAATCACTGCCCAGGGTTGAACGTGATGCAGAAATTAGAATTCCTCCTTCCCCATGGCCAGAAACCTTGTGGTTGGCATGTTGTCCAACGTTCAATGTGGGAAAACCTGCATTGTCCGAAAGGCCACGCCAGTGCTTGAGGGCCGCCTAGGGCAAAGACATGCATTGTGACCTGCAGTGTGAGTCCCGTATTAAAGTAACGCCTTTCAGTGGCTGGACCAAGATCCTGCATATGGGGCTTGTCATATCCATAGGCCCCCAGGCTTAACCAGAGGGCGAGTATTCCAGTGGTCAGTACCCACTGCTATGCTCTAGAATCCCTCTACTGGGGGGACACATGAAGCAGAAAACAGGACACTTCCCTTCCCACAGCAGGACCCCAAACTCTTAGGGGCTGGACAAACTACCAGAGAGGGAGACTTCTACGACCCATGAGGCAAGTCCTACATTAAACGGCCATTGTGGACAAAACATCCAGAGACAAAAGCCTGAGTGACTGCCTCCCTCTCACCCTTCTTTCAGATCCAGAAGAGCTCCCCTCGTGGACTGTAGATCAGGCCTGCCGTAACCTCGGCCCCTAACCTGAGCTGAGTTAAGGTTTTTGGATGTCTGTCTGCACAGCCATGGCCCACACAGCCTCCAGGCTGGGGACTCTGGAGCCACACCACAGTACTGTGCCTGCTCTCTCCTAAGAAACTGCCCATTCCATTGGCCACAACTCTACAAAATAGTAGAAACCTCAAGGTCCCCAAGGACATCCCACTACTGCAAGCCGCACTGGACAAATAGGGGCATTATGACACAAGCTGAGCAACTACTACCTCCATGCAGACACACAGACAGATATCCGCAGAGACAGAAGATTGAACCAGACAGGCCCCTAGGCCCTATTATGAACTCTTGCTTTGGTGTCCAGGTATCACTCCTCAGAGGCCTGGGTTCGAAGACCAGCATACGGGGCTTTCCTGAGGCACCAGACTGCAGACCTCTCATCTCCACATGGGAAGCTTCCTTGTTGGAGTTGTGTCAAGCCCTTCGGGTTGGAGAATCCTGCAGAGTCCCTTAGCTACTGCCACATTCCAAGGTCTCCATGGCCACCAACCCACATTATGACTCATCCTCACAGAGTCCATTTAAACTCAGCCTTCTGGGTAGCTCACCCAAGAGCCCGGAGATTGAGCGTGCCGTGTATCGACCAGGCAATGGGAAGGTGAGTTGGCGTTTCTCGGCATCCATGCTTACGGCCCTGCTCTCGAGTCTTTCTGTATGGGGCATCAAAGGACCATTCAATAGTACTCGACTGTCCTGAAGAAGGAAACTTTGAAGTTTGGAGCAGCTCACAACTCCCAGCGTAGGGAAACCTCCATGGCCTCATGACGCCCCCACCCCGTTCAGGAAGGGGCCGTCATGGACACAAACTCCAGCTTGAGGCAACATCTGATACTCGCCCTGACCTCACCTGCAGGAGATCTCGATTCAGCCTCTGCAGAGTGGGCCTGCCATGCTCTTGGCCCCAAAACTCGTGCTAGCTTGTGTTTTCAGACTTCCTTCCTCACAATCCTGGCCACACCCCTCCAGTTTGGCAATTCTGGAGACACAATGCAGCACTCTGCCTGCCCTCCAGAAGAAAAATGTTGCCCTATAGCGCTAACCAGAAACGCCAAATGAGTAACAACCTGCATGCCACTCGACCATACCCCAATTATACAGTCTAGCCTGTGCACTAAAGCCCTGTCTGACACAGCCTGAGGGCAGACCTCCAGTCCAACACCCAGACAGCTGGCCGTACACAGAACATATTACACCCACAATGGCTTTAGGCCATCATCTCTACCCAACCGCAGTTTTCACCTTCAGAACCTAGACCTTATCTCCACTCACTGCTCAGGAGTGAAAGTGATGCAATAATCAGAACTTCTCTTTCGCCTTGGCAAGAAACCTAGTGGTTGGCATGTTGTCCAATGTTCATTGTAGGAGAAAGCAGCATGGACTATGAGGCCCCACCTATCCCTGAGGGCCACAATGTGCACAAACACACATTGTGACCCTCAGAGTGAGCCCTATCCTCATGTAAAGCCTCTTAGTGACTGGAACAACAGCCCACATATGGGGCTTGCCAGGCCCCTAGTCCCCCAATCTCAACCAGAGTTCGAGATGTCTAGTCACCCCTTCTCAGGGCTCTACTCTGGAATCCCTCTTTGGTGGGATACCTGAGGCTAAAAAAAAAAAATACAGAAAGGACTCTTCCCATCCACAGAATGATCCCAACCACTTGGGATCAGGCCAAATCATCAGAGAAAGAATTGTCCATGGCCCTGGAGGACACCCCGACATTCCGCGGCCACCGTTGACACAAAATCCAGAGACAAAAGCCTGAGCAAGCGCCACATACTCGCCCTTTGTTCATAGCCCGGAAAATTCTCACGGTCTGTAGATCGAGCCTTCATACATACATCCCCAAACCTAAGCTGAGTTTGTGTTTTCAGACTTCTGTCCCCACAGTCCTGGCCCACACACCATCCAAGTTGGGGCCCCTGGAGCCACACCTCAGGACTGTGGCTTCCCTCTCCAGGGGAATTCTGCCATTTCCATTGGCCACAACCCTATAGATTAGGAGTATCCTCCAATCTCCCCGAGGCCATCCGAATAGTGTTGGCTGCCCAGGACAAACAGGGATGATCTCTCACAAGTTAGGAAACTACCTCCACTCAGACCCAGAGACAGATATCCCCAGAGAATAAGATTGAACTGGACAGGCACTTAGGCCCTAATCAGATCCATTGCTTTTGATTCCAGTCATCTCTCCTCAGAGGCCTGGTTTCCAATACCAGCATATGGGAGATTCCTTAGGCACTCATCAAAACAATTCTCTTCTCTACATAGGAAACATACTCTTTAGAGCTCCATCAAAACCTCCGGTTATGAACATCCCTCAAGGCCCCGGATCAAGCACCCCATTCCAAGGTCTACATGGACACAAATGCACATTATGACCTATCCGCAACTCACCCATTTCAACACACCCGCCTCGGTTGCTCCCCTAGATCCAGCAGATAGAACTTGCCTTGGCTCTATGTGACACCCGGAATTGGAGGCAGGCTGCCCAGGCATCCATCCTTAGAACCCTGCTCTGGATAACTTCCTTATGGGATGTCCTGGAGCCATCCAACAGGTCTCAACTGTCCCACAGAAGGAATCATTGCGGTTTGGAGCATCTCACAATTCCCATCGTGGGAAAACCTCCATGTCCTCGTGACACCCTCCCCTTCATGAAGGGGCCGTCATGGACAGAAACTCCGACCTAAGCCAACTTCTGATCCTAGCTCTGTCTTCAGGTATACGGGATCTCGAATCATCTCTGCAGAGGGTGCCTGCCGTCCCCTCACCCCGAAATCTAAGTCTGGCTTGTGTTCTCAGAATTTTTTCCTCACACTTCTGGCCCACGAGCCTTCCAGTTTGGGAATTCTGGAGCCACTATGTGGCACTGTGTCTTCCCTCCAGAAGAAAATTTTTGCTCTTTGGGGCTACCCAGTAACCACAAATGAGTACCATCCTGCACGAAACTCGACTGCACCCCAATGATACAGTGTAGCCTGGGCACTAATTCCCTGTCTGCCACAGCCTGAGCCTGCCCCTCCCAACCCACTCTCAACAGCTGGCAGAACACTGAGCACATCAGCCACACCATGGCCTTAGGTCTTCATGTCTTCCCAACCTCAGTTTTCAGGCTTCAGAACCTAGACCTTAAATCCAATCACAGTCCAGGAGTGAAAGAGTTGCAGAAAATAGAACTCCTTCTCCCCCATGGCTAGAAAACTTTTGGTTGCCATATTGTGCAACGTTCAGTGTAGGAGAAACCAGCATGGTACATTAGGCCACGCCCTGACTTGAGGGGCTCCTTGGGCACAAAAACACATTGTGAAACTCAGTGTGAGACCTATCCTCAAGGAAGGCCTCTCAGTGCCTGGACCGAGAACCCACATATGGGGCTTGCCATGTTCTTAGGTCCCAATGTTAACGAGAGGTCTGGTTGTCCAGTTGCCCCCACCCACGACTCTGCTCTGGAATCCCTCTTTTGGTGGTCCACCTGAGGTAAAAAATAAATAAATAAATAAATAAAAATAAACAAAAAAACCCAGAAAGGCCTCCTCCCTTACGACAGAATGACCCCAAACTCTTGGGATCTGGTCAAATCCCCAGAAAGGGAGCCTCATCGATGGCCTATGAGGACACCCCGACATTCCATGGCAATCGGTTACACATTTCCAGAAAAAAAAAAAAAAGCATGAGCAAGCACCTCACATTCGTCCTTTGTTCATATGTCAAAGAGTTCTCCTCAAGGTCTATAGATCGGGACGGCCATACCTATATCCCCTAACCTAAGTGGAGTTTGTGTTTTCAGACTTTTGACCAAATAGCCCTGGACCACACACGCTCCACACTTGGGTCCCTGGAGCCACACCTCAGGACTGTGCTTCCCTTTCAAGGGAATTCTTCTCATTCCATTGGCCACAACCTTGCAAATGAGGAAAAACCTCCAAAGTCACCGAGGCCATCCCAATACTGTAGGCCGCCCAGGACAAACAGGGGTGATCTCAAACCAGCTGAGCAACTACTTCCACTCAGACAACAGATGTCCCCAGAGATGGTATTGAACCGGACAGGACCCTAGGCCCTAATCAGATCCATTGCTTTGGTTTCCAGGCATCTCTCCTCAATGCCTCGTTTCCAATACCAGCATATGGTGGTTTCCTGAGGCACCAATAAGAACAAATCTCGTCTCCCCATGGAAAACTTGCTCATTGGAGCTTTGTCATAACCTCTGGTTATGAGAATCCTTCAGGGCCCTGGTGCCACTGCCCCATACCAAGGTCTCCATGGACTCAATCCAACATTAAGACCATCCTCAGGAAAGTCCATTTCAACTCAGCCCCCTCTGTTGCTACCCCAAGCCAGCAGATCAAACGTTTCTTGTTGCTAGGAGACAATTGGAATGTGAGGCTGGCTGCCCAGGCATCCATACTTAAAACGCTGTTCTGGAAAAATACCTTATAAGACGTCCTGGAGCCATCCAACAAATCTTAATTGTCCCACAGAAGGAATCCTTGCGGTTTGGAGCATCTCACAACTCCAATAGTGGGAAAACCCCAATGGCCTCATAATGCCCCCCCTTCATGAAGGGGCCAACATGGACAGAAACTCAAACCTGAGCCAAAGTCTGAACCTCGACCTGACTTCAGACGCATGAGATCTCAATTCAGCTCTGCAGAGTGTGCCTGCCATGTCCTTGCCCCGAAACCTAAGCCTAGCTTGTGTTCTCAGCTTTGTCCTCACTCTCCTGGCCCATAAGCCCTCCAGTTTGGGAATTCCGAAGCCACAATGCAGCATGCTGCCTGCCCTCCAGAAGAAAAACTTTGCCCTATGCTGCTAATAAGAAACCCTAAATGATTTTCTAATGCATGCCACTCGATTGTAAAGCAATTATACAGCCCACCCTGTATACTAATGCCCTGTCTGGCACAGCCTGAGACATGACATCCCAAACGACACCCAGACAGCTGGCCCCAACCTCGACACATAGGACCCGCTATGGCTGTAGGTCGTCATCTCTTCCCAACCTCGGTTTTCAGGCTTCAGAACCTAGACCTTATCTCCAATCACTGCCCAGGGGTGAACGTGATGCAGAAATTAGAATTCCTCCTTCCCCATGGCCAGAAACCTTGTGGTTGGCATGTTGTCCAACGTTCAATGTGGGAAAACCTGCATTGTCCGAAAGGCCACGCCAGTGCTTGAGGGCCGCCTAGGGCACAGACATGCATTGTGACCTGCAGCGTGAGTCCCGTATTAAAGTAACGCCTCTCAGTGGCTGGACCAAGATCCTGCATATGGTGATTGTCATATCCATAGGCCCCCAGGCTTAACCAGAGGGCGAGTATTCCAGTTGTCAGTACCCACTGCTATGCTCTAGAATCCCTCTACTGGGGGGACACATGAAGCAGAAAACAGGACACTTCCCTTCCCACAGCAGGACCCCGTACTCTTGGGGGCTGGACAAACTACCAGAGAGGGAGACTTCTACGACCCATGAGGAACTCCTACATTAAACGGCCATTGTGGACAAAACATCCAGAGACAAAAGCCTGAGCGACTGCCTCCCTCTCACCCTTCTTTCATATCCAGAGGAACTCCCCTCATGGACTGTAGATCAGGCCTGCCGTAACCTCGGCCCCAAACCTGAGCTGAGTTAGGGTTTTTGGATGTCTGTCTGCACAGCCATGGCCCACACAGCCTCCAGGCTGGGGTCTCTGGAGCCACACCACAGTACTGTGCCTGCTCTCTCCTAAGAATCTGCCCATTCCATTGGCCACAACTCTACAAAATAGTAGAAACCTCAAGGTCCCCAAGGACATCCCACTACCGCAAGCCGCACTGGACAAATAGGGGCATTATGACACAAGCTGAGCAACTACTACCTCCATGCAGACACAAAGACAGATATCCGCAGAGACAGAAGATTGAACCAGACAGGCCCCTAGGCCCTATTATGAACTCTTGCTTTGGTGTCCAGGTATCACTCCTCAGAGGCCTGGGTTCGAAGACCAGCATACGGGGCTTTCCTGAGGCACCAGACAGAAGACCTCTCATCTCCACATGGGAAGCTTCCTTGTTGGAGTTGTGTCAAGCCCTTCGGGTTGGAGAATCCTGCAGAGTCCCTTAACTACTGCCACATTCCAAGGTCTCCATGGCCACCAACCCACATTATGACTCATCCTCAGGAGAGTCCATTTAAACTCAGCCTTCTGGGTAGCTCACCCAAGAGCCCGCAGATTGAGCGTGCCTTGTCTCGACCAGGCAATGGGAAGGTGAGTTGGCGTTTCTCGGCATCCATGCTTACGGCCCTGCTCTCGAGTCTTTCTGTATGGGGCATCCTGGAACCATCCAATAGTACTCGACTGTCCTGAAGAAGGAAACTTTGAAGTTTGGAGCAGCTCACAACTCCCAGCGTAGGGAAACCTCCCTGGCCTCATGACGCCCCCACCCCCTTCAGGAAGGGGCCGTCATGGACACAAACTCCAGCTTGAGGCAACATCTGATACTCGCCCTGACCTCACCTGCAGGAGATCTCGATTCAGCCTCTGCAGAGTGGGCCTGCCATGCTCTTGGCCCCAAAACTCGTGCTAGCTTGTGTTTTCAGACTTCCTTCCTCACAATCCTGGCCACACCCCTCCAGTTTGGCTATTCTGGAGACACAATGCAGCACTCTGCCTGCCCTCCAAAAGAAAAATGTTGCCCTATAGGGCTAACCAGAAACGCCAAATGAGTAACAACTTGCATGCCACTCGACCATACCCCAATTATACAGTCTAGCCTGTGCACTAAAGCCCTGTCTGACACAGCCTGAGGGCAGACCTCCAGTCCAACACCCAGACAGCTGGCCGTACACAGAGCATATCACACCCACAATGGCTTTAGGCCATCATCTCTACCCAACCTCAGTTTTCACCTTCAGAACCTAGACCTTATCTCCACTCACTGCTCAGGAGTGAACGTGATGCAAGAATCAGAACTTCTCCTTCGCCTTGGCAAGAAACCTAGTGGTTGGCATGTTGTCCAATGTTCATTGTAGGAGAAAGCAGCATGGACTATGAGGCCCCACCTATCCTGAGGGCCACAATGTGCACAAACACACATTGAGACCCTCAGCGTGAGCCCTATCCCCATGTAAGGCCTCTTAGTGACTGGAACAAAAGCCCACATATGGGGCTTGCCAGGCCCCTAGTCCCCCAATCTCAACCAGAGTTCGAGATGTCTAGTCACCCCTACTCAGGGCTCTACTCTGGAATCCCTCTATGGTGGGACACCTGAGGTAAAAAAAAAAAAATACAGAAAGGACTCTTCCCATCCACAGAATAATCCCAACCACTTGGGATCAGGCCAAATCATCAGAGAAAGAATTGTCCATGGCCCTTGAGGACTCCCCGACATTCCGCGGCCACCGTTGACACAAAATCCAGAGACAAAAGCCTGAGCAAGCGCCACATACTCGCCCTTTGTTCATAGCCCGGAAAATTCTCACGGTCTGTAGATCGAGCCTTCATACATACATCCCCAAACCTAAGCTGAGTTTGTGTTTTCAGACTTCTGTCCCCACAGTCCTGGCTCACACACCATCCAAGTTGGGGCCCCTGGAGCCACACCTCAGGACTGTGGCTTCCCTCTCCAGGGGAATTCTGCCATTTCCATTGGCCACAACCCTATAGATTAGGAGTATCCTCCAATCTCCCCGAGGCCATCCGAATAGTGTTGGCTGCCCAGGACAAACAGGGATGATCTCTCACAAGTTAGGAAACTACCTCCACTCAGACCCAGAGACAGATATCCCCATAGAATAAGATTGAACTGGACAGGCACTTAGGCCCTAATCAGATCCATTGCTTTTGATTCCAGTCATCTCTCCTCAGAGGCCTGGTTTCCAATACCAGCATATGGGAGATTCCTTAGGCACTCATCAAAACAATTCTCTTCTCTACATAGGAAACATACTCTTTAGAGCTCCATCAAAACCCCGGTTATGAACATCCCTCAAGGCCCCGGATCAAGCACCCCATTCCAAGGTCTACATGGACACAAATGCACATTATGACCCATCCACAACTCACCCATTCAACACACCCGCCTCGTTTGCTCCCCTAGATCCAGCAGATCGAACTTGCCTTGGCTCTATGAGACACCTGGAATGGGAGGCAGGCTGCCCAGGCATCCATCCTTAAAACCCTGCTCTGGATAACTTCCTTATGGGATGTCCTGGAGCCATCCAACAGGTCTCCACTGTCCCACAGAAGGAATCATTGCGGTTTGGAGCATCTCACAATTCCCATCGTGGGAAAACCTCCATGTCCTTGTGACACCCTCCCCTTCATGAAGGGGCCGTCATGGACAGAAACTCCGAACTAAGCCAACTTCTGATCCTAGCTCTGTCTTCAGGTATACGGGATCTCGAATCATCTCTGCAGAGGGTGCCTGCCGTCCCCTCACCCCGAAATCTAAGTCTGGCTTGTGTTCCCAGAATTTTTTCCTCACACTCCTGGCCCACAAGCCTTCCAGTTTGGGAATTCTGGAGCCACTATGTGGCACTGTGTCTTCCCTCCTGAAGAAAAACGTTGCCCTTTGGGGCTACCCAGTAACCACAAATGAGTACCATCCTGCACGAAACTCGACTGCACCCCAATGATACAGTCTAGCCTGGGCATTAATTCCCTGTCTGCCACAGCCTATGCCTGCACCTCCCAACCCACACTCAACAGCTGGCCGAACACTGAGCACATCAGTCACACCATGGCCTTAGGTCTTCATCTCTTCCCAACCTCAGTTTTCAGGCTTCAGAACCTAGACCTTAAATCCAATCACAGTCCAGGAGTGAAAGTGTTGCAGAAAATAGAACTCCTTCTTCCCCATGGCCAGAAAACTTTTGGTTGCCATATTGTGCAACGTTCATTGTAGGAGAAACAAGCATGGTACATTAGGCCACGCCCTGACTTGAGGGGCTCCTTGGGCACAAAAACACATTGTGAAACTCAGTGTGAGACCTATCCTCAAGGAAGGCCTCTCAGTGTCTGGACCAATAGCCCACATATGGGGCTTGCCATGTTCTTAGGTCCCAATGTTAACCAGAGTTCTGGTTGTCCCGTTGCCCCCACCCACGACTCTGCTCTGGAATCCCTCTTTTGGTGGTCCACCTGAGGTAAAAAAAAAAAAAAAAAAAAAAAAAAAAAAAAAAAAAATAAACCAAAAAAAACCAGAAAGTCTCCTCCCTTCCGACAGAATGACCCCAAACTATTAGAATCGGGTCAAATACCCAGAAAGTGAGCCTCATCGATGAACATGAGGACACCCCGTCATTCCATGGTAATCGGTGACACATTTCCAGACAAAAAAAAAAAAAAAAAAAAAAAAGCATGAGCAAGCACCTCATATTCGCCCTTTGTTCATATGCCGAAGAGTTCTCCTCACGGTCTATAGATCGTGCCGGCCATACCTACATCCCCCAACCTAAGTGGAGTTTGTGTTTTCAGACTTTTGCCCAAATAGCCCTGGACCACACACGCTCCACACTTGGGTCCCTGGAGCCACACCTCAGGACTGAGCTTCCCTTTCAAGGGAATTCTTCCCATTCCATTGGCCACAACTTTGCAAATGAGGAAAAACCTCCAAAGTCACCGAGGCCATCCCAATAGTGTAGGCCGCCCAGGACAAACAGGGGTGATCTCAAACCAGCTGAGCAACTACCTCCACTCAGACAACAGATGTCCCAGAGAAGAATATTGAACCGGACAGGACCCTAGGCCCTAATCAGATCCATTGCTTTGGTTTCCAGGCATCTCTCCTCAGAGGCCTCGTTTCCAATACCAGCATATGGTGGTTTCCTGAGGCACCAATAAGAACAAATCTCGTCTCCCCATGGAAAACGTGCTCATTGGAGCTTTGTCATAACCTCTGGTTAGGAGAATCCTTCAGGGCCCTGGTGCCACTGCCCCATACCAAGGTCTCCATGGACTCAATCCAACATTAAGACCATCCTCAGGAAAGTCCATTTCAACTCAGCCCCCTCTGTTGCTACCCCAAGCCAGCAGATCAAACGTTTCTTGTTGCTAGGAGACAATTGGAATGTGAGGCTGGCTGCCCAGGCATCCATACTTAGAACGCTGTTCTGGAAAAATACCTTATAAGACGTCCTGGAGTCATCCAACAAATCTTAATTGTCCCACAGAAGAAATCCTTGCGGTTTGGAGCATCTCACAACTCCAATAGTGGGAAAACCCCCATGGCCTCATAATGCCCCCCCTTCCTGAAGGGGCCAACATGGACAGAAACTCAAACCTGAGCCAAAGTCTGAACCTCGACCTGACTTCAGACGCATGAGATCTCAATTCAGCTCTAAAGAGTGTGCCTGCCATGTCCTTGCCCCGAAACCTAAGCCTAGTTTGTGTTCTCAGACTTCCGTCCTCACTCTCCTGGCCCATAAGCCCTCCAGTTTGGGAATTCCGAAGCCACAATGCAGCATGCTGCCTGCCCTTCAGAAGAAAAACTTTGCCCTATGCTGCTAATAAGAAACCCCAAATGATTTTCTAATGCATGCCACTTGATTGTAAAGCAATTATACAGCCCACCCTGTATACTAATGCCCTGTCTGGCACAGCCTGAGACAAGACATCCCAAACGACACCCAGACAGCTGGCCCCAACCTGGACATATAGGACCCGCTTTGGCTGTAGGTCGTCATCTCTTCCCAACCTCGGTTTTCAGGCTTCAGAACCTAGACCTTATCTCCAATCACTGCCCAGGGGTGAACGTGATGCAGAAATTAGAATTCCTCCTTCCCCATGGCCAGAAACCTTGTGGTTGGCATGTTGTCCAACGTTCAATGTGGGAAAACCTGCATTGTCCGAAAGGCCACGCCAGTGCTTGAGGGTCGCCTAGGGCACAGACATGCATTGTGACCTGCAGCGTGAGTCCCGTATTAAAGTAACGCCTCTCAGTGGCTGGACCAAGATCCTGCATATGGGGCTTGTCATAACCATAGGCCCCCAGGCTTAACCAGAGGGCGAGTATTCCAGTTGTCAGTACCCACTGCTATGCTCTAGAATCCCTCTACTGGGGGGACACCTGAAGCAGAAAACAGGACACTTCCCTTCCCACAGAAGGACACCAAACTCTTGGGGGCTGGACAAACTACCAGAGAGGGAGACTTGTACGACCCATGAGGCAACTCCTACATTAAACGGCCATTGTGGACAAAACATCCAGAGACAAAAGCCGGAGCGACTGCCTCCCTCTCACCCTTCTTTCATATCC
The DNA here is from genome assembly GCF_964662115.1 of Mustela nivalis. Classification (NCBI taxonomy): domain Eukaryota; kingdom Metazoa; phylum Chordata; class Mammalia; order Carnivora; family Mustelidae; genus Mustela; species Mustela nivalis. The sequence continues at coordinate 1,324,416 of NW_028136484.1, read as the reverse complement.
AGATGAACTCCCCTCATGGACTGTAGATAAGGCCTGCCGTAACCTCGGCCCCAAACCTGAGCTGAGTTAGGGTTTTTGGATGTCTGTCTGCACAGCCATGGCCCACACAGCCTCCAGGCTGGGGTCTCTGGAGCCACACCACAGTACTGTGCCTGCTCTCTCCTAAGAAACTGCCCATTCCATTGGCCACAACTCACAAAATAGTAGAAGCCTCAAGGTCCCCAAGGACATCCCACTACCGCAAGCCGCACTGGACAAATAGGGGCATTATGACACAAGTTGAGCAACTACTACCTCCATGCAGACACAAAGACAGATATCCGCAGAGACAGAAGATTGAACCAGACAGGCCCCTAGGCCCTATTATGAACTCTTGCTTTGGTTTCCAGGTATCACTCCTCAGCGGCCTGGGTTCGAAGACCAGCATACGGGGCTTTCCTGAGGCACCAGACAGAAGACCTCTCATCTCCACATGGGAAGCTTCCTTGTTGGGGTTGTGTCAAGCCCTTCGGGTTGGAGAATCCTGCAGAGTCCCTTAGCTACTGCCACATTCCAAGGTCTCCATGGCCACCAACCCACATTATGACTCATCCTCAGGAGAGTCCATTTAAACTCAGCCTTCTTGGTAGCTCACCCAAGAGCCCGCAGATTGAGCGTGCCTTGTCTCGACCAGGCAATGGGAAGGTGAGTTGGCGTTTCTCGGCATCCATGCTTACGGCCCTGCTCTCGAGTCTTTCTGTATGGGGCATCCTGGAACCATCCAATAGTACTCGACTGTCCTGAAGAAGGAAACTTTGAAGTTTGGAGCAGCTCACAACTCCCAGCGTAGGGAAACCTCCCTGGCCTCATGACGCCCCCACCCCCTTCAGGAAGGGGCCGTCATGGACACAAACTCCAGCTTGAGGCAACATCTGATACTCGCCCTGACCTCACCTGCAGGAGATCTCGATTCAGCCTCTGCAGAGTGGGCCTGCCATGCTCTTGGCCCCAAAACTCGTGCTAGCTTGTGTTTTCAGACTTCCTTCCTCACAATCCTGGCCACACCCCTCCAGTTTGGCAATTCTGGAGACACAATGCAGCACTCTGCCTGCCCTCCAGAAGAAAAATGTTGCCCTATAGCGCTAACCAGAAACGCCAAATGAGTAACAACCTGCATGCCACTCGACCATACCCCAATTATACAGTCTAGCCTGTGCACTAAAGCCCTGTCTGACACAGCCTGAGGGCAGACCTCCAGTCCAACACCCAGACAGCTGGCCGTACACAGCGCATATCACACCCACAATGGCTTTAGGCCATCATCTCTACCCAACCTCAGTTTTCACCTTCAGAACCTAGACCTTATCTCCACTCACTGCTCAGGAGTGAACGTGATGCAAGAATCAGAACTTCTCCTTCGCCTTGGCAAGAAACCTAGTGGTTGGCATGTTGTCCAATGTTCATTGTAGGAGAAAGCAGCATGGACTATGAGGCCCCACCTATCCCTGAGGGCCACAATGTTCACAAAAACACATTGAGACCCTCAGCGTGAGCCCTATCCTCATGTAAAGCCTCTTAGTGACTGGAACAACAGCCCACATATGGGGCTTGCCAGGACCCTAGTCCCCCAATCTCAACCAGAGTTCGAGATGTCTAGTCACCCCTACTCAGGGCTCTTCTCTGGAATCCCTCTTTGGTGGGACACCTGAGGTAAAAAAAAAAAAATTACAGAAAGGACTCTTCCCATCCACAGAATGATCCCAACCACTTGGGATCAGGCCAAATCATCAGAGAAAGAACTGTCCATGGCCCTGGAGGACACCCCGACATTCCGCGGCCACCGTTGACACAAAATCCAGAGACAAAAGCCTGAGCAAGCGCCACATACTCGCCCTTTGTTCATAGCCCGGAAAATTCTCACGGTCTGTAGATCGAGCCTTCATACATACATCCCCAAACCTAAGCTGAGTTTGTGTTTTCAGACTTCTGTCCCCACAGTCCTGGCCCACACACCATCCAAGTTGGGGCCCCTGGAGCCACACCTCAGGACTGTGGCTTCCCTCTCCAGGGGAATTCTGCCATTTCCATTGGCCACAACCCTATAGATTAGGAGTATCCTCCAATCTCCCCGAGGCCATCCGAATAGTGTTGGCTGCCCAGGACAAACAGGGATGATCTTCACAATTTAGGAAACTACCTCCACTCAGACCCAGAGACAGATATCCCCAGAGAATAAGATTGAACTGGACAGGCACTTAGGCCCTAATCAGATCCATTGCTTTTGATTCCAGTCATCTCTCCTCAGAGGCCTGGTTTCCAATACCAGCATATGGGAGATTCCTTAGGCACTCATCAAAACAATTCTCTTCTCTACATAGGAAACATACTCTTTAGAGCTCCATCAAAACCTCCGGTTATGAACATCCCTCAAGGCCCCGGATCAAGCACCCCATTCCAAGGTCTACATGGACACAAATGCACATTATGACCCATCCTCAACTCACCCATTTCAACACACCCGCCTCGTTTGCTCCCCTAGATCCAGCAGATCGAACTTGCCTTGGCTCTATGAGACACCTGGAATGGGAGGCAGGCTGCCCAGGCATCCATCCTTTGAACCCTGCTCTGGATAACTTCCTTATGGGATGTCCTGGAGCTATCCAACAGGTCTCGACTGTCCCACAGAAGGAATCATTGCGGTTTGGAGCATCTCACAATTCCCATCGTGGGAAAACCTCCATGTCCTCGTGACACCCTCCCCTTCATGAAGGGGCCGTCATGGACAGAAACTCCGACCTAAGCCAACTTCTGATCCTAGCTCTGTCTTCAGTTATACGGGATCTCGAATCATCTCTGCAGAGGGTGCCTGCCGTCCCCTCACCCCGAAATCTAAGTCTGGCTTGTGTTCTCAGAATTTTTTCCTCACACTCCTGGCCCACAAGCCTTCCAGTTTGGGAATTCTGGAGCCACTATGTGGCACTGTGTCTTCCCTCCAGAAGAAAAACGTTGCCCTTTGGGGCTACCCAGTAACCACAAATGAGTACCATCCTGCACGAAACTCGACTGCACCCCAATGATACAGTCTAGCCTGGTCATTAATTCCCTGTCTGCCACAGCCTGAGCCTGCACCTCCCAACCCACACTCAACAGCTGGCCGAACACTGAGCAATCAGACACACCATGGCCTTAGGACTTCATCTCTTCCCAACCTCAGTTTTCAGGCTTCAGAACCTAGACCTTAAATCCAATCACAGTCCAGGAGTGAAAGAGTTGCAGAAAATAGAACTCCTTCTTCCCCATGGCTAGAAAACTTTTGGTTGCCATATTGTGCAACGTTCAGTGTAGGAGAAACCAGCATGGTACATTAGGCCACGCCCTGACTTGAGGGGCTCCTTGGGCACAAAAACACATTGTGAAACTCAATGTGAGACCGATCCTCAAGGAAGGCCTCTCAGTGTCTGGACCAAGACCCACATATGGGGCTTGCCATGTTCTTAGGTACCAATGTTAACCAGAGGTCTGGTTGTCCAGTTGCCCCCACCCACGACACTGCTCTGGAATCCCTCTTTTGGTGGTCCACCTGAGGTAAAAAATAAATAAATAAATAAATAAAAATAAACAAAAAAACCCAGAAAGGCCTCCTCCCTTACGACAGAATGACCCCAAACTCTTGGGATCTGGTCAAATCCCCAGAAAGGGAGCCTCATCGATGGCCCATGAGGACACCCCGACCTTCCATGGCAATCGGTGACACATTTCCAGAAAAAAAAAAAAAAAAAAGCATGAGCAAGCACCTCACATTCGCCCTTTGTTCATATGCCGAAGAGTTCTCCTCACGGTCTATAGATCGGGCCGGCCATACCTACATCCCCCAACCTAAGTGGAGTTTGTGTTTTCAGACTTTTGACCAAATAGCCCTGGACCACACACGCTCCACACTTGGGTCCCTGGAGCCACACCTCAGGACTGTGCTTCCCTTTCAAGTGAATTCTTCCCATTCCATTGGCCACAACTTTGCAAATGAGGAAAAACCTCCAAAGTCACCGAGGCCATCCCAATAGTGTAGGCCGCCCAGGACAAACAGGGGTGATCTCAAACCAGCTGAGCAACTACCTCCACTCAGACAACAGATGTCCCCAGAGAAGAATATTGAACCGGACAGGACCCTAGGCCCTAATCAGATCCATTGCTTTGGTTTCCAGGCATCTCTCCTCAGAGGCCTCGTTTCCAATACCAGCATATGGTGGTTTCCTGAGGCACCAATAAGAACAAATCTCGTCTCCCCATGGAAAACTTGCTCATTGGAGCTTTGTCATAACCTCTGGTTATGAGAATCCTTCAGGGCCCTGGTGCCACTGCCCCATACCAAGGTCTCCATGGACTCAATCCAACATTAAGACCATCCTCAGGAAAGTCCATTTCAACTCAGCCCCCTCTGTTGCTACCCCAAGCCAGCAGATCAAACGTTTCTTGTTGCTAGGAGACAATTGGAATGTGAGGCTGGCTGCCCAGGCATCCATACTTAGAACCCTGTTCTGGAAAAATACCTTATAAGACGTCCTGGAGCCATCCAACAAATCTTACTTGTCCCACAGAAGGAATCCTTGCGGTTTGGAGCATCTCACAACTCCAATAGTGGGAAAACCCCCATGGCCTCATAATGCCCCCCCTTCCTAAAGGGGCCCACATGGACAGAAACTCAAACCTGAGCCAAAGTCTGAACCTCGACCTGACTTCAGACGCATGAGATCTCAATTCAGCTCTGCAGAGTGTGCCTGCCATGTCCTTGCCCCGAAACCTAAGCCTAGCTTGTGTTCTCAGACTTCCGTCCTCACTCTCCTGGCCCATAAGCCCTCCAGTTTGGGAATTCCGAAGCCACAATGCAGCATGCTGCCTGCCCTCCAGAAGAAAAACTTTGCCCTATGCTGCTAATAAGAAACCCCAAATGATTTTCTAATGCATGATACTCGATTGTAAAGCAATTATAAAGCCCACCCTGTACACTAATGCCCTGTCTGGCAGAGCCTGAGACAAGACATCCCAAACGACACCCAGACAGCTGGCCCCAACCTGGACACATAGGACCCGCTATTGCTGTAGGTCGTCATCTCTTCCCAACCTCGGTTTTCAGGCTTCAGAACCTAGACCTTATCTCCAATCACTGCCCAGGGGTGAACGTGATGCAGAAATTAGAATTCCTCCTTGCCCATGGCCAGAAACCTTGTGGTTGGCATGTTGTCCAACGTTCAATGTGGGAAAACCTGCATTGTCCGAAAGGCCACGCCAGTGCTTGAGGGCCGCCTAGGGCACAGACATCATTGTGACCTGCAGCGTGAGTCCCGTATTAAAGTAACGCCTTTCAGTGGCTGGACCAAGATCCTGCATATGGGGCTTGTCATATCCATAGGCCCCCAGGCTTAACCAGTGGGCGAGTATTCCAGTTGTCAGTACCCACTGCTATGCTCTAGAATCCCTCTACTGGGGGGACACATGAAGCAGAAAACAGGACACTTCCCTTCCCACAGAAGGACCCCAAACTCTTGGGGTCTGGACAAACTACCAGAGAGGGAGACTTCTACGACCCATGAGGCAAGTCCTACATTAAACGGCCATTGTGGACAAAACATCCAGAGACAAAAGCCGGAGCGACTGCCTCCCTCTCACCCTTCTTTCATATCCAGATGAACTCCCCTCATGGACTGTAGATCAGGATTGCCGTAACCTCGGCCCCAAACCTGAGCTGAGTTAGGGTTTTTGGATGTCTGTCTGCACAGCCATGGCCCACACAGCCTCCAGGCTGGGGTCTCTGGAGCCACACCACAGTACTGTGCCTGCTCTCTCCTAAGAAACTGCCCATTCCATTGACCACAACTCTACAAAATAGTAGAAACCTCAAGGTCCCCAAGGACATCCCACTACCGCAAGCCGCACTGGACAAATAGGGGCATTATGACACAAGTTGAGCAACTACTACCTCCATGCAGACACAAAGACAGATATCCGCAGAGACAGAAGATTGAACCAGACAGGCCCCTAGGCCCTATTATGAACTCTTGCTTTGGTTTCCAGGTATCACTCCTCAGAGGCCTGGGTTCGAAGACCAGCATACGGGGCTTTCCTGAGGCACCAGACAGAAGACCACTCATCTCCACATGGGAAGCTTCCTTGTTGGGGTTGTGTCAAGCCCTTCGGGTTGGAGAATCCTGCAGAGTCCCTTAGCTACTGCCACATTCCAAGGTCTCCATGGCCACCAACCCACATTATGACTCATCCTCAGGAGAGTCCATTTAAACTCAGCCTTCTTGGTAGCTCACCCAAGAGCCCGCAGATTGAGCGTGCCTTGTCTCAACCAGGCAATGGGAAGGTGAGTTGGCGTTTCTCGGCATCCATGCTTACGGCCCTGCTCTCGAGTCCTTCCGTATGGGGCATCCTGGAACCATCCAATAGTTCTCGACTGTCCTGAAGAAGGAAACTTTGAAGTTTGGAGCAGCTCACAACTCCCAGCGTAGGGAAACCTCCATGGCCTCATGACGCCCCCACCCCCTTCAGGAAGGGGCCGTCATGGACACAAACTCCAGCTTGAGGCAACATCTGATACTCGCCCTGACCTCACCTGCAGGAGATCTCGATTCAGCCTCTGCAGAGTGGGCCTGCCATGCTCTTGGCCCCAAAACTCGTGCTAGCTTGTGTTTTCAGACTTCCTTCCTCACAATCCTGGCCACACCCCTCCAGTTTGGCAATTCTGGAGACACAATGCAGCACTCTGCCTGCCCTCCAGAAGAAAAATGTTGCCCTATAGCGCTAACCAGAAACGCCAAATGAGTAACAACCTGCATGCCACTCGACCATACCCCAATTATACAGTCTAGCCTGTGCACTAAAGCCCTGTCTGACACAGCCTGAGGGCAGACCTCCAGTCCAACACCCAGACAGCTGGCCGTACACAGAGCATATCACACCCACAATGGCTTTAGGCCATCATCTCTACCCAACCTCAGTTTTCACCTTCAGAACCTAGACCTTATCTCCACTCACTGCTCAGGAGTGAACGTGATGCAAGAATCAGAACTTCTCCTTCGCCTTGGCAAGAAACCTAGTGGTTGGCATGTTGTCCAATGTTCATTGTAGGAGAAAGCAGCATGGACTATGAGGCCCCACCTATCCCTGAGGGCCACAATGTGCACAAACACACATTGTGACCCTCAGCGTGAGCCCTATCCTCATGTAAAGCCTCTTAGTGACTGGAACAACAGCCCACATATGGGGCTTGCCAGGCCCCTAGTTCCCCAATCTCAACCAGAGTTCGAGATGTCTAGTCACCCCTACTCAGGGCTCTACTCTGGAATCCCTCTTTGGTGGGACACCTGAGGTAAAAAAAAAAAAAATACAGAAAGGACTCTTCCCATACACAGAATGATCCCAACCACCTTGGATCAGGCCCAATCATCAGAGAAAGAATTGTCCATGGCCCTTGAGGACACCCCGACATTCCGCGGCCTCCGTTGACACAAAATCCAGAGACAAAAGCCTGATCAAGCGCCACACACTCGCCCTTTGTTCATAGCCCGGAAAATTCTCACGGTCTGTAGATCGAGCCTTCATACATACATCCCCAAACCTAAGCTGAGTTTGTGTTTTCAGACTTCTGTCCCCACAGTCCTGGCCCACACACCATCCAAGTTGGGGCCCCTGGAGCCACACCTCAGGACTGTGGCTTCCCTCTCCAGGGGAATTCTGCCATTTCCATTGGCCACAACCCTATAGATTAGGAGTATCCTCCAATCTCCCCGAGGCCATCCGAATAGTGTTGGCTGCCCAGGACAAACAGGGATGATCTCTCACAAGTTAGGAAACTACCTCCACTCAGACCCAGAGACAGATATCCCCAGAGAATAAGATTGAACTGGACAGGCACATAGGCCCTAATCAGATCCATTGCTTTTGATTCCAGTCATCTCTCCTCAGAGGCCTGGTTTCCAATACCAGCATATGGGAGATTCCTTAGGCACTCATCAAAACAATTCTCTTCTCTACATAGGAAACATACTCTTTAGAGCTCCATCAAAACCTCCGGTTATGAACATCCCTCAAGGCCCCGGATCAAGCACCCCATTCCCAGGTCTACATGGACACAAATGCACATTATGACCCATCCTCAACTCACCCATTTCAACACACCCGCCTCGGTTGCTCCCCTAGATCCAGCAGATCGAACTTGCCTTGGCTCTATGAGACACCTGGAATGGGAGGCAGGCTGCCCAGGCATCCATCCTTTGAACCCTGCTCTGGATAACTTCCTTATGGGATGTCCTGGAGCTATCCAACAGGTCTCGACTGTCCCACAGAAGGAATCATTGCGGTTTGGAGCATCTCACAATTCCCATCGTGGGAAAACCTCCATGTCCTCGTGACACCCTCCCCTTCATGAAGGGGCCGTCATGGACAGAAACTCCGACCTAAGCCAACTTCTGATCCTAGCTCTGTCTTCAGTTATACGGGATCTCGAATCATCTCTGCAGAGGGTGCCTGCCGTCCCCTCACCCCGAAATCTAAGTCTGGCTTGTGTTCTCAGAATTTTTTCCTCACACTCCTGGCCCACAAGCCTTCCAGTTTGGGAATTCTGGAGCCACTATGTGGCACTGTGTCTTCCCTCCAGAAGAAAAACGTTGCCCTTTGGGGCTACCCAGTAACCACAAATGAGTACCATCCTGCACGAAACTCGACTGCACCCCAATGATACAGTCTAGCCTGGGCATTAATTCCCTGTCTGCCACAGCCTGAGCCTGCACCTCCCAACCCACACTCAACAGCTGGCCGAACACTGAGCAATCAGACACACCATGGCCTTAGGACTTCATCTCTTCCCAACCTCAGTTTTCAGGCTTCAGAACCTAGACCTTAAATCCAATCACAGTCCAGGAGTGAAAGAGTTGCAGAAAATAGAACTCCTTCTTCCCCATGGCTAGAAAACTTTTGGTTGCCATATTGTGCAACGTTCAGTGTAGGAGAAACCAGCATGGTACATTAGGCCACGCCCTGACTTGAGGGGCTCCTTGGGCACAAAAACACATTGTGAAACTCAGTGTGAGACCGATCCTCAAGGAAGGCCTCTCAGTGTCTGGACCAAGACCCACATATGGGGCTTGCCATGTTCTTAGGTACCAATGTTAACCAGAGGTCTGGTTGTCCAGTTGCCCCCACCCACGACACTGCTCTGGAATCCCTCTTTTGGTGGTCCACCTGAGGTAAAAAATAAATAAATAAATAAATAAAAATAAACAAAAAAACCCAGAAAGGCCTCCTCCCTTAAGACAGAATGACCCCAAACTCTTGGGATCTGGTCAAATCCCCAGAAAGGGAGCCTCATCGATGGCCCATGAGGACACCCCGACCTTCCATGGCAATCGGTGACACATTTCCAGAAAAAAAAAAAAAAAAAAGCATGAGCAAGCACCTCACATTCGCCCTTTGTTCATATGCCGAAGAGTTCTCCTCACTGTCTATAGATCGGGCCGGCCATACCTACATCCCCCAACCTAAGTGGAGTTTGTGTTTTCAGACTTTTGACCAAATAGCCCTGGACCACACACGCTCCACACTTGGGTCCCTGGAGCCACACCTCAGGACTGTGCTTCCCTTTCAAGTGAATTCTTCCCATTCCATTGGCCACAACTTTGCAAATGAGGAAAAACCTCCAAAGTCACCGAGGCCATCCCAATAGTGTAGGCCGCCCAGGACAAACAGGGGTGATCTCAAACCAGCTGAGCAACTACCTCCACTCAGACAACAGATGTCCCCAGAGAAGAATATTGAACCGGACAGGACCCTAGGCCCTAATCAGATCCATTGCTTTGGTTTCCAGGCATCTCTCCTCAGAGGCCTCGTTTCCAATACCAGCATATGGTGGTTTCCTGAGGCACCAATAAGAACAAATCTCGTCTCCCCATGGAAAACTTGCTCATTGGAGCTTTGTCATAACCTCTGGTTATGAGAATCCTTCAGGGCCCTGGTGCCACTGCCCCATACCAAGGTCTCCATGGACTCAATCCAACATTAAGACCATCCTCAGGAAAGTCCATTTCAACTCAGCCCCCTCTGTTGCTACCCCAAGCCAGCAGATCAAACGTTTCTTGTTGCTAGGAGACAATTGGAATGTGAGGCTGGCTGCCCAGGCATCCATACTTAGAACCCTGTTCTGGAAAAATACCTTATAAGACGTCCTGGAGCCATCCAACAAATCTTACTTGTCCCACAGAAGGAATCCTTGCGGTTTGGAGCATCTCACAACTCCAATAGTGGGAAAACCCCCATGGCCTCATAATGCCCCCCCTTCCTGAAGGGGCCAACATGGACAGAAACTCAAACCTGAGCCAAAGTCTGAACCTCGACCTGACTTCAGACTCATGAGATCCAATTCATCTCTGCAGAGTGTGCCTGCCATGTTCTTGCCCCGAAACCTAAGCATAGCTTGTGTTCTCAGACTTCCGTCCTCACTCTCCTGGCCCATAAGCCCTCCAGTTTGGGAATTCCGAAGCCACAATGCAGCATGCTGCCTGCCCTCCAGAAGAAAAACTTTGCCCTATGCTGCTAATAAGAAACCCCAAATGATTTTCTAATGCATGCCACTCGATTGTAAAGCAATTATACAGCCCACCCTGTACACTAATGCCCTGTCTGGCAGAGCCTGAGACAAGACATCCCAAACGACACCCAGACAGCTGGCCCCAACCTGGACACATAGGACCCGCTATGGCTGTAGGTCGTCATCTCTTCCCAACCTCGGTTTTCAGGCTTCAGAACCTAGACCTTATCTCCAATCACTGCCCAGGGGTGAATGTGATGCGGAAATTAGAATTCCTCCTTCCCCATGTCCAGAAACCTTGTGGTTGGCATGTCGTCCAACGTTCAATGTGTGAAAACCTGCATTGTCCGAAAGGCCACGCCAGTGCTTGAGGGCCGCCTAGGGCACAGACATGCATTGTGACCTGCAGCGTGAGTCCCGTATTAAAGTAACGCCTTTCAGTGGCTGGACCAAGATCCTGCATATGGGGCTTGTCATATCCATAGGCCCCCAGGCTTAACCAGAGGGCGAGTATTCCAGTTGTCAGTACACACTGCTATGCTCTAGAATCCCTCTACTGGGGGGACACATGAAGCAGAAAACAGGACACTTCCCTTCCCACAGAATGACCCCAAACTCTTGGGGGCTGGACAAACTACCAGAGAGGGAGACTTCTACGACCCATGAGGCAAGTCCTACATTAAACGGCCATTGTGGACAAAACATCCAGAGACAAAAGCCGAAGCGACTGCCTCCCTCTCACCCTTCATTCATATCCAGATGAACTCCCCTAATGGACTGTAGATAAGGCCTGCCATAACCTCGGCCCCAAACCTGAGCTGAGTTAGGGTTTTTGGATGTCTGTCTGCACAGCCATGGCCCACACAGCCTCCAGGCTGGGGTCTCTGGAGCCACACCACAGTACTGTGCCTGCTCTCTCCTAAGAAACTGCCCATTCCATTGGCCACAACTCACAAAATAGTAGAAACCTCAAGGTCCCCAAGGACATCCCACTACCGCAAGCCGCACTGGACAAATAGGGGCATTATGACACAAGTTGAGCAACTACTACTCCATGCAGACACAAAGACAGATATCCGCAGAGACAGAAGATTGAACCAGACAGGCCCCTAGGCCCTATTATGAACTCTTGCTTTGGTTTCCAGGTATCACTCCTCAGAGGCCTGGGTTCGAAGAACAGCATATGGGGCTTTCCTGAGGCACCAGACAGAAGACCTCTCATCTCCACATGGGAAGCTTCCTTGTTGGGGTTGTGTCAAGCCCTTCGGGTTGGAGAATCCTGCAGAGTCCCTTAGCTACTGCCACATTCCAAGGTCTCCATGGCCACCAACCCACATTATGACTCATCCTCAGGAGAGTCCATTTAAACTCAGCCTTCTTGGTAGCTCACCCAAGAGCCCGCAGATTGAGCGTGCCTTGTCTCGACCAGGCAATGGGAAGGTGAGTTGGCGTTTCTCGGCATCCATGCTTACGGCCCTGCTCTCGAGTCTTTCTGTATGGGGCATCCTGGAACCATCCAATAGTACTCGACTGTCCTGAAGAAGGAAACTTTGAAGTTTGGAGCAGCTCACAACTCCCAGCGTAGGGAAACCTCCCTGGCCTCATGACGACCCCACCCCCTTCAGGAAGGGGCCGTCATGGACACAAACTCCAGCTTGAGGCAACATCTGATACTCGCCCTGACATCACCTGCAGGAGATCTCGATTCAGCCTCTGCAGAGTGGGCCTGCCATGCTCTTGGCCCCAAAACTCGTGCTAGCTTGTGTTTTCAGACTTCCTTCCTCACAATCCTGGCCACACCCCTCCAGTTTGGCAATTCTGGAGACACAATGCAGCACTCTGCCTGCCCTCCAGAAGAAAAATGTTGCCCTATAGCGCTAACCAGAAACGCCAAATGAGTAACAACCTGCATGCCACTCGACCATACCCCAATTATACAGTCTAGCCTGTGCACTAAAGCCCTGTCTGACACAGCCTGAGGGCAGACCTCCAGTCCAACACCCAGACAGCTGGCCGTACACAGAGCATATCACACCCACAATGGCTTTAGGCCATCATCTCTACCCAACCTCAGTTTTCACCTTCAGAACCTAGACCTTATCTCCACTCACTGCTCAGGAGTGAACGTGATGCAAGAATCAGAACTTCTCCTTCGCCTTGGCAAGAAACCTAGTGGTTGGCATGTTGTCCAATGTTCATTGTAGGAGAAAGCAGCATGGACTATGAGGCCCCACCTATCCCTGAGGGCCACAATGTTCACAAACACACATTGAGACCCTCAGCGTGAGCCCTATCCTCATGTAAAGCCTCTTAGTGACTGGAACAACAGCCCACATATGGGGCTTGCCAGGACCCTAGTCCCCCAATCTCAACCAGAGTTCGAGATGTCTAGTCACCCCTACTCAGGGCTCTACTCTGGAATCCCTCTTTGGTGGGACACCTGAGGAAAAAAAAAATTACAGAAAGGACTCTTCCCATCCACAGAATGATCCCAACCACTTGGGATCAGGCCAAATCATTAGAGAAAGAACTGTCCATGGCCCTGGAGGACACCCCGACATTCCGCGGCCACCGTTGACACAAAATCCAGAGACAAAAGCCTGAGCAAGCGCCACATACTCGCCCTTTGTTCATAGCCCGGAAAATTCTCACGGTCTGTAGATCGAGCCTTCATACATACATCCCCAAACCTAAGCTGAGTTTGTGTTTTCAGACTTCTGTCCCCACAGTCCTGGCCCACACACCATCCAAGTTGGGGCCCCTGGAGCCACACCTCAGGACTGTGGCTTCCCTCTCCAGGGGAATTCTGCCATTTCCATTGGCCACAACCCTATAGATTAGGAGTATCCTCCAATCTCCCCGAGGCCATCCGAATAGTGTTGGTTGCCCAGGACAAACAGGGATGATCTCTCACAAGTTAGGAAACTACCTCCACTCAGACCCAGAGACAGATATCCCCATAGAATAAGATTGAACTGGACAGGCACTTAGGCCCTAATCAGATCCATTGCTTTTGATTCCAGTCATCTCTCCTCAGAGGCCTGGTTTCCAATACCAGCATATGGGAGATTCCTTAGGCACTCATCAAAACAATTCTCTTCTCTACATAGGAAACATACTCTTTAGAGCTCCATCAAAACCCCCGGTTATGAACATCCCTCAAGGCCCCGGATTAAGCACCCCATTCCAAGGTCTACATGGACACAAATGCACATTATGACCCATCCTCAACTCACCCATTTCAACACACCCGCCTCGGTTGCTCCCCTAGATCCAGCAGATCGAACTTGCCTTGGCTCTATGAGACACCTGGAATGGGAGGCAGGCTGCCCAGGCATCCATCCTCACAACCCTGCTCTGGATAACTTCCTTATGGGATGTCCTGGAGCTATCCAACAGGTCTCGACTGTCCCACAAAAGGAATCATTGCGGTTTGGAGCATCTCACAATTCCCATCGTGGGAAAACCTCCATGTCCTCGTGACACCCTCCCCTTCATGAAGGGGCCGTCATGGACAGAAACTCCGACCTAAGCCAACTTCTGATCCTAGCTCTGTCTTCAGGTATACTTGATCTCGAATCATCTCTGCAGAGGGTGCCTGCCGTCCCCTCACCCCGAAATCTAAGTCTGGCTTGTGTTCTCAGAATTTTTTCCTCACACTCCTGGCCCACAAGCCTTCCAGTTTGGGAATTCTGGAGCCACTATGTGGCACTGTGTCTTCCCTCCAGAAGAAAAACGTTGCCCTTTGGGGCTACCCAGTAACCACAAATGAGTACCATCCTGCACGAAACTCGACTGCACCCCAATGATACAGTCTAGCCTGGGCATTAATTCCCTGTCTGCCACAGCCTGAGCCTGCACCTCCCAACCCACACTCAACAGCTGGCCGAACACTGAGCAATCAGACACACCATGGCCTTAGGTCTTCATCTCTTCCCAACCTCAGTTTTCAGGCTTCAGAACCTAGACCTTAAATCCAATCACAGTCCAGGAGTTAAAGAGTTGCAGAAAATAGAACTCCTTCTTCCCCATGGCCAGAAAACTTTTGGTTGCCATATTGTGCAACGTTCAGTGTAGGAGAAACCAGCATGATACATTAGGCCACACCCTGACTTGAGGGGCTCCTTGGGCACAAAAACACATTGTGAAACTCAGTGCGAGACCTATCCTCAAGGAAGGCCTCTCAGTGTCTGGACCAAGAGCCCACATATGGGGCTTGCCATGTTCTTAGGTCCCAATGTTATCCAGAGGTCTGGTTGTCCAGTTGCCCCCACCCACGACTCTGCTCTGGAATCCCTCTTTTGGTGGTCCACCTGAGATAAAAAAAAATATATAAATATATAAAAATAAACAAAAAAAACCAGAAAGGCCTCCTCCTTTACGACAGGATGACCCCAAACTCTTGGGATCTGGTCAAATCCCCAGAAAGGGAGCCTCATCGATGGCCCATGAGGACACCCCGGCATTCCATGGCAATCGGTGACACATTTCCAGAAAAAAAAAAAAAAAGCATGAGCAAGCACCTCACATTCGCCCTTTGTTCATATGCCGAAGAGTTCTCCTCACGGTCTATAGATCGGGCCTGCCCTACCTACATCCCCCAACCTAAGTGGAGTTTGTGTTTTCAGACTTTTGACCAAATAGCCCTGGACAACACACGCTCCACACTTGGGTCCCTGGAGCCACACCTCAGGACTGTGCTTCCCTTTCAAGGGAATTCTTCCCATTCCATTGGCCACAACCTTGCAAATGAGGAAAACCTCCAAAGTCACCGAGGACATCCCAATAGTGTAGGCCGCCCAGGACAAACAGGGGTGATCTCAAACCAGCTGAGCAACTACCTCCACTCAGACAACAGATGTCCCCAGAGAAGAATATTGAACCGGACAGGACCCTAGGCCCTAATCAGATCCATTGCTTTGGTTTCCAGGCATCTCTCCTCAGAGGCCTCGTTTCCAATACCAGCATATGGTGGTTTCCTGAGGCACTAATAAGAACAAATCTCGTCTCCCCATGGAAAACTTGCTCATTGGAGCTTTGTCATAACCTCTGGTTAGGAGAATCCTTCAGGGCCCTGGTGCCACTGCCCCATACCAAGGTCTCCATGGACTCAATCCAACATTAAGACCATCCTCAGGAAAGTCCATTTCAACTCAGGCCCCTCTGTTGCTACCCCAAGCCAGCAGATCAAACGTTTCTTGTTGCTAGGAGACAATTGGAATGTGAGGCTGGCTGCCCAGGCATCCATACTTAGAACCCTGTTCTGGAAAAATACCTTATAAGACGTCCTGGAGCCATCCAACAAATCTTACTTGTCCCACAGAAGGAATCCTTGCGGTTTGGAGCATCTCACAACTCCAATAGTGGGAAAACCCCCATGGCCTCATAATGCCCCCCCTTCCTGAAGGGGCCAACACGGACAGAAACTCAAACCTGAGCCAAAGTCTGAACCTCGACCTGACTTCAGACGCATGAGATCTCAATTCAGTTCTGCAGAGTGTGCCTGCCATGTCCTTGCCCCGAAACCTAAGCCTAGCTTGTGTTGTCAGACTTCCGTCCTCACTCTCCTGGCCCATAAGCCCTCCAGTTTGGGAATTCCGAAGCCACAATGCAGCATGCTGCCTGCCCTCTAGAAGAAAAACTTTGCCCTATGCTGCTAATAAGAAACCCCAAATGATTTTCTAATGCATGCCACTCGATTGTAAAGCAATTATACAGCCCACCCTGTATACTAATGCCCTGTCTGGCAGAGCCTGAGACAAGACATCCCAAACGACACCCAGACAGCTGGCCCCAACCTGGACACATAGGACCCGCTATGGCTGTAGGTCGTCATCTCTTCCCAACCTCGGTTTTCAGGCTTCAGAACCTAGACCTTATCTCCAATCACTGCCCAGGGGTGAACGTGATGCAGAAATTAGAATTCTTCCTATCCCATGGCCAGAAACCTTGTGGTTGGCATGTTGTCCAACGTTCAATGTGGGAAAACCTGCATTGTCCGAAAGGCCACGCCAGTGCTTGAGGGCCGCCTAGGGCACAGACATGCATTGTGACCTGCAGCTTGAGTCCCGTATTAAAGTAACGCCTTTCAGTGGCTGGACCAAGATCCGGCATATGGGGCTTGTCCTATCCATAGGCCCCCAGGCTTAACCAGAGGGCGAGTATTCCAGTTGTCAGTACCCACTGCTATGCTCTAGAATCCCTCTACTGGGGGGACACATGAAGCAGAAAACAGGACACTTCCCTTCCCACAGAATGACCCCAAACTCTTGGGGGCTGGACAAACTACCAGAGAGGGAGACTTCTACGACCCATGAGGCAACTCCTACATTAAACGGCCATTGTGGACAAAACATCCAGAGACAAAAGCCTGAGCGACTGCCTCCCTCTCACCCTTCTTTCATATCCAGAGGAACTCCCCTCATGGACTGTAGATCAGGCCTGCCGTAACCTCGGCCCCAAACCTGAGCTGAGTTAGGGTTTTTGGATGTCTGTCTGCACAGCCATGGCCCACACAGCCTCCAGTCTGGGGTCTCTGGAGCCACACCACAGTACTGTGCCTGCTCTCTCCTAAGAAACTGCCCATTCCTTTGGCCACAACTCTACAAAATAGTAGAAACCTCAAGGTCCCCAAGGACATCCCACTACCGCAAGCCGCACTGGACAAATAGGGGCATTATGACACAAGCTGAGCAACTACTACCTCCATGCAGACACAAAGACAGATATCCGCAGAGACAGAAGATTGAACCAGACAGGCCCCTAGGCCCTATTATGAACTCTTGCTTTGGTGTCCAGGTATCACTCCTCAGAGGCCTGGGTTCGAAGACCAGCATACGGGGCTTTCCTGAGGCACCAGACAGAAGACCTCTCATCTCCACATGGGAAGCTTCCTTGTTGGGGTTGTGTCAAGCCCTTCGGGTTGGAGAATCCTGCAGAGTCCCGTAGCTACTGCCACATACCAAGGTCTCCATGGCCACCAACCCACATTATGACTCATACTCAGGAGAGTCCATTTAAACTCAGCCTTCTGGGTAGCTCACCCAAGAGCCCGCAGATTGAGCGTGCCTTGTCTCGACCAGGCAATGGGAAGGTGAGTTGGCGTTTCTCGGCATCCATGCTTACGGCCCTGCTCTCGAGTCTTTCCGTATGGGGCATCCTGGAACCATCCAATAGTACTCGACTGTCCTGAAGAAGGAAACTTTGAAGTTTGGAGCAGCTCACAACTCCCAGCGTAGGGAAACCTCCATGGCCTCATGACGCCCCCACCCCCTTCAGGAAGGGGCCGTCATGGACACAAACTCCAGCTTGAGGCAACATCTGATACTCGCCCTGACCTCACCTGCAGGAGATCTCGATTCAGCCTCTGCAGAGTGGGCCTGCCATGCTCTTGGCCCCAAAACTCGTGCTAGCTTGTGTTTTCAGACTTCCTTCCTCACAATCCTGGCCACACCCCTCCAGTTTGGCAATTCTGGAGACACAATGCAGCACTCTGCCTGCCCTCCAGAAGAAAAATGTTGCCCTATAGCGCTAACCAGAAACGCCAAATGAGTAACAACCTGCATGCCACTCGACCATACCCCAATTATACAGTCTAGCCTGTGCACTAAAGCCCTGTCTGACACAGCCTGAGGGCAGACCTCCAGTCCAACACCCAGACAGCTGGCCGTACACAGAGCATATCACACCCACAATGGCTTTAGGCCATCATCTCTACCCAACCTCAGTTTTCACCTTCAGAACCTAGACCTTATCTCCACTCACTGCTCAGGAGTGAACCTGATGCAAGAATCAGAACTTCTCCTTCGCCTTGGCAAGAAACCTAGTGGTTGGCATGTTGTCCAATGTTCATTGTAGGAGAAAGCAGCATGGACTATGAGGCCCCACCTATCCCTGAGGGCCACAATGTGCACAAACACACATTGTGACCCTCAGCGTGAGCCCTATCCTCATGTAAAGCCTCTTAGTGACTGGAACAACAGCCCACATATGGGGCTTGCCAAGCCCCTAGTCCCCCAATCTCAACCAGAGTTCGAGATGTCTAGTCACCCCTACTCAGGGCTCTACTCTGGAATCCCTCTTTGGTGGGACACCTGAGGTAAAAAAAAAAAAATACAGAAAGGACTCTTCCCATCCACAGAATGATCCCAACCACTTGGGATCAGGCCAAATCATCAGAGAAAGAATTGTCCATGGCCCTTGAGGACACCCCGACATTCCGCGGCCACCGTTGACACAAAATCCAGAGACAAAAGCCTGAGCAAGCGCCACATACTCGCCCTTTGTTCATAGCCCGGAAAATTCTCACGGTCTGTAGATCGAGCCTTCATACATACATCCCCAAACCTAAGCTGAGTTTGTGTTTTCAGACTTCTGTCCCCACAGTCCTGGCCCACACACCATCCAAGTTGGGGCCCCTGGAGCCACACCTCAGGACTGTGGCTTTCCTCTCCAGGGGAATTCTGCCATTTCCATTGGCCACAACCCTATAGATTAGGAGTATCCTCCAATCTCCCCGAGGCCATCCGAATAGTGTTGGCTGTCCAGGACAAACAGGGATGATTTCTCACAAGTTAGGAAACTACCTCCACTCAGACCCAGAGACAGATATCCCCATAGAATAAGATTGAACTGGACAGGCACTTAGGCCCTAATCAGATCCATTGCTTTTGATTCCAGTCATCTCTCCTCAGAGGCCTGGTTTCCAATACCAGCATATGGGAGATTCCTTAGGCACTCATCAAAACAATTCTCTTCTCTACATAGGAAACATACTCTTTAGAGCTCCATCAAAACCTCCGGTTATGAACATCCCTCAAGGCCCCGGATCAAGCATCCCATTCCAAGTTCTACATGGACACAAATGCACATTATGACCCATCCTCAATTCACCCATTTCAACACACCCGCCTCGGTTGCTCCCCTAGATCCAGCAGATCGAACTTGCCTTGGCTCTATGAGACACCTGGAATGGGAGGCAGGCTGCCCAGGCATCCATGCTTAGAACCCTGCTCTGGATAACTTCCTTATGGGATGTCCTGGAGCCGTCCAACAGGTCTCGACTGTCCCACAGAAGGAATCATTGCGGTTTGTAGCATCTCACAATTCCCATCGTGGGAAAACCTCTATGTCCTCGTGACACCCTCCCCTTCATGAAGGGGCCGTCATGGACAGAAACTCCGACCTAAGCCAACTTCTGATCCTAGCTCTGTCTTCAGGTATACGGGATCTCGAATCATCTCTGCAGAGGGTGCCTGCCGTCCCCTCACCCCGAAATCTAAGTCTGGCTTGTGTTCTCAGAATTTTTTCCTCACACTCCTGGCCCACAAGCCTTCCAGTTTGGGAATCTGGAGCCACTATGTGGCACTGTGTCTTCCCTCCAGAAGAAAAACGTTGCCCTTTGGGGCTACCCAGTAACCACAAATGAGTACCATCCTGCATGAAACTCGACTGCACCCCAATGATACAGTCTAGCCTGGGCATTAATTCCCTGTCTGCCACAGCCTGAGCCTGCACCTCCCAACCCACACTCAACAGCTGGCCGAACACTGAGCAATCAGACACACCATGGCCTTAGGTCTTCATCTCTTCCCAACCTCAGTTTTCAGGCTTCAGAACCTAGACCTTAAATCCAATCACAGTCCAGGAGTGAAAGAGTTGCAGAAAATAGAACTCCTTCTTCCCCATGGCCAGAAAACTTTTGGTTGCCATATTGTGCAACGTTCAGTGTAGGAGAAACCAGCATGGTACATTAGGCCACGCCCTGACTTGAGGGGCTACTTGGGCACAAAAACACATTGTGAAACTCAGTGCGAGACCTATCCTCAAGGAAGGCCTCTCAGTGTCTGGACCAAGAGCCCACATATGGGGCTTGCCATGTTCTTAGGTCCCAATGTTAACCAGAGGTCTGGTTGTCCAGTTGCCCCCACCCACGACTCTGCTCTGGAATCCCTCTTTTGGTGGTCCACCTGAGGTAAAAAAAAAAAATAAATAAATGAATAAAAATAAACAAAAAAAAAGAGAAAGGCCTCCTCCCTTACGACAGAATGACCCCAAACTCTTGGGATCTGGTCAAATCCCCAGAAAGGGAGCCTCATCGATGGCCCATGAGGACACCCCGACATTCCATGGCAATCGGTGACACATTTCCAGAAAAAAAAAAAAAAGCATGAGCAAGCACCTCACATTCGCCCTTTGTTCATATGCCGAAGAGTTCTCCTCACGTTCTATAGATCGGGCCGGCCCTACCTACATCAACCAACCTAAGTGGAGTTTGTGTTTTCAGACTTTTGACCAAATAGCCCTGGACCACACACGCTCCCCACTTGGGTCCCTGGAGCCACACCTCAGGACTGTGCTTCCCTTTCAAGGGAATTCTTCCCATTCCATTGGCCACAACCTTGCAAATGAGGAAAAACCTCCAAAGTCACCGAGGACATCCCAATAGTGTAGGCCGCCCAGGACAAACAGGGGTGATCTCAAACCAGCTGAGCAACTACCTCCACTCAGACAACAGATGTCCCCAGAGAAGAATATTGAACCGGACAGGACCCTAGGCCCTAATCAGATCCATTGCTTTGGTTTCCAGGCATCTCTCCTCAATGCCTCGTTTCCAATACCAGCATATGGTGGTTTCCTGAGGCACCAATAAGAACAAATCTCGTCTCCCCATGGAAAACTTGCTCATTGGAGCTTTGTCATAACCTCTGGTTAGGAGAATCCTTCAGGGCCCTGGTGCCACTGCCCCATACCAAGGTCTCCATGGACTCAATCCAACATTAAGACCATCCTCAGGAAAGTCCATTTCAACTCAGCCCCCTCTGTTGCTACCCCAAGCCAGCAGATCAAACGTTTCTTGTTGCTAGGAGACAATTGGAATGTGAGGCTGGCTGCCCAGGCATCCATACTTAGAACCCTGTTCTGGAAAAATACCTTATAAGACGTCCTGGAGCCATCCAACAAATCTTACTTGTCCCACAGAAGGAATCCTTGCGGTTTGGAGCATCTCACAACTCCAATAGTGGGAAAACCCCCATGGCCTCATAATGCCCCCCCTTCCTGAAGGGGCCAACATGGACAGAAACTCAAACCTGAGCCAAAGTCTGAACCTCGACCTGACTTCAGACGCATGAGATCTCAATTCAGCTCTGCAGAGTGTGCCTGCCATGTCCTTGCCCCGAAACCTAAGCCTAGCTTGTGTTCTCAGACTTCCATCCTCACTCTCCTGGCCCATAAGCCCTCCAGTTTGGGAATTCCGAAGCCACAATGCAGCATGCTGCCTGCCCTCCAGAAGAAAAACTTTGCCCTATGCTGCTAATAAGAAACCCCAAATGATTTTCTAATGCATGCCACTCGATTGTAAAGCAATTATACAGCCCACCCTGTATACTAATGCCCTGTCTGGCACAGCCTGAGACAAGACATCCCAAACGACACCCAGACAGCTGGCCCCAACCTGGACACATAGGATCCGCTATGGCTGTAGGTCGTCATCTCTTCCCAACCTCGGTTTTCAGGCTTCAGAACCTAGACCTTATCTCCAATCACTGCCCAGGGGTGAACGTGATGCAGAAATTAGAATTCCTCCTATCCCATGGCCAGACACCTTGTGGTTGGCATGTTGTCCAACGTTCAATGTGGGAAAACCTGCATTGTCCGAAAGGCCACGCCAGTGCTTGAGGGCCGCCTAGGGCACAGACATGCATTGTGACCTGCAGCGTGAGTCCCGTATTAAAGTAACGCCTTTCAGTGGCTGGACCAAGATCCTGCATATGGGGCTTGTCATATCCATAGGCCCCCAGGCTTAACCAGAGGGCGAGTATTCCAGTTGTCAGTACCCACTGCTATGCTCTAGAATCCCTCTACTGGGGGGACACATGAAGCAGAAAACAGGACACTTCCCTTCGCACAGAATGACCCCAAACTCTTGGGGGCTGGACAAACTACCAGAGAGGGAGACTTCTACGACCCATGAGGCAAGTCCTACATTAAACGGCCATTGTGGACAAAACATCCAGAGACAAAAGCCGGAGCGACTGCCTCCCTCTCACCCTTCTTTCATATCCAGATGAACTCCCCTCATGGACTGTAGATCAGGATTGCCGTAACCTCGGCCCCAAACCTGAGCTGAGTTAGGGTTTTTGGATGTCTGTCTGCACAGCCATGGCCCACACAGCCTCCAGGCTGGGGTCTCTGGAGCCACACCACAGTACTGTGCCTGCTCACTCCTAAGAAACTGCCCATTCCATTGGCCACAACTCACAAAATAGTAGAAACCTCAAGGTCCCCAAGGACATCCCACTACCGCAAGCAGCACTGGACAAATAGGAGCATTATGACACAAGCTGAGCAACTACTACCTCCATGCAGACACAAAGACAGATATCCGCAGAGACAGAAGATTGAACCAGACAGGCCCCTAGGCCCTATTATGAACTCTTGCTTTGGTGTCCAGGTATCACTCCTCAGAGGCCTGGGTTCGAAGACCAGCATACGGGGCTTTCCTGAGGCACCAGACAGAAGAACTCTCATCTCCACATGGGAAGCTTCCTTGTTGGGGTTGTGTCAAGCCCTTCGGGTTGGAGAATCCTGCAGAGTCCCTTAGCTACTGCCACATTCCAAGGTCTCCATGGCCACCAACCCACATTATGACTCAACCTCAGGAGAGTCCATTTAAACTCAGCCTTCTGGGTAGCTCACCCAAGAGCCCGCAGATTGAGCGTGTCTTGCCTCGACCAGGCAATGGGAAGGTGAGTTGGCGTTTCTCGGCATCCATGCTTACGGCCCTGCTCTCGAGTCTTTCTGTATGGGGCATCCTGGAACCATCCAATAGTACTCGACTGTCCTGAAGAAGGAAACTTTGAAGTTTGGAGCAGCTCACAACTCCCAGCGTAGGGAAACCTCCCTGGCCTCATGACGCCCCCACCCCCTTCAGGAAGGGGCCGTCATGGACACAAACTCCAGCTTGAGGCAACATCTGATACTTGCCCTGACCTCATCTGCAGGAGATCTCGATTCAGCCTCTGCAGAGTGCGCCTGCCATGCTCTTGGCCCCAAAACTCGTGCTAGCTTGTGTTTTCAGACTTCCTTCCTCACAATCCTGGCCACACCCCTCCAGTTTGGCAATTCTGGAGACACAATGCAGCACTCTGCCTGCCCTCCAGAAGAAAAATGTTGCCCTATAGGGCTAACCAGAAATGCCAAATGAGTAACAACCTGCATGCCACTCGACCATACCCCAATTGTACAGTCTAGCCTGTGCACTAAAGCCCTGTCTGACACAGCCTGAGGGCAAACCTCCAGTCCAACACCCAGACAGCTGGCCGTACACAGAGCATATCACACCCACAATGGCTTTAGGCCATCATCTCTACCCAACCTCAGTTTTCACCTTCAGAACCTAGACCTTATCTCCACTCACTGCTCAGGAATGAACCTGATGCAAGAATCAGAACTTCTCCTTCGCCTTGGCAAGAAACCTAGTGGTTGGCATGTTGTCCAATGTTCATTGTAGGAGAAAGCAGCATGGACTATGAGGCCCCACCTATCCCTGAGGGCCACAATGGGCACAAACACACATTGTGACCCTCAGCGTGAGCCCTATCCTCATGTAAAGCCTCTTAGTGACTGGAACAACAGCCCACATATGGGGCTTGCCAAGCCCCTAGTCCCCCAATCTCAACCAGAGTTCGAGATGTCTAGTCACCCCTACTCAGGGCTCTACTCTGGAATCCCTCTTTGGTCGGACACCTGAGGTAAAAAAAAAAAAAAAATACAGAAAGGACTCTTCCCATCCACAGAATGATCCCAACCACTTGGGATCAGGCCAAATCATCAGAGAAAGAATTGTCCATGGCCCTTGAGGACACCCCGACATTCCGCGGCCACCGTTGACACAAAATCCAGAGACAAAAGCCTGAGCAAGCGCCACATACTCGCCCTTTGTTCATAGCCCGGAAAATTCTCACGGTCTGTAGATCGAGCCTTCATACATACATTCCCAAACCTAAGCTGAGTTTGTGTTTTCAGACTTCTGTCCCCACAGTCCTGGCCCACACACCATCCAACTTGGGGCCCCTGGAGCCACACCTCAGGACTGTGGCTTCCCTCTCCAGGGGAATTCTGCCATTTCCATTGGCCACAACCCTATAGATTAGGAGTATCCTCCAATCTCCCCGAGGCCATCCGAATAGTGTTGGCTGTCCAGGACAAACAGGGATGATCTCTCACAAGTTAGGAAACTACCTCCACTCAGACCCAGAGACAGATATCCCCAGAGAATAAGATTGAACTGGACAGGCACTTAGGCCCTAATCAGATCCATTGCTTTTGATTCCAGTCATCTCTCCTCAGAGGCCTGGTTTCCAATACCAGCATATGGGAGATTCCTTAGGCCCTCATCAAAACAATTCTCTTCTCTACATAGGAAACATACTCTTTAGAGCTCCATCAAAACCTCCGGTTATGAACATCCCTCCAGGCCCCGGATCAAGCACCGAATTCCAAGGTCAACATGGACACAAATGCACATTATGACCCATCCTCAACTCACCCATTTCAACACACCCGCCTCGGTTGCTCCCCTAGATCCAGCAGATCGAACTTGCCTTGGCGTCTATGAGACACCTGGAATGGGAGGCAGGCTGCCCAGGCATCCATGCTTAGAACCCTGCTCTGGATAACTTCCTTATGGGATGTCCTGGAGCCATCCAACAGGTCTCGACTGTCCCACAGAAGGAATCATTGCGGTTTGGAGCATCTCACAATTCCCATCGTGGGAAAACCTCCATGTCCTCGTGACACCCTCCCCTTCATGAAGGGGCCGTCATGGACAGAAACTCCGACCTAAGCCAACTTCTGATCCTAGCTCTGTCTTCAGGTATACGGGATCTCGAAACATCTCTGCAGAGGGTGCCTGCCGTCCCCTCACCCCGAAATCTAAGTCTGGCTTGTGTTCTCAGAATTTTTTCCTCACACTCCTGGCCCACAAGCCTTCCAGTTTGGGAATTCTGGAGCCACTATGTGGCACTGTGTCTTCCCTCCAGAAGAAAAACGTTGCCCTTTGGGGCTACCCAGTAACCACAAATGAGTACCATCCTGCACGAAACTCGACTGCACCCCAATGATAAAGTCTAGCCTGGGCATTAATTCCCTGTCTGCCACAGCCTGAGCCTGCACCTCCCAACCCACACTCAACAGCTGGCCGAACACTGAGCAATCAGACACACCATGGCCTTAGGTCTTCATCTCTTCCCAACCACAGTTTTCAGGCTTCAGAACCTAGACCTTAAATTCAATCACAGTCCATGTTGGCCCCTTCAAGAAGAGGGGGGATTATGAGGCCATGGGGGTTTTGCAACTATTGGAGTTGTGAGATGCTCCAAACCGCAAGGATTCCTTCTTTGGGACAATTAAGATTTGTTGGATGGATCCAGGACGTCTTATAAGGTATTTTTTCAGAACAGGGTTCTACGTATGGATGCCTGGGCAGCAGCCTCACATTTCAATTGTCTCCTAGGAATGAGAAACGTTTGATCTGCTGTTCTGGGGTAGCAACAGAGGTGGCTGAGTTGAAATGGACTTTCCTGAGGATGGTCTTAATGTTGGTTTGAGTCCATGGAGACCTTGGTATGGGGCAGTGGCACCAGGGCCCTGAAGGATTCTCCTAACCAGAGGTTATGACAAAGCTATAATGAGCAAGTTTTCCATGGGGAGACGAGATTTGTTCTTATTGGTGCCTCAGGAAACCACCATATGCTGGTATTGGAAACGAGGCCTCTGAGGAGAGATGCCTGGAAACCAAAGCAATGAATCTGATTAGGGCCTAGGATCCTGTCCGGTTCAATATTCTTCTCTGGGGACATCTGTTGTCTGAGTGGAGGTAGTTGCTCAGCTGGTTTGAGATCACCCCTGATTGTCCTGGGCGGCCTAAACTATTGGGATGGCCTCGGTGACTTTGGAGGTTTTTCCTAATTTGCAAGGTTGTGGCCAATGGAATGGGAAGAATTCCCTTGAAAGGGAAGCACAGTCCTGAGGTGTGGCTCCAGGGACCCAAGTGTGGAGCGTGTGTGGTCCAGGGCTATTTGGACAAAAGGCTGAAAACACAAACTCCACTTAGTTTGGAGGATGTAGGTATGGCCGGCCCGATCTATAGACCGTGAGGAGAACTCTTCAGCATATGAACAAAGGGCGAATGTGAGGTGCTTGCTCATGCTTTTTTTTTTTTTTTTTTTCTGGAAATGTGTCACCGATTGCCATGGAATGTCGGGGTGTCCTCATGGGCCATCGATGAGGCTCCCTTTCTGGGGATTTGACCCGATCCCAAGAGTTTGGGGTCATTCTGTTGGAAGGGAGGAGGCCTTTCTGGATTTTTTGTTTATTTATTTATTTATTTATTTATTTATTTATTATTTTTTTTTTTTTACCTCAGGTGGACCACCAAAAGAGGGATTCCAGAGCAGAGTCGTGGGTGGGGGCAACTGGACAACCAGACCTCTGGTTAACATTGGGACCTAAGAACATGGCAAGCCCCATATGTGGGCTCTTGGTCCAGACACTGAGAGGACTTCCTTGAGGATAGGTCTCACAGTGAGTTTCACAATGTGTTTTTGAGCCCAAGGAGCCCTTCAAGGAAGGGCGTGGCCTAATGTACCATGCTGGTTTCTCCTACACTGAACGTTGCACAATATGGCAACCACAAGTTTTCTGGCCATGGGGAAGAAGGAGTTCTAATTTCTGCAACACTTTCACTCCTGGACTATGATTGGATTTAAGGTCTAGGTTCTGAAGCCTGAAAACCGAGGTTGGGAAGAGATGACGACCTACAGCAATAGCGGGCCTGTGTGTCCAGGTTGGGGCCAGCTGTCTGGGTGTCGTTTGGGATGTATTGTCTCAGGCTGTGCCAGACAGGGCATTAGTATACAGGGTAGGCTGTATAATTGCTTTACCATCGAGTGACATGCATTAGAAAATCATTTGGGGTTTCTTATTAGCAGCATAGGGCAACGTTTTTCTTCTTGAGGGCAGGCAGAGTGCTGCATTGTGGCTTCAGAATTCCCAAACTGGAATGCTTTTGGGCCAGGAGAGTGAGGACGGAAGCTGAGAACACAAGCTAGGCTTAGGTTTCGGGGCTAGGGTATGGCAGGCACACTCTACAGAGCTGAATTGAGATCTCATGCGTCTGAAGTTAGGTCGAGGATCAGACTTTGGCTCAGGTTTGAGTTTCTTTCCATTTAGGCCCCTTCTAGAAGAGGGGGGATTATGCGGCCATGGGGGTTTTGCCACTATTGGAGTTGTGAGATGCTCCAAACCGCAAGGATTTCTTTTGTGGGACAATTAAGATTTGTTGGATGGCTCCAGGACGTCTTTAAGGTATTTTTCCAGAACAGGGTTCTACGTATGGATGCCTGGGCAGCAGTCTCCCATTCCAATTGTCTCCTAGCAACAAGAAACGTTTGATCTGCTGGCTTGGGGTAGCAACAGAGGGGGCTGAGTTGAATGGACTTTCCTGAGGATGGTCTTAATGTTGGTTTGAATCCATGGAGACCTTGGTATGGGGCAGTGGCACCAGGGCCCTGAAGGATTCTCCTAACCAGAGGTTATGACAAAGCTCCAATGAGCAAGTTTTCCATGGGGAGACGAGATTTGTTCTTATTGGTGCCTCAGGAAACCACCATATGCTGGTATTGGAAACGAGGCCTCTGAGGAGAGATGCCTGGAAACCAAAGCAATGGATCTGATTAGGGCCTACGGGCCTGTCCGGTTCAATATTTTTCTCTGGGGACATCTGTTGTCTGAGTGGAGGTAGTTGCTCAGGTGGTTTGAGATCACCCCTGTTTGTCCTGGTCGGCCTAAACTATTGGGATGGCCTCGGTGACTTTGGAGGTTTTTCCTAATTTGCAAGGTTGTGGCCAATTGAATGGGAAGAATTCCCTTGAAAGGGAAGCACAGTCCTGAGGTGTGGCTCCAGGGACCCAAGTGTGGAGCGTGTGTGGTCCAGGGCTATTTGGAATAAAAGTCTGAAAACACAAACTCCACTTAGTTTGGAGGATGTAGGTATGGCCGGCCCGATCTATAGACCATGAGGAGAACTCTTCGGGATATGAACAAAGGGCGAATGTGAGGTGCTTGCTCATGCTTTTTTTTTTTTTTTTCTGGAAAGGTGTCACCGATTGCCATGGAATGTCGGGGGGTCTTCATGGGCCATCGATGAGGCTCCCTTTCTGGGGATTTGACCCGATCCCAAGAGTTTGGGGTCATTCTGTCAGAAGGGAGGAGGTCTTTCTGTTTTTTTTTTTTTTTTTTTTTTTTTTTTTACCTCAGGTGGACCACCAAAAGATGCATTCCAGAGCAGAGTCCTGGGGAGTGGCGACTGGACAACCAGACCTCTGGTTAGCGTTGGGACCTAAGAACATGGCAAGCCCCATATTTGGGCTCTTGGTCCAGACACTGAGATGCCTTCCTTGAGGATAGGTCTCACACTGAGTTTCACAATGTGTTTTTGTGCCCAATGAGCCCCTCAAGGCAGGGCGTGGCCTAATGTACCATGCTGGTTTCTCCTACACTGAACGTTGCACAATATGGCAACCACAAGTTTTCTGGCCATGGGGAAGAAGGAGTTCTAATTTCTGCAACACTTTCACTCCTGGACTATGATTGGATTTAAGGTCTAGGTTCTGAAGCCTGAAAACTGAGGTTGGGAAGAGATGAAGCCCTAAGGCCATGGTGTGTCTGATGTGCTCAGTGTTCGGCCAGCTGTTGAGTGTGTGTTGGGAGGTGCAGGCTCAGGCTGTGGCAGACAGGGAATTAGTGCCCAGGCTAGACTGTATCATTGGGGTGCGGTCGAGTTTCGTGCAGGATGGTACTCATTTGTGGTTACTGGGTAGCCTCAGAGGGCAACGTTTTTCTTCTGGAGGGAAGACACAGTGTCACATACTGGCTCCAGAATTCCCAAACTGGAAGGCTTGTGGGCCAGGAGTGTGAGGAAAAAATTCTGAGAACACATGCCAGACTTAGATTTCGGGGTGAAGGGACGGCAGGCATCCTCTGCAGAGATGATTCGAGATCCCGTATACCTGAAGACAGAGCTAGGATCAGACGTTGGCTTAGGTCGGAGTTTCTGTCCATGACGGCCCCTTCATGAAGAAGAGGGTGTCACGAGGACATGGAGGTT
This sequence comes from Mustela nivalis, assembly GCF_964662115.1. Taxonomy (NCBI): domain Eukaryota; kingdom Metazoa; phylum Chordata; class Mammalia; order Carnivora; family Mustelidae; genus Mustela; species Mustela nivalis. The sequence continues at coordinate 1,294,684 of NW_028136484.1, read as the reverse complement.
TTCCCACGATTTGAATTGTGAGATGCTCCAAACCGCAATGATTCCTTCTGTGGGACAGGTGAGACCGGTGGATGGCTCCAGGACATCCCATAAGGAAGTTATCCAGACCAGGGTTCTAAGGATGGATGCCTGGGCAGCCTGCCTCCCATTCCAGGTGTCTCATAGAGCCAAGGCAAGTTCGATCTGCCTGATCTAGTGGAGTAACCGAGGCGGGTGTGTTGAAATGGGTGAGTTGAGGATGGGTCATAATGTGCATTTGTGTCCATGGAGACCTTGGAATGGGGTCTGATCCGGGTCCTTGAGGGATGTTCATAACCGGAGGATTTGATGGAGCTCTAAAGAGTATGTTTCCTATGTAGAGAAGAGAATTGTTTTGATGAGTGCTTAAGGAATCTCCCATATGCTGGTATTGGAAACCAGGCCTCTGAGGAGAGATGACTGGAAACAAAAGCAATGGATATGATTAGAGCCTAGGTGCCTGTCCGGTTCAATCTCTTTGCTGGGGATACGTGTCTAAGTATCTGAGGTGAGGTAGTTGCTCAGATTGTGTCAGATTGCCCCTGTTTGTCCTGGGCGACCTATAATATTGGAATGGCCTCGGGACTTTTGAGTTTCTCCTAATCTATAGGGTTGTGGCCAATGGAATGGGCAGAAATCCCCTGGAGAGGGCAGGCAAAGTTCTGAGTTTGGCTCTAGGGGCCCAACTTTGAGGGTGTGTGGGCCAGGCCTGTGGAGCAAAAATCTGAAAACACAAACTCCGCTTAGGATTGGGGACATAGTTATGGCACGCCCAATCTACAGACCGTGATAACACTTCAGGATATGAAAAAGTGTGAGTTTGAGGTGCTTGCTCAGATTTTGTCTCTGGATTTGTGTCAACAATGTGGGTGGAATGCTGGCGTGGCCTCATGGGTTGTGGACGGCTTTCCTTCTCTGAGGATTTGACCCATCCCAAGAGTTTGTGTATGTTCTGTTGGATGGGAGGAGTCCTTTCTGTTTTTTATTTTATTTTATTTTATTTTATTTTTTGTACCTCATGTGTCCCAATAAAGGAGGGATTCCAGAGCAGAGTCCTCGGGAGGGATAACTGGACAACCTCACCTCTGTTTTAGTTTGGGGGCCTAGGGGCATGGCAAGTCCAATATGTGGGCTCTTGATTCAGACACTGAGAGGCCTTCCTTGAGGACAGGGCTCATGCTGAGGGTCACAATGCCTATTTGTGCCAACAAGGCCCTCAAGCATGGGAAGGGCCTCATGGGCCACGCTGGATTCTCCGACACTGAACGTTGGAGAATATGCCAACCACAAAGTTTCTGGCCATGGCGAAGGAAGAGTTTTGACTTCTGCATCACGTTAACCCCTGGACAGTGATTGGAGTTTAGGTCTAGGTTCTGAAACCTGAAAACCGAGGTTGTGTAGAGATGAAGACCTAAGGACCTGTTGGGTCCAATGAGCTCAGTGTGCGGCCAGCTGTTGAGCGTAGGTCTGGAGGTGTGGGCTCATGCTGTGTCAGACAAGGCATTAGACAGGGTAGACTGAATATTTGGGGTGCAGTCGAGTGGCGTTCAATTGATCCTCATTCGGGTCTCTAGGTAGTTCCATAAGGCAACGTTTTTTCTCTGGGAGGGCAGGCAGAGTGCTGCATTGTGGCCCCAGTATTGCCAAACTGTAGGGCTTTTGGGCCAGCGGTGTGAGGACTGTAGTCTGAGAATACAAGCTAGGCTTAGTTTTTGGGGTGAGGGCACAGAAGGCACACTCTGCAGAGCTGAATCATGATCTCATGCACCTGAAGTCAGAGCGAATATCAGACGTTTGCTCAGGTTGGAGTTTCTGTCCATGATGGCCACTTTATAAGTGGAGCGTCTCAAGAGTCCATGTAGATTTTCCCACAATGGGAGTTCTGAGATGCTCCCGACTGCAAAGATTCCTTCTGTGGGACACTTGAGATCTGTTGGATGGCTCTAGGATGTCCCATATGGAATGACTCCAGAGTAGGGTTCTAAGGATTGATGCCTAGGCAGCCCACCTCCCATTCTAGTTGTCTCCTAGCGACAAGGCAGGTTTGATCTGCAGGCCCTGGGGGAGAAACCAAGGGTGTTGAGTTGAGAAGGACGCTCCCGAGGATAGATCATAATGTGGGTTTAAGTCCATGGAGACCTTGGAATGGGGCGCTTGATCCGGGGCCCTGAAAGATTCTCCTAAACAGAGGTTTTTATAGAGCTCCAAAGAGTACATTTCCTATGTGGAGACGAGATTTTTCTGATGAGTGCCTCAGTAATCCCCCTATGCTGGTATTGGAAACCAGGCCTCTGAGGAGAGATGCCTGGAAACAAAAGCAATGGATCTGATTAGGGCCTAAGTGCCTGTCCAGTTCAATCTTATTCTATGGGGATATCTGTCTCTGGGTCTGAGTGGAGGTAGTTTCCTAACTTGTGAAAGATCATCCCTGTTTGTCCTGGGCAGCCAACACTATTCGGATGGCCTCGGGGAGTTTGGAGGTTTCTCCTAATCTATAAGGTTGTGGCCAATGGAAATGGCAGAATTCCCCTGGAGAGGGAAGCCACAGTCCTGAGGTGTGGCTCCAGGGGCCCCAACTTGGATGGTTGTGGGCCAGGACTGTGGGGACAGAAGTCTGAAAACACAAACTCAGCTTAGGTTTGGGGATGTATGTATGAAGGCTCGATCTACAGAACGTGAGAATTTTCCGGGCTATGAACAAAGGGCGAGTATGTGGCGCTTGCTCAGGCTTTTGTCTCTGGATTTTGTGTCAACGGTGGCCGTGGAATGTCGGGGTGTCCTCAAGGGCCATGGACAATTCTTTCTCTGGTGATTTGGCCTGATCCCAAGGGGGTGGGATCATTCTGTGGATGGGAAAAGTCCTTTCTGTATTTTTTTTTTTACCTCAGGTGTCCCACCAAAGAGGGATTCCAGAGCAGAGCCCTGAGTTGGGTGACTAGACATCTCGAACTCTGGTTGAGATTGGGTGACTAGGGGCTTGGCAAGCCCCATATGTGGGCTGTTGTTCCAGTCACTAAGAGGCTTCACATGAGAATAGGGCTCACGCTGAGGGTCACAATATGTGTTTGTGCAAATTGTGGCCCTCAGCGATAGGTGGGACCTCGTAGTCCATGCTGCTTTCTCCTACAATGAACGTTGGACAACATGGCAACCACAAGGTTTCTTGCCATGGCGAAGGAGAAGTTCTGATTCCTGCATCACGTTCACTCCTGAGCAGTGAGTGTAGATAAGGTCTAGGTTATAAAGGTGAAAATTGAGGTTGGGTAGAGATGATGGCCTAAAGCCATTGTGGGTATGATATGCTCAGTGTACGGCCAGCTGTCCTGGTGTTGGACTGGAGGTCTGCCCCCAGGCTGTGTCAGACAGGGCTTTAGTGCACAGGCTAGACTGTATAATTGGGGTATGGTCGAGTGGCATGCAGGTTGTTACTCATTTGGCGTTTCTGGTTAGCCCTATAGGGCAACATTTTTCTTCTGGAGGCCAGGCAGAGTGCTGCATTGTGTCTCCAGAATTTCCAAACTGGAGGGATGTGGCCAGGATTCTGAGGACGGAAGTCTGAGAACACAAGATAGGCTTAGGTTTCAAGGCGAGGGCCCAGCAGGCACACTCTCAAGTGCTGAATCGAGATCTCATGCTTCTGAATTCAGGGCGAGGATCAGACTTTGGCTTAGGATGGAGTTTCTGTCCATGATGGCCCATTTATGAAGGTGTGGGGCATCATGAGGAAATGGAGGTTTTCTCACAGTGTTATTGTGTGATGCTTCAAACCACAAGGATTCATTCTGCGAGACAGCCAAGACAGGTTGGTTGGATTCAAGACATCCCATAAAGAAGTTCTCCAGAGCAGGGTTCTAAGGATGGATGCCTGGGCAGCCCGCCTCCCATTCTAACTGTCTCCTAGTGACAAGGAATGTTTGATCTGCTGGCTCTGGGTGAGCAGCCGAGTGGGCTGATTTGAAATGGACTCTCCTGAGAATGGTTCATAATGTAAGTTTGTGTCCTTGGAGACCTTGGGATTGGGCCATGGTGCCAGCTCCCTGAAGGATCCTCCTAACCTGAGGTATTGACACAGCTCCAAAGAGCAAGTTTCCCATGTGGAGATGAGATCTGTTCTGATTGTTTCCTTAGGAAGCCCCCATATTCTGATATTGGAAACCAGGCCTCTGAGGAGAGATACCTAGAAACCAAAGCAATGCATCAGAAGTTGGCTCAGGTTGGAGTTTCTGTCCATGATGGCCCCTTTATAAAGGGGAGCCTCTCATGAGGCCATGTAGGTTTTCCCACGATAGGAGTTGTGAGATGCTCCAATCTGCAAGGATTCCTTCTGTGGGACAGTCAAGACCTGTTGGAAGGCTCCAGGACATCCCATATGGAACGGCGCCAGAGCAGGATTCCATGGATGGATGCCTAGAGAGTCTGCTTTGCATTCCAGTTGTCTCCTAGCGACAAGGCAGGTTTGATATTCTGCCTCTGGGGGAGTAATCGACGGGGCTGAGTTGAAATGTACTCTCCTGCCGAATGGTCATAATGCGGGTATGTGTCCATGGAGACCTTGGAATAGGGCGGTTGCTCCGGCTACCTGAAGGTTTCTCCTAACTGGAGGCTTTTACAGTGCTCCAAAGGATAAGTTTCCCATGTGAAGACAAGATTTGTTCTGATTGGTATCTCTGGAATCCCCCATATGCTGGTATTGGAAAACAGGCCTCTGAGGAGAGATGCTTAGAAAAAAAAGCAATGGAACCAATTACATTCTAGGGGCCAGTCCAGTTTAAACTTCTTCTCTTGGGTTATCTGTCTACGGGTGAGTTGACGTCGTTGCTCAGCTTGTGAGAGATCGCCCCTCTTTGTCCTGGGTGGCCTACACTATTGGAATGGCCTCTGGGACTTTGGAGGTTTCTCCTTATCTGTAGGGTTGTGGCCAATGGAATGGGAAGAATTTCCTTGGAGAGGGCAGGCACAGTCCTGAGGTGTGGCTCCAGGGGCCTCAGTCTGGAGGGTGTGTGGGACAGGGATGTCAGGATAGAAGTCTGAAAACACAAACTCGCCTTAGGTTTGGGGACGTAGGTATGGCAGGCCCAATCTACAGACTATGAGGAGAATTTTTTGGGCTATGACCTAAGGGTGAGTGTGAACGCTTGCTGAAGCTTATGTCTCTGGATTTTGTTTCAATAGTGGCCCTGGAATGTCGGGCTGGCCTCATGGGCCATGGACGAGTCTTTCTCTCTGGACCCCAATCACTTGGGATGGCCCAATCCCAAGTGATTGGGGTCATTCTGTGAGTGGGAGGAGTCCTTTCTGTGTTTATTTACCTCAAATGTCCCACCAAAGAGGGATTCCAGAGCAGAGCCCTGAGTAGGAGTGACTAGATGTCTCTACCTCTTGTTAAGATTGGGTGACTTGGGGCATGGCAGTCCCCATATGTGGGCTCATGGTCCAGCCACTGAGAGGCTTTACTTGAGGACAGGGCTCAAACTGAGGGTCCCAATGTGTGTTTAAGCCCACCGCAGCTCTTAAGCATAGGCAGGGCCTCAGGGACCCTACACTACCCTCAGGGGCCCTACTACTACCCCTGTAGGCCCTAAAGGGTTCCTACACTGAACGTTGGACAAGATGCCAACCACAAGATTCTGGCGAGTGGGAAGGAGGAGTTCTGATTTCTGCATCACGTTCACCCATGGGAAGTGAGTAGAGATAAGGTCTAGGATTCTGTAGCCTGAAAACCGAAGTTGGAAAGAGATGGCGACCTAAGGCCATGGCGGTTCAGATGTTCTCAGTGTACTGCAAGCTGTCTGGGTGTCGGTTGGGAATTCAGGCCTCAGGTTGTGTCAGAAAGGGCATTAGTGCACAGGCTAGACTATATAATTGGTGTACAGTTGAGTGACGTGCAGGTTTATCCTCATTGGAGGTTTCTGGGTAGACCCATAGGGCAATATTTTTCTTCTAGAGGGCAGGCAGAGTGCAGCACTGTGTCATCAGAAATCCCAAAATAGAGGGCGTGTGGTCCAGGAGAGTGAGGACGGAAGTCGGAAAACACTAGCTACGCTTAGGTTTTGGGGTGAGGGCACAGCAGGTACACTCTGAAGAGCTGAATCAAGATCTCGTGCATCTGAAGTCAAGGCGAAGATCAGCTGTTGGCTCAGGTTGGAGTTTCTTTCCATGATCTGCCTTCATGAAGATTGGGGGCATCATGTGACCTTGGAAGCTTTCCATGATATGAGTTGTTAGGTGGTCCATGCACAAGGACTCCTGTGGGACAGTCGAGACCTGTTGGATGGCTCAAGGATGTCCCATAAGGAATGACGCAAGAGCAGGGTTCTAAGGATGGATGCCTGAAGAGCCCAACTTGCATTTCAATTGTCTCCTAGCGACAAGGCAGGTTCAATCTGCTGGCTCTGGAGTAGCAACCAAGGGGGTTTAGTTGAAATGGACTCTCCTGAGGATGGGTCATAATTTGGGATTGTGTCCATGGAGATATTCAAATGGGGCAGTGGCTCCAGTGACCTGAAGTTTTCTCCTAACTGGAGGTTATGACACAGCTCCATAGAGCAAGATTCCCATGTGGAGACGAGATTTTTTCTGATAGGTAGCTCTGGAAACCCCCTTATGCTGGTATTGGAATCCAGGCCTCTGAGGAGAGATGCCTGAAAACAAAAGCAATGGATCCAATTAGGGCCTAGGTGCCTGTCTTGTTCAATATTCTTTTCTATGGATATCTGTCTAAGGTTCTGATTGGAGGTAGTGGCTCAGCTTGTGCCAGAGGGTCCCTGTATGTCCAGGACATTCTACACTATTGGGATGGCCTCAGAGATTTTGGATGATTCTCCTAATCTGTCAGGTTGTGCCAAATGAATGAGCAGAATTCCCTTGGAGAGGGCAGGCACAGTCCTGAGGTGTGGCTCCATGGGGCCCAGCCTTTAGAATGTGTGGGTGAGGACAATGGAGACAGAAGTCTGAAAACATAAACTAGGCTTAGGTTTGGGGACATAGGTATGGCAGGCCCGATCTACAGACCTTGAGAATTTTGGGGGCTCTGAACAAAGGGCAAGTGTGTGGCGCTTTTTCAGGTTTTTGTCTCCGGATTTTGTGTCAATGGTGGCCGTGGAATGTCAGGCTGGCCTCATCGACCATGGACGAGTATTTCTCTCTGTGGATTTGGCCAGATTCCAAGTGTTTGGGGTCATTCTTTGGATGGTAGGAGTCCTTACTTTTTTTTTTTTTTCTTTATCTTGTTTTTTTTTTTTTTTTTTTTTTACCTTATGTGTCCCACCAAAGAGGGATTCCAGAAAAGAGCTCTGAATAAGGTTGACTAGACTTCTCAAGCTCTGGCTAGGATTGGGGGAGTAGGGACATGGCAAGTCCCATATGCAGGCTCTTGGTCCAGCCCCGGAGAGGCTTTACTTGAGGCCAGGGTTCATGCTTAGGGTCCTAATGTGTGTTTGTGCCCATCGCAGCCCTCAAGCATGTCTGAGGCCAAATGGGCCATGCTGGGTTCTCATATACTGAACGTTGGACAACATGCCAACCACAAGGTTTCTGGTCATGGGGAAGGTGAAGTTCTGATTTCTGCATCACGTACATCACTTAGTTGTGAGTGGAGATAATGTCTAGGTTCTGAAGCCTGAAGACCAAGGTTGGGAAGAGATGATGACCTAAGGCCATGGCATGCTCGATGTGTTCAGTGTGAGGCCAGGTGTCTGGGTGTCGGTCACGAGGTCTGGGATCAGGCTGTGTCAGACAGGGCATTAGTGCCCAGGCTAGACTGTATAATTGGGGTACAGTCTAGAGAATTGCAGGTTGATCCTCATTTGATGTTTCTGGGTAGACTCCTAGGGCAAAGTCTCTCTTCTGGAGGGCAGGCAGAGTGCTGCATTTTGTCTCCAGAATTCCCAAAGTGGAAGGCTTGTGGGCCAGGAGTGTGAGGACGGAAGTCTGAGAACGTGAGCTGGCTTAGGTTTTGGGGCGAGGGCAAGGCAGGCACACTCTGCAGAGCTGAATTGAGATCTCATGCATCTGAAGTCAGGGCGAGGATCAGACGGGAGTTTCTGTCCATGATGTCCTCTACCTGAAGGTGGAGGCATCACGAGGCCATGGAGGTTTTCCCACGGTGCGAGTGTGTGATGCTGCAAACCACAAGGATTCCTTCTGCAGGACAGTTGAGACCTGTTGAATGGATCAAGGACACCCCATTAGGAATTTCTTCAGAGCAGAGTTCTAACAACGGATACCTGGGCAACGAACTCGCATTCCAATTGTCTCCTAGTGACAAAGCAGGTTTGATTTGCTGGCACTGGGTGAGCAACCGCCAGGTTTGAGTTGAAATGGACTCTCCTGAGGATGGGTTATAATGTGGGATTGTGTCCATTGAGACATTGGAATGGGGCGGTGGCTCCAGTGACGTGAAATTTTCTCCTAACTGGAAGTTTTGACACAGTTCCATAAAGCATGATTCCCATGTGGCATGCGATTTGTTGTGATTGGTAGCTCCAGAAACAGCCATGTGCTGGTATTGGAATCCAGGCCTCTGAGGAGAGATACGTGAAAACAAAAGCAATGGATCCGTTTAGGGCCTAGGTGCCTGTCCTGTTCAATCTTCTTTTCTATGGATATCTATCTACAGGTCTGATTGGAGGTAGTGGCTCAGCTTGTGGCAGATGGTCCCTGTTTGTCCCGGACATCCTACAATATTGGGGTGGCCTCGGGGACTTCGGATGTTTCTCCTAATCTGTCAGGTTGTGCCAAAGGAATGAGCAGAATTCCCATGGAGAGGGCAGGCACAGTCCTGAGGTGTGGCTCCATGGGGCCAAGCATTGAGGGTGTGTGGGCCAGGACAATGGAGACAGAAGTCTGAAAACACAAACTTGGCTTAGGTTTGGGGACATAGGTATGGCAGGCCCGATCTACAGACCGTGAGAATTTTTCAGGCTTTGAACAAAGGGCGAGTGTGTGGCGCTTTTTCAGGCTTTTGTCTCCGGATTTTGTGTCAATGGTGGCCGTGGAATGTCAGGATGGCCTCATCAGCCATGGACGAGTATTTCTCTCTGTGAATTTGGCCCAATTCCAAGTGTTTGCGGTCATTCTTTGGACGGTAGGAGTCCTTTCTCTATTTTTTTTTTAACCTCATGTGTCCCACCAAGGAGGGATTCTAGAGAAGAGATCTGAGTAGGGGTGACTAGACTTCTCAAGCACTGGTTAAGGCTTGGGGAGTAGGGGCATGGTAATCTCCATATGTGGGCTCTTGGTCCATCCCTGGAGAGGCTTTACTTGAGGCCAGGGATCATGCTTAGGATCCTAATGTGTGTTTGTGCCCATCGCAGCCCTCAAGCATGTCTGGGGCCTCATGGGCCATGCTGGTTTCTCCTACACTGCACGTTGGACAACATGCCAACCACAGGGTTTCTGGTCATGGGGAAGGAGGAGTTCTGATTTCTGCATCACGTACACGGCATGGCAGTGAGTAGAGATAAGGTCTAGATTCTGACGCCTGAAAACCGAGGTTGGTAAGAGATGACAACCTAAGGCCATGGTGGGTCCAATGCACTTAGTGTGCGGCCAGATGTCTGTGTCCATCATGAGGTCTGGGCTCAGGCTGTGTCAGGCAGGGCATTAGTCCCCAGGCTAGACTGTATAATTGGGGTACAGACGAGTGATGTGAAGGTTGGTCCTCATTTGGGGTTTCTGGTTGGCCCCATAGGGCAAAGATTTTCTTCTGGAGGGCAGGCAGAGTGCTGCATTCTGGCTCCAAAATTGCCAACTTCAGGGCTTGTGGGCCAGGTGTTTTAGGACAGAAGTCTGAGAACACAAGTTCAGCTTTGAATTCGCAGCGGTGACATGGCAGGCACACTCTACAGACCTGAAATGAGATCTCGTGCATCTGAAGTCAGGGCGAGGATCAGATGTTGGCTTAGGTTGGAGTTTCTGTACATGATGTCCCCTTCATGAAGGTGGGGGGGGCATCAGGAAACCATGGTAGATTTCCAACTTTGTGAGTGTGTGATGCTCCAAACCACAAGGATTCCGTCAGCGGGACAGTCACGACCTTTTGGATGGATCAAGGACGTCCCATAAGAAATGCTCCAAAGCACAGTTCTAATGATGGATGCCTGGGCAGTCCAACTTGCATTCCAGTTGTGTCCTAGTGAAAAGGAGGATTTGATCTGCTGTCACTGGGGGAACAACCGAGGGGGCTGAATTGAAATGGAATCTCATGAGGATCAGTCGATGTGGATTTGTGTCCATGGATCCCTTGGAATGGGGCAGTGGCTCTGTTGCCCTGAAGAATTCTCCTAACCTGAGGTTTTGATGCAGCTCCAAAGAGCAAGTTTCCCATGTAGAGACGAGATTTGTTCTGAAACCCCCTCAACCTGGTATTGGAAACCAAGCATCTGGGGAACAATGCCTGGAATCCAAAGCAATGGATCTGATTACGGTCTAGGGGCCTGTCCTTTTCAATATTCTCCTCTGAGTGTCTCTGTCTAAGATTCAGAATGGAGGTCACTGCTCAGCTTGTGTCAGATCACCCATGTTTGTTGGGGGAGGCCAACACTATTGGACTGATCTTGGGAATTGGAGGTTTCTCCTAATCTGTAAGGTTGTGGCAAATGAAACGGGCAGAGTTCCCTTGGAGAGCACTGGCACAGTCCTTAGGTGTGACACCACCTTTCTGGGTGTCATCCAGGAGGTCCAGGCTCAGGCTGTGTCAGACAGGGCATTAGTGCCAAGCTTAGACTGTATAATTGGAGTAAAGTTGAGTGGCATGCAGGTTGATCCTCATTTGGCGTTTCTGGGTAGCCCCAGGGGCAACGTTTTTCTTCTGGAGGGAAGGAAGATTGCTGCATTGTGGCGACGGAATTCTCACACTGGAGGGCTTGTGGGCCAGAATTGTGAGGAAGGAAGTGTGAGAACACAAGCTAGGCTTAGGTTTTGGGTCAAGATCATGGCAGGCACACTCTGTAGAGCTAAATCTAAATCTCATGCATCTGAAGTCAGGGCGAGGATCAGACGTAGGCTCAGGTTGAAGTTTCTGTTCAGGATGGCCCCTTCATGATGGTGGGGGGCATCATGGGGCTATGGAGACTTTCCCACTATTGGCATTGTATGTTGCTCCAATCGGCAAGGATTCCTTCTACAGGACAGTCGAGACCGGTCATATTGTTCCAGGACGTCCCATGCGGAACCACGGCAGTGCAGGGTTCTAAGGATGGATTCCTGGAGTGCCCGCCTCACATTCCTATTGTCTCCTAGTGACAAGGCAGGTTCGATCTGCTTCTTTTGGGGAGCAACCAAAGGGGATGTGTTGAAATGGACTCGCCTGTGGATGGGTAATAATGTGGGTTTGTGTCCATGGAGACCTTGGAATGGGGTGTTGGCTGCTGGGACCTGAAGGTTTCCTTTAACTGGAGGTTGTGACACAGCTCCAAAATGCATGTTTCCCATGTGGAAATGAGATTTGTTCAGACTGGTACCTCCAGAAGAACACATATGCTGGTATTGGAAACCAGGCCTCTGAGGAGAGATGCCTGGAATCAAAAGCAATGGATCTGATTAGGGCCTAGGTGCCTGTCCGGTTCAATCTTCTTCTCTGGGGTTATCTGTCTATGGGTCTGAGTTGAGGTAGTTGCTCATCTTGGGACAGATCACCCTGTTTGCCCTGAGTGGCCAACACTATTGGGATGGCCTCAGGGACGTTGGAGTGTTCTCCTAATCTTTAGGGTTGTGGCCAATGGAATGGGCAGAATTTGCTTGGAGAATGCAGGCACAGTCCTGAGGCATGGCTCCAGGGGCCCCAGGCTGGAGGGTGTGTGGGCCAGGACAGTGGGGACAGAAATCTGAAAACCCAAACTCAGCTTAGGTTTGGGGACGTAGGTATGACAGGCCTGATCTATAGACCGTGAGGAGAATTTTTCAGGCTATGAACAAAGGGCAAGTGTGAGGCATATCTCCAGGCTTTTGTCTCTAGATTTTGTGTCAATGGTGGCCATGGAATGACGGGATGGCCTCTTTGGCCATGGATGATTCTTTCTCTTTTAAGATTTGGTCAGATCCCAAGTTTTGGGGCTCATTCAGGGGATGGAGGAGACCCTTCGATATTTTTTTCCTCAGGGGTTCCAGAGCAGAGACCTGAATAGGGGTGACTAGACCTCTCAACCTCTCATTAATATTGGGGGACTAGGGATGGCAATGCGGGTTCTTGGTCCAGATCCTGAGAGGCTTTACTTGAGGACAGGGCTCACACTGAGGGTCCCAATGTGTTTGTGCCCATTGCGGTTCTCAAGCATGGGGACTCATGGGCTACACTGGATTCTCCTACACTGGACGTTGGAAAACATGCCAACCACAAGGTTTCTTGCCTTGAGGAAGAAGGAGTTTCATTTCTGCATCACGTTCACCCCTGGGTAGTGAGTATATATAAGGTCTAGGTTCTGAAACCTGAAAACCAAGGTTGGGAAGAGATGATGACCTAAAGCCATGGCGGGTCTGATGTGCTCAGTGTACAGCCAGCTGTCTGGGTGTTGGTTGGGAATTCAGACCTCAGGCTGTGCAAGACAGGGCATTAACGCCGAAGCGAAACTGTATAATTGGGGTAGAGTCAAGTGGCATGCAGGTTGATCCTCATTTGGTGTTTCTGGTTAGCCCCATAGGACAACGTTTCTCTCCTGGAGGGCAGTCAGAGTGCTGCATTGTGTCTCTCCAGAATTCCATAACTGGAGGGCTGGTGGGCTCGGAGTGTGAGGACGAAGTCTGAGAACAATAGCTAGGTTTTGCTTCGGGGCGGGGTTTCGGCAGGCACACTCTGCAGAGTTGAATCAAGATTTCGTGCATCTGAAGTCAGGGCGAGGATTAGACGTTGGCTCAGGTTGGAGTTTCTGTCCAAGATGGCTCTTTCATGAAGGGGACGGTGCACCACGAGGCCACAGAGCTTTTCCCATGATGGGAGTTGTGAGGTGCTCCAAAGCGCAAGGATTCCGTCTGCAGGACAGCTGTGACCTGTTGGATGGCTCCAGGACGTCCCATATGGAATTACTTCAGAGTAGTTTTCTACAGATGGATGCCTAGCCAGCCCGCCTCACATTCCAATTGTCTCCTAGTGACAAGATAGGTTCGATCTGCTGGCTCTAGGGGAGCACCCAAGGGCACTGAGTTGAAATAGACTCTCCTGCAGATGGGTCCTAATGTGGGATTGTGTCCATGGAGACCTTGGAATGAGGTGGTGGCACCGGGGCCCTGAAGGATTTTCCTAGCCGGAGGTTATGACACAGCTTGAAAGAGCACGTTTCCCATGTGGAGAAGACATTTGTTCTGACTGATGACTCAGGAAACCCCCATATGGTGGTATTGAAAACCAGGCCTCTGAGGTTCTGACATAGCTCCACGAGCAAGTTTCCAATGTGCAGACAAGACTTGCTCTGAAGGGGCCTCTGGAAACCCCATAGGCTGGTATTGGAAAGCAGGCCTCTGAGAAGAGATGCCTGGAAACCAAAGCAATGGATCTGATTAGGGCCTAGGGGCCTGTCCAGTTCAATGTTCTTCTCTGGGGACATCTGTCTCCGAGTTGGTGTGGAGCTAGTTGCTCAGCTAGAGTCAGATCACCCCTGTTTGTTCCAAGCGGCCTACAATATTGGTATGGTCCCAGGGACATTGGAGATTTCTCCTGATTTATATGGTTGTGGCCAATGGAATATGAAGAATTCCCTTTGAGAGGGAAGGAACAATCCTGAGGTGTGGTTCCAGGGGCCCTAGCCTGGAGGGTGTGTGTTTTCAGACAACTGTCCAAACAGCCCAGGCCTACACAACCTACAGGCTCAGGCCCCTGGAGCCAAACCTGAGGACTGTACTTGCCCTCTCCAAGGGAATTGTGTGTGCCCATTTCAATGGCCACAACCCTTCTAATAGGATAAACCTCCAAAGTCCCTGATCCATCTCAATAGTGGTGACTTCCCAGGAAAAACAGGGGCAATCTGAGCCCAACTGAGCATCTACCTGCACTCAGACCCATAGACAGATGTCCCCAGAGGTAAAAAGGAAAGAACAGGCCCCTAGGCACTAATCAGATCCATTGCTTTGGTTTCCAGGCATCTCTCCTCAGAGGCCTGGATTTCAAAAGCAGCATATAGCTGTTTCTTGACCCACACATCAGAAAACATCTCATCTACACATGGGAAACTTGCACGTTGGGCTGTGTCAAAGCCTCTGTTAAGGAGAACCCTTTAGGGCCCCAGTGCCTCCGCTTCATTCCAAGGTCTCCATAGACACAAAAGCACATTAGACCCATCCCCAGGGGTGTCCATTTCAACTCAGCGTCCTCGGTTGCTCCCCACAGATCCAGGAGATCTAACCTGTCTTGTTGCTAGGAGATAATTGGAATGCGAGGTGGGCTACCCATCCATCCATCCTTAGAACCCTGCTCAGAATCATTGGCCTGGATCCAAACGACAGGTCTCAATTGTCCTGCAGAAGACTCTCTGCAGTTTGGAGCTTCTCACAACTCCCATCGTGGGAAAACCCCCATGGCCTCGTGATGCCCCCCAATTCATGAAGGGGCCATCAGGGACAGAAACTCCAACCTGAGCGATCGGCTGATCCTCGCCCTGACTTCAGATGCACGAGATCTAGATTCAGGTCTGTAGATTGTGCGTGCTATGGCCTCACCCAGAAACCTAAGCCTAGCTTGTGTTCTCAAACTTTTGTCGTCAGACTACTGGCCCACAAGCCTTCCAGTTTGGCAATCCAGAACTACAATGCAGCACTCTGCCGGCCCTCCAGAAGAAAAACATTGTCTGCTGGGGCAACCCAGTAACCCCAAATGAGGATCAAACTGCACCGACCTTGGCTGTACCCCAAATACATAGGCTGACCAGGGCACTAATGCCCTTTCTGAGACAGCCTGAGCCTGGACCCCCTGGCCCCTCCCAGACAGCTGGCCGCACACTGAGCACATCGAGCCGCCATGGCCTTAGGTCATCATCTCTTCCCACCCTCGGTTTTCAGGTTTCAGAACCTAGACCTTATCTCCAATCACTGCCCAGGGTTGAAGGTGATGCAGAAATCAGAACTCCTTCCCCATGGCAAGAAACCTTGTGGTTGGCATGTTGTCCAACGTTCAGTGTAGTTGAAACCAGTGTGGCCCATGAGGCCCCGCCCATGCTCGCGGGACACATTGGTCACAAACACACATTGTGACCCTCAGGCCGAGCCCAATCCTCAAGTAAGGCCACTCAGTGGCTGGATGAAGAGATATCATATTGGGCTTGCCATGCCCCTAGGCCCCAATTTTTAACCATAGTTTGGGTTGTCCCTTCAGTCTTCCCCACGGCTTTGCTTTGGAATTCCTCTTTTGGTGGGACACCTGAGGTAACAAAACTGAAATGAGTCCTCCCATCCCACAGATTGACGAAAAGCAATTGGGAATCAGGCCAAATCGTCAGAGAGGAAGATTCGTCCATGGCCATGAGGCCGCCCCGACATTCCACGGCCATCGCTGATACAAAATTCAGAGACAAAAGCCTGAGCAAGCGCCTCAGACTCGCACTTCCTTCATATCCTGAAGATTTCTTCTCATGGTTTGTCGATCGGGCCTGCCATACCTACGTCCCCAAACCTAAGCTGAGTTTGTGTTTTCAGACTTCTGTCCTCAAAGTCTTGGGCCACACACCCTCCAGGCTGGGCCCCTGGAGCCACACATTAGGACTGTGCCTACCAATCCATGGGAATTCTGCCCATTCCATGGTCCAAAATCGTACAAATTAGGAGAAACCTCCAAAGTCCCTGAGGCCATCCCAATAGTGTAGGTTGCCTGGAACAAACAAGGGCTATCTGACACCAGCTGATAATCGACCTCTACTCATACCATAGATGGATGTCCCCAGAGAAGAAGATTGAACCAGACAGGACCCTAGGCCATAATAGGATCCATTGCTTTGGGTTACAGGCATGTGTCCTCAAAAGCCTGATTCCAATACGAGCATAGGGGTTTTCCTGAGGCACCCATCAGAACTCATCTCGTCTCCACAAGGAAACCTGTGCATGGGAGCCATGTCCAAAGCTTAGGAGAGTACTTCAGGGTCCCGGTGCCACCGCCCCATTCCAAGGCCCTCATGGACACAAAAACACATTAGGACCCATCCTCAGGAAAGTCCATTTCAACTCAGCCACCCCGGTTGCTCCCGCAGAGCCATCAGATCTAAACTGTCTTGGTGCTAGGTGACAATTGGAATGCGAGGCGGGCTTCCCAGGCATCCATCCGCGAACGGTGCTCTGGAGTCATTCCATATGGGATGTCCTGGAGCTGTCCAACAGGTCTCAATTGTCCCGCAGAAGGAATCCATGAAGGGGGCATCCCACAACTCCCAACGTGGGAAAACCTCAATGGCCTCGAGATTCCGCTCCCTTCATGAAGCGGCCGTCATGCTCAGAAACTCCAACCTGAGCCAACGTCTGATCCTCGCCCTGACTTCAGATGCATGAGATATTGGTTCAGATCTGCAGGGGGTACCTGCCGTGCCCTCGCCCTGAAACCCAAGTCTAGCTTGTCTTCTCAGACTTCCGTCCTCACACTCCTTGCCCCAAAGCCCTCAAGTTTGGCAATTCCGGACCCACAATGCAGCACTCTGCCTGCCCTCTAGAAAAAAAATGATTGCCTCATGAGCTGCCCAGGCACCTTAAATGAGGGTAAACCTACACAGCACTCGACTTTACCCAAATTATATAGTCTAACCTGGGCACTAATGCACTGTCGAACACAACCTGAGCCCGGACCTCCTGACCAACACCCAGAAAGCTGACCGCACACTGAGCACATAAAACCCGCCATGGCCTTAGGTCATCATCTCTTCCCTACCTCAGTTTTCAGGCTTCAGAACCGAGACCTTATCTCCAATCACTTCCCAGGGGTGAGTGTGATGCAGAAATCAGAACTCCTCCTTACCCATGGCAAGAACCCTTGTGGTTGGCACTTTGTCCAACGTTCAGTGTAGGAGAAACCAGCATTCACCCTGAGGCCCCGCCCATTCTTGAATGCGACGAGGGCATACACACGCATTGTGACCCTCAGCATGAGTCCTTTCCTCTAGTAAGTCCTCTCAGTTGCTGGAACATTAGATGTCATAATGGGCTTGACATGTCCCTAGGCCCCAATTTTTAACCAAATTTCTGATGGTCCAGTCGCCCCTCCCCAGGGCTCTACTCTGGAATCCCTCATTTGTTGGGACACCTGAGGGTAAAAAAGAAAAAAATAAGAATAAAAAAAAAAAAACAGACTTCTTCCAGCCCACAGAATGACCCCAAACTCTTTGGACGGGGCCAAACCACCAGATAGTAAGACTCGTCCATTTCCCATGAAGTCATCCAGAAATTCCACGACCATGAGTGACACGATATCCAGAGACAAAAATTTGAGCAGGAGCCTCACACTCGCCCTTCTTTCAAATCCCGAAGAGTTCTCCTCATGGTCTGTAGATCAGTCCTGCCATACCTATGACCCGAAACATAAGCCGAGTTTGTGTTTTCAGACAACTGTCCAAACAGCCCTGGCCTACGAAACCTACAGGCTCAGGACCCTGGAGCCAAACCTGAGGACTGTACTTGCCCTCTCCAAGGGAATTGTGTGTGGCCATTCCAATGGCCACAACCCTTTTAATAGGATAAACCTCCATCTCAATAGTGGTGGCTTCCCAGGAAAAACAGGGGCAATCTGAGCCCAACTGAGCACCTACCTGCACTCAGACCCATAGACAGATGTCCCCAGAGGTAAAAAGGAAAGAACAGGCCCCTAGGCACTAATCAGATCCATTGCTTTGGTTTCCAGGCATCTCTCCTCAGAGGCCTGGATTTCAAAAGCAGCATATAGCTGTTTCTTCACTCACCCATCAGAAATCATCTCATCTACACATGGGAAACTTGCACGTTGGAGCTGTGCCAAAGCCTCTGTTTAGGAGAACCCTTTAGGGCCCCAGTGCCACCGCTTCATTCCAACGTCTCCATAGACTTAAAAGCACGCTGGACCCATCCCCAGGGGTGTCCATTTCAACTCAGCGTCCTCGGTTGCTCCCACAGATCCAGGAGATCTAACCTGTCTTGTTGCTAGGAGACAATTGGAATGCGAGGTGGGCTACCCAGCCATCCATCCTTAGAACCCTGCTCAGAATCATTGGCCTGGAGCCAAACAACTGGTCTCAATTGTCCGGCAGAAGACTCTCTGCAGTTTGGAGCTTCTCACAACTCCCATCGTGGGAAAACACCCATGGCCTCGTGATGCCCCCCCCCATTCATGAAGGAGCCATCAGAGACAGAAACTCCAACCTGAGCGATCGTCTGATCCTCGCGCTGACTTCAGATGCACGAGACCTCGATTCAGGTCTGTAGATTGTGCGTGCCATGGCCTCACCCAGAAACCTAAGCTTAGCTTGTGTTCTCAGACTTTTGTCGTCAGACAACTGGCCCACAAGCCCTCCAGTTTGGCAATCCAGAACTGCAATGCAGCGCTCTGCCGGCTCTGCAGAAGAAAAACATTGTCTTCTGGGGCTACCCAGTAACCCCAAATGAGGATCAACCTGCACCGACCTTGGCTGTACCCCAAATACATAGGCTGACCAGGGCACTAATGCCCTTTCTGACACAGCCTGAGCCTGGACCCCCTGGCCCCTCCCAGACAGCTGGCCGCACACTGAGCACATCGAGCTGTCATGGCCTTAGGTCGTCATTTCTTCCCCACCTCGGTTTTCAGGTTTCAGAACCTAGACCTTATCTCCAATCACTGCCCAGGGTTGAAGGTGATGCAGAAAACAGAACTCCTTCCCCATGGCAAGAAACCTTGTGGTTGGCATGTTGTCCAACGTTAAGTGTAGTTGAAACCAGTGTGGCCCATGAGGCCCCGCCTATGCTCGCGGGCCACATTGGTCACAAACACACATTGTGACGCTCAGGCTGAGCCCAGTCCTCTAGTAAGGCCACTCAGTGGCTGGATGAAGAGATAGCATATTGGGCTTGCCATGCCCCTAGGCCCCAATTTTTAACCATAGTTCGGGTTGTCCCTTCAGTCTTCCCCACGGCTTGGCTTTGGAATTCCTCTTTTGGTGGGACACCTGAGGTAACAAAACTGAAATGAGTCTTCCCATCCCACAGATTGACGAAAAGCAATTGCAAATCGGGACAAATCCTCAGAGAGGAAGATTCGCCCATGGCCCATGAGGCCTCCCCGACATTCCACGGCCATCACTTATACAAAATCCAGAGACAAAAGTTTGAGCAAGCACCTCAGACTCGCACTTCCTTCATATCCTGAAGAGTTCTTCTCATGGTTTGTCGATCGGGCCTGCCTTACCTACGTCCCCAAACCTAAGCTGAGTTTGTGTTTTCAGACTTCTGTCCTCAAAGTCTTGGGCCACACACCCTCCAGGCTGGGCCCCTGGAGCCACACATTAGGACTGTGCCTACCAATCCATGGGAATTCTGCCCATTCCATGGTCCAAAATCGTACAAATTAGGAGAAACCTCCAAAGTCCCTGAGGCCATCCCAATAGTGTAGGTTGCCTGGAACAAACAAGGGCTATCTGACACCAGCTGATAATCGACCTCCACTCATACCATAGATGGATGTCCCCAGAGAAGAAGATTGAACCAGACAGGACCCTAGGCCATAATAGGATCCATTGCTTTGGGTTACAGGCATGTGTCCTCAAAAGCCTGATTCCAATACGAGCATAGGGGTTTTCCTGAGGCACCCATCAGAACTCATCTCGTCTCCACAAGGAAACCTGTGCATGGGAGCCATGTCCAAAGCTTAGGAGAGTACTTCAGGGTCCCGGTGCCACCGCCCCATTCCAAGGCCCTCATGGACACAAAAACACATTAGGACCCATCCTCAGGAAAGTCCATTTCAACTCAGCCACCCCGGTTGCTCCCGCAGAGCCATCAGATCTAAACTGTCTTGGTGCTAGGTGACAATTGGAATGCGAGGCGGGCTTCCCAGGCATCCATCCGCGAACGGTGCTCTGGAGTCATTCCATATGGGATGTCCTGGAGCTGTCCAACAGGTCTCAATTGTCCCGCAGAAGGAATCCATGAAGGGGGCATCCCACAACTCCCAACGTGGGAAAACCTCAATGGCCTCGAGATTCCGCTCCCTTCATGAAGCGGCCGTCATGCTCAGAAACTCCAACCTGAGCCAACGTCTGATCCTCGCCCTGACTTCAGATGCATGAGATATTGGTTCAGATCTGCAGGGGGTACATGCCGTGCCCTCGCCCTGAAACCCAAGTCTAGCTTGTCTTCTCAGACTTCCATCCTCACACTCCTTGCCCCAAAGCCCTCAAGTTTGGCAATTCCGGACCCACAATGCAGCACTCTGCCAGCCCTCTAGAAAAAAAATGATTGCCTCATGAGCTGCCCAGGCACCTTAAATGAGGGTAAACCTACACAGCACTCGACTTTACCCAAATTATATAGTCTAACCTGGGCACTAATGCACTGTCGAACACAACCTGAGCCCGGACCTCCTGACCAACACCCAGAAAGCTGACCGCACACTGAGCACATAAAACCCGCCATGGCCTTAGGTCATCATCTCTTCCCTACCTCAGTTTTCAGGCTTCAGAACCGAGACCTTATCTCCAATCACTGCCTAAGGGTGAGTGTGATGCAGAAATCAGAACTCCTCCTAATCCATGGCAAGAACCCTTGTGGTTGGCACGTTGTCCAACGTTCAGTGTAGGAGAAACCAGCATTCACCCTGAGGCCCCGCCCATTCTTGAATGCGACGAGGGCATACACACGCATTGTGACCCTCAGCATGAGTCCTTTCCTCTAGTAAGTCCTCTCAGTTGCTGGAACATTAGATGTCATAATGGGCTTGACATGTCCCTAGGCCCCAATTTTTAACCAAATTTCTGATGGTCCAGTCGCCCCTCCCCAGGGCTCTACTCTGGAATCCCTCATTTGTTGGGACACCTGAGGGTAAAAAAGAAAAAAACAAGAATAAAAAAAAAAAAAAACAGACTTCTTCCAGCCCACAGAATGACCCCAAACTCTTTGGACGGGGCCAAACCACCAGATAGTAAGACTCGTCCATTTCCCATGAAGTCATCCAGAAATTCCACGACCATGAGTGACACGATATCCAGAGACAAAAATTTGAGCAGGAGCCTCACACTCGCCCTTCTTTCAAATCCCGAAGAGTTCTCCTCATGGTCTGTAGATCAGTCCTGCCATACCTATGACCCGAAACATAAGCCGAGTTTGTGTTTTCAGACAACTGTCCAAACAGCCCTGGCCTACGAAACCTACAGGCTCAGGACCCTGGAGCCAAACCTGAGGACTGTACTTGCCCTCTCCAAGGGAATTGTGTGTGGCCATTCCAATGGCCACATCCCTTTTAATAGGATAAACCTCCATCTCAATAGTGGTGGCTTCCCAGGAAAAACAGGGGCAATCTGAGCCCAACTGAGCACCTACCTGCACTCAGACCCATAGACAGATGTCCCCAGAGGTAAAAAGGAAAGAACAGGCCCCTAGGCACTAATCAGATCCATTGCTTTGGTTTCCAGGCATCTCTCCTCAGAGGCCTGGATTTCAAAAGCAGCATATAGCTGTTTCTTCACTCACCCATCAGAAAACATCTCATCTACACATGGGAAACTTGCACGTTGGAGCTGTGCCAAAGCCTCTGTTTAGGAGAACCCTTTAGGGCCCCAGTGCCACCGCTTCATTCCAACGTCCCATAGACTTAAAAGCACGTTAGGACCCATCCCCAGGGGTGTCCATTTCAACTCAGCGTCCTCGGTTGCTCCCCACAGATCCAGGAGATCTAACCTGTCTTGTTGCTAGGAGACAATTGGAATGCGAGGTGGGCTACCCAGCCATCCATCCTTAGAACCCTGCTCAGAATCATTGGCCTGGAGCCAAACAACTGGTCTCAATTGTCCGGCAGAAGACTCTCTGCAGTTTGGAGCTTCTCACAACTCCCATCGTGGGAAAACACCCATGGCCTCGTGATGCCCCCCCCCATTCATGAAGGAGCCATCAGAGACAGAAACTCCAACCTGAGCGATCGTCTGATCCTCGCGCTGACTTCAGATGCACGAGACCTCGATTCAGGTCTGTAGATTGTGCGTGCCATGGCCTCACCCAGAAACCTAAGCTTAGCTTGTGTTCTCAGACTTTTGTCGTCAGACAACTGGCCCACAAGCCCTCCAGTTTGGCAATCCAGAACTGCAATGCAGCGCTCTGCCGGCTCTGCAGAAGAAAAACATTGTCTTCTGGGGCTACCCAGTAACCCCAAATGAGGATCAACCTGCACCGACCTTGGCTGTACCCCAAATACATAGGCTGACCAGGGCACTAATGCCCTTTCTGACACAGCCTGAGCCTGGACCCCCTGGCCCCTCCCAGACAGCTGGCCGCACACTGAGCACATCGAGCTGTCATGGCCTTAGGTCGTCATTTCTTCCCCACCTCGGTTTTCAGGTTTCAGAACCTAGACCTTATCTCCAATCACTGCCCAGGGTTGAAGGTGATGCAGAAAACAGAACTCCTTCCCCATGGCAAGAAACCTTGTGGTTGGCATGTTGTCCAACGTTAAGTGTAGTTGAAACCAGTGTGGCCCATGAGGCCCCGCCTATGCTCGCGGGCCACATTGGTCACAAACACACATTGTGACGCTCAGGCTGAGCCCAGTCCTCTAGTAAGGCCACTCAGTGGCTGGATGAAGAGATAGCATATTGGGCTTGCCATGCCCCTAGGCCCCAATTTTTAACCATAGTTCGGGTTGTCCCTTCAGTCTTCCCCACGGCTTGGCTTTGGAATTCCTCTTTTGGTGGGACACCTGAGGTAACAAAACTGAAATGAGTCCTCCCATCCCACAGATTGACGAAAAGCAATTGCAAATCGGGACAAATCCTCAGAGAGGAAGATTCGCCCATGGCCCATGAGGCCTCCCCGACATTCCACGGCCATCACTTATACAAAATCCAGAGACAAAAGTTTGAGCAAGCACCTCAGACTCGCACTTTCTTCGTATCCTGAAGAGTTCTTCTCATGGAATGTCGAACGGGCCTGCAATACATACGTCCCCAAACCTAAGCTGAGTTTGTGTTTTCAGACTTCTGTCCTCAAAGTCTTGGGCCACACACCCTCCAGGCTGGGCCCCTGGAGCCACACATTCGACTGTGCCTACCAATCCATGGGAATTCTGCCCATTCCATGGTCCAAAATCGTACAAATTAGGAGAAACCTCCAAACCCTGAGGCCATCCCAATAGATTTGGTCGCCCGGAACAAACAAGGGCTGTCTGACACCAGCTGATAATCGACCTCCACTCATACCATAGATGGATGTCCCCGGAGAAGAAGATTGAACCAGACAGGACCCTAGACCATAATAGGATCCATTGCTTTGTGTTACAGGCATGTGTCCTCAAAAGTCTGATTCGAATACGAGCATAGGGGTTTTCCTGTGGCACCCATCAGAACTCATCTCGTCTCCACAATGAAGCCTGTGCATGGGAGCCATGTCCAAAGCTTAGGAGATTACTTCAGGGTCCCGGTGCCACCGCCCCATTCCAAGGCCCTCATGGACACAAAAACACATTAGGACCCATCCTCAGGAAAGTCCATTTCAACTCAGCCACCCCGGTTGCTCCCGCAGAGCCATCAGATCTAAACTGTCTTGTTGCTAGGAGACAATTGGAATGCGAGGCGGGCTTCCCAGGCATCCATCCGCGAACGGTGCTCTGGAGTCATTCCATATGGGATGTCCTGGAGCTGTCCAACAGGTCTCAATTGTCCCGCAGAAGGAATCCTTGAAGGGGGCATCCCACAACTCCCAACGTGGGAAACCTCAATGGCCTCGAGATTCCGCTCCCTTCATGAAGCGGCCGTCATGCTCAGAAACTCCAACCTGAGCCAACGTCTGATCCTCGCCCTGACTTCAGATGCATGAGATATTGGTTCAGATCTGCAGGGGGTACCTGCCGTGCCCTCGCCCTGAAACCCAAGTCTAGCTTGTCTTCTCAGACTTCCGTCCTCACACTCCTGGTCCCGAAGCTTTCAAGTTTGGCAATTCCGGACCCACAATGCAGCACTCTGCCTGCCCTCTAGAAAAAAAATTATCCTCATGAGTTGCCCAGGCACCTTAAATGAGGGTAAACCTAAACAGCACTCGACTTTACCCAAATTATATAGTCTAACCTGGGCACTAATGCACTGTCGAACACAACCTGAGCCCGGACCTCCTGACCAACACCCAGAAAGCTGACCGCACACTGAGCACATAAAACCCGCCATGGCCTTAGGTCATCATCTCTTCCCTACCTCAGTTTTCAGGCTTCAGAACCGAGACCTTATCTCCAATCACTGCCTAAGGGTGAGTGTGATGCAGAAATCAGAACTCCTCCTAATCCATGGCAAGAACCCTTGTGGTTGGCACGTTGTCCAACGTTCAGTGATATGAGAAACCAGCATTCACCCTGAGGCCCCGCCCATTCTTCAGTGCGACGAGGGCATACACACGCATTGTGACCCTCAGCACAAGTCCTGTCCTCTAGTAAGTCCTCTCAGTGGCTGGACCATT
The DNA here is from genome assembly GCF_964662115.1 of Mustela nivalis. Lineage (NCBI taxonomy): Eukaryota > Metazoa > Chordata > Mammalia > Carnivora > Mustelidae > Mustela > Mustela nivalis. The sequence goes on along the minus strand of NW_028136484.1, from coordinate 1,270,108 downwards.
AGATGTCATAATGGGCTTGACAATTCCCTAGGCCCCAATTTTTAACCAGATTTCTGATAGTCCAGTCGCCCCTCCCCAGGGCTCTACTCTGGAATCCCTCATTTGGTGGGACACCTGAGGTTAAAAAAGAAAAAAAAAAAAACAACAACAACAACAAAAAAAATGAACTTCTTCCAGCCCACAGAATGACCCCAAACTCTTTGGACTGGGCCAAACCACCAGAGAGTAAGACTCGTCCATTTCCCATGAAGTCACCCAGAAATTCCACGACCATGAATGACACGATATCCAGAGAGAAAAACTTGAGCAGGAGCCTCACACTCGCCCTTCTTTCAAATCCCGAAGAGTTCTCCTCATGGTCTGTAGATCAGTCCTGCCATACCTATGACCCGAAACATAAGCCGAGTATGTGTTTTCAGACAACTGTCCAAACAGCCCTGGCCTACACAACCTACAGGCTCAGGCCCCTGGAGCCAAACCTGAGGACTGTACTTGCCCTCTCCAAGGGAATTGTGTGTGCCCATTCCAATGGCCACAACCCTTCTAATAGGATAAACCACCAATGTCCCTGATCCATCTCAATAGTGGTGGCTTCCCAGGAAAAACAGGGGCAATCTGAGCCCAAGTGAGCACCTACCTGCACTCAGACCCATAGACAGATGTCCCCAGAGGTAAACAGGAAAGAACAGGCCCCTAGGCACTAATCAGATCCATTGCTTTGGTTTCCAGGCATCTCTCCTCAGAGGCCTGGATTTCAAAAGCAGCATATAGCTGTTTCTTCACTCACCCATCAGAAAACATCTCATCTACACATGGGAAACTTGCACGTTGGAGCTGTGTCAAAGCCTCTGTTTAGGAGAACCCTTTAGGGCCCCAGTGCCACCGCTTCATTCCAAGGTCTCCATAGACACAAAAGCACGTTAGGACCCATCCCCAGGGGTGTCCATTTCAACTCAGCGTCCTCGGTTGCTCCCACAGATCCAGGAGATCTAACCTGTCTTGTTGCTAGGAGACAATTGGAATGCGAGGTGGGCTACCCAGCCATCCATCCTAGGAACCCTGCTCAGAATCATTGGCCTGGAGCCAAACAACAGGTCTAAATTGTCCTGCAGAAGACTCTCTGCAGTTTGGAGCTTCTCACAACTCCCATCGTGGGAAAACACCCATGGCCTCGTGATGCCCCCCCCACATTCATGAAGGAGCCATCAGGGACAGAAACTCCAACCTGAGCAATCGTCTGATCCTCGCCCTGACTTCAGATGCACGAGATCTCGATTCAGGTCTGTAGATTGTGCGTGCTATGGCCTCACCCAGAAACCTAAGCCTAGCTTGTGTTCTCAAACTTTTGTCGTCAGACTACTGGCCCACAAGCCCTCCAGTTTGGCAATCCAGAACTACAATGCAGCACTCTGCCGGCCCTCCAGAAGAAAAACATAGTCCTCTGGGGCTAAACAGTAACCCCAAATGAGGATCAACCTGCACCGACCTTGGCTGTACCCCAAATACATAGGCTGACCAGGGCACTAATGCCCTTTCTGACACAGCCTGAGCCTGGACCCCATGGCCCCTCCCAGACAGCTGGCCGCACACTGAGCACATCGAGCCGCCATGGCCTTAGGTCGTCATCTCTTCCCACCCTCGGTTTTCAGGTTTCAGAACCTAGACCTTATCTCCAATCACTGCCCAGGGTTGAAGGTGATGCAGAAATCAGAACTCCTTCCCCATGGCAAGAAACCTTGTGGTTGGCATGGTGTCCAACGTTCAATGTAGTTGAAACCAGTGTGGCCCATGAGGCCCCGCCCATGCTCGCGGGCCACATTGTTCACAAACACACATTGTGACCCTCAGAATGAGCCCAGTCCTCAAGTAAGGCCACTCAGTGGCTGGATGAAAAGATAGCATATTGGGCTTGCCATGCCCGTAGGCCCCAATTTTTAACCATAGTTCGGGTTGTCCCTTCAGTCTTCCCCATGGCTTTGCTTTGGAATTCCTCTTTTGGTGGGACACCTGAGGTAACAAACCTGAAAGGAGACCTCCCATCCCACAGATTGACGCAAAGCAATTGGGAATCGGGCCAAATCCTCAGAGAGGAAGATTCGTCCATGGCCCATGAGGCCTCCCTGACATTCCACGGCAGTTTCTGATACAAAATCCAGAGACAAAAGCCTGAGCAAACGCCTCAGACTCGCACTTTCTTCATATCCTGAAGAGATCTTCTCATGGTTTGTAGATCGGGCCTGCCATACCTACGTCCCCAAACCTAAGCTGAGTTTGTGTTTTCAGACTTCTGTCCTCAAAGTCTTGGGCCACACACCCTCCAGGCTGGGCGCCTGGAGCCACACATTCGGACTGTGCCTACCAATCCATGGGAATTCTGCCCACTCCATGGTCCAAAATCGTACAAATTAGGAGAAACCTCCAAATTCCCTGAGGCCATCCCAATAGTGTAGGTCGCCCGGAGGAAACAAGGGCTGTCTGACACCAGCTGATAATCGATCTCCACTCATACCATAGATGGGTGTTCCCAGAGAAGAAGATTGAACCAGACAGGACCCTAGGCCATAATAGGATCCATTGCTTTGTTTTACAGGCATGTCTCCTCAAAAGCCTGATTCCAATACGAGCATAGGGGTTTTCCTGAGGCACCCATCAGAACTCATCTCGTCTCCACAAGGAAACCTGTGCATGGGAGCTATGTCAAAAGCTTAGGAGAGTACTTCAGGGTCCCGGTGCCACCACCCCATTTCAAGGCCCTCATGGAAATAAAAACCCATTAGGACACATCCTCAGGAAAGTCCATTTCAACTCAGCCACCCCGGTTGCTCCCGCAGAGCCATCAGATCTAAACTGTCTTGTTGCTAGGAGACAATTGGAATGCGAGGCGGGCTTCCCAGGCTTCCATCCTCGAAGGGTGCTCTGGAGTCATTCCGTATGGGATGTCCTGGAGCTGTCCAGCAGGTCTCAATTGTTCCGCAGAAGGAATCCTTGAAGGGGGCATCCCACAACTCCCAACGTGGGAAAACCTCAATGGCCTTGAGATTCCGCTCCCTTCATGAAGCGGCCGTCATGCACAGAAACTTCAACCTGAGCCAACGTCTGATCCTCGCCTGAATTCAGATGCATGAGATATTGGTTCAGATCTGCAGGGGGTACCTGCCGTGCCCTCGCCCTGAAAGCCAAGTCTAGCTTGTCTTCTCAGACTTCCGTCCTCACACCCCTGGCCCCGAAGCCCTCAAGTTTGGCAATTCCGGACCCACAGTGCAGCACTGTGCCTGCCCTGTAGAAAAAAATTATTGCTTCATGAGCTGCCCAGGCATCTTAAATGAGAATAAACCTACACAGCACTCGACTCTACCCAAATTATATAGTTTAACGTGGGAACTAAACCACTGTCGGACACAACCTGAGCCCGGACCTCAGACCAACCCCCAGAAAGCTGACAGCACACTGAGCACATAAGACCCGCCATGGCCTTAGGTCATCATCTCTTCCCTACTTCAGTTTTCAGGCTTCAGAACCGAGACCTTATCGCCAATCACTGCCCAGGTTTGAGTGTGATGCAGAAATCAGAACTCCTCCTTACCCATGGCAAGAAACCTTGTGGTTGGCACATTGTCAACGGTCAGAGTAGAAGAAACCAGCATTCACCCCGAGGCCCCGCCCATTCTTGAGTGCGACGGGGTCATAAACACGCATTGTGACCCTCAGCATGAGTCTTCTCCTCTAGTAAGTCCTCTCAGTGGCTGGACCATTAGATGTCATAATGGGCTTGACTTGTCCCTAGGCCCTAATTTTTACCAGATTTCTGATTGTCCAGTCGCCCCTCCCCAGGGCTCTACTCTGGAATCCCTCATTTTGTGGGACACCTGAGGTTAAAAAAGAAAACAACAACAACAACAAAACGGACGTCTTCCATCCCACAGAATGACCCCAAACTCTTTGGACGGGGCCAAGCCACCAGAGAGTAAGACTCATCCATTTCCCATGAAGTCACCCAGAAATTTCACCACCGTGAGTGACACGATATCCAGAGACAAAAACGTGAGCAAGAGCCTCACACTCGCTCTTTTTTCAAATCCCGAAGAGTTCTCCTCATGGTCTGTAGATCAGTCCTGCCATAACTATGACCGGAAACATAAGCCGAGGTTGTGTTTTCAGACAACTGTCCAAACATCCCTGGCCTACACAACCTACAGGATCAGGCCCCTGGAGCCAAGCCTGAGGACTGTACTTGCCCTCTGTAAGGAAATGTGTTTGCCATTTCCAATGGCCACAACCCTTCTATAGAATAAACACCCAATACCTGATCCATCTCACTAGGGCTGGCTTCCCAGGAAAAACAGGCGCAATCTGAGCCCATCTGTGCACCTACCTGCACTCAGACCCATAAACAGATGTCCCCAGAGGTAAAAAGGAAAGAACAGGCCCCTAGGCACTAATCAGATCCATTGCTTTGATTTCCAGGATCTCTCCTCAGACGCCTGGATTTCAAAACCAGCAATGGCTTTTTCTTGATGCACCCATCAGAAAAAATCTCATCTACACATGGGAAACTAGCACGTTGGAGCTCTGTCAAAGCCTCAATTTGGAGAACCCATCAGGGCCCCAGTGCCACCGCTTCATTCCAAGGTCTCGATACACACAAAAGCACGCTAGGACCCAACCCCAGGAGAGTCCATTTCAACTCAGCCTCCTCGGTTGCTCCCCCAGATCCAGCAGATCTACCCTGTCTTGTTGCTAGGAGACAATTGGAATGCGAGGTGGGCTAACCAGTGATCCATCCTTAGAACCCTGCTCAGAATCATTGGCCTGGAGCCAAACAACAGGTCTCAATTGTCCTGCAGAAGACACTTTGCAGTTTGGAGCTTCTCACAAATCCCATCGTGGGACAACCCCCATGGCCTTGTGATGCTCCCCCTTCATGAAGGGGCCATAAAGGACAGAAACTCCAACCTGAGCGATCGTCTGATCCTCGCCCTGACTTCAGATGCACGAGATCTCGATTCCGGTCTGTAGATTCTGCCTGCCATGTCCTCAACCAGAAACCTAAGCCGAGCTTGTGTTCTCAGACTTCTGTCCTCAGACTACTGGCCCACAAGCCCTCCAGTTTGGCAATCCAGAACTACAATGCAGCACTCTGCCTGCCCTCCAGAAGAAAAACATTGCCCTCTGGGGCTACCCAGTAACCCCAAGTGAGGATCAACCTGCACCTACCTTGGCTGTACCCTGAACATATAGGCTGACCAGGGCACTAATGCCCTTTCTGACACAGCCTGAGCCTGGACTTCCTGGCCCCAACCAGACAGCTTGCCGCACACTGAGCACATCGAGCCACCATGGCCTTAGGTTGTCATCTCTTCCCAACCTCGGTTTTCAGGCTTTAGATTCTAGACCTTATCTCCAATCACTGCCCAGGGTTGATCCTGATGCAGAAATCAGAAGTCCTTCCCCATGGCAAGAAACCTTGTGGTTGGCATGTTGTCCAACTTTCAGTGTAGTTGAATCCAGTGTTGCCCATGAGGCCCCTCCATGCTCGCAGGCTACATTGGTCACAAACACACATTGTGACCCTCAGCCTTACCAAAGTCCTCAAGTAAGGCCTCTCAGTGGCTGATGAAGAGATAGCATATTGGGATTGCCATGCCCCTAGGCCTCAATTTTTAACCATAGTTCAGGTGGTCCCTTCAGTCTTCCCCACGGCTTTGCTTTGGAATTCCTCTTTTCGTGGGACACCTGAGGTAACATAACTGAAAGGATGCTTCCCATCCCACAGATTGACGAAAAATAATTGGGAATCGGGCGAAATCATTATAGAGGTAGATTCGTCCATGGCCCATGAGGCATCCCCGACATTCCACGAAGATCGCTGATACAAATTCCAGAGACAAATGCCTGAGCAAGCGCCTCAGACTCACTCTATATTCAAATCTTCATGAGTTCTTCTCATGGTTTGTAGATTGGGCCTGCCATACCGATGTCCCCAAAGCTGAGTTTGAGTATCGGAATCACAATCAGTACTCTGCCTTCCACAATGCTGTAATGCTTGTTCTTCGCATGGAGTCACACCTTCACGTGGGGAAACCTTCATGGCCCCTGATGCCACGCCCAAACATGAGTGCTGCTTGGGCACAAATTCACACTGTGACCCTAGCATGAGCCCCATGATAACGAAAGGCCTGTCAGGATCGGGACGAAGATCCTGCCTATAGTCCTTGCCATGCCCATAGTCACCCAGGACTAACTAGATGGTGTGTATTCCAGTTGAGGGAACCCACTGCTGTGCTCTAGAGTCCCTCACCTGGGAGGTCCTTTGTGGCAGAAAACAGTACTCTTCACTTCCCACAGAATGAACCCAAACCCTTGGGAGGTTGGACAATCCCCCGAGAGGAAGGCTCTTCCTCGGCCTCTGAGACAACCCCTACCCTGACCGGACACTGTGAACGCAACACCCAGAGACAAAAGCCTGAGCGACTGCCTCCCACTTGCCCTCCTTTGATATCCAGAGGATCTCCACTCACGGACTGGAGATCAGGCCTGCCATTACATTGGCCCCTAGCTGAGCCAAGTTTGCTTTTTCAGACATCTGTCCCCACAGCCCTGGCAAACACAGCCTCTAGGCTGGGTCCTCTGGAGCCATACCACAGGACCGTGCCTGCTCTCTCCTGGGAAACTGTGTCCATTCCTTTGGCCACACACCTCCAGAATATGAGAAACCTCAAGGCCTCCGAGGACATCCCACTACTGGGAGCCTCACTGTACTCACAGGGGCATTCGGACACAAGCTGAGCAGCTACATCCATGAATGCATGCACACAGATGTCAACAGAGATAGAAGGTTGAGCCGGACAGGCCTTTAGGCCGTAGTCTCAACTCTTGCTTTGGTTTCCAGGTGTCACTCCTCAGAGGCTTTGGTTCGAAGAACAGGGTATGGGGCTTTCCTGAGGCACGGAACAGAACTCCTCTCGTCTCCACATGGGAAGTTTCCTTGTTGGAGCCGTGTCAAACACCTCATGTTGGAGAATCCTGCAGAGTCCCTGAGCCACCTCCACATTCCAAGGTCTCCCAGGCCACCAAGCCACAGTAGGACTCATCTTCAGGAGAGTCCATTTCAACTCTCCCTTCTGGGTAGCTCACGCAGGAGCCCGCAGATTGAGCCTGCCTTGTCCTGACTAAAGAGTGGGAATATGAGGTGGCGTTCCCAGGCATCCATGCTTAGACACCTGCTCTCGAGTCTTTCCATATGGGGCCTCTTGGAACCATCCAATAGGACTCGACTGTTGTGCAGAAGGTAACCTTCAGTTTTGGAGCAGTTCACAAATCCCATCATAGGCAAAATTTTCTGGCCTCATGAAGCCCCCACACCCTTCAGGAAGAGGCCATGCTGGACAAGAACTCTAGCCTGAGGCACGTCTCATAGTTGACATGACCTCAGTGCAGGAGATCTCGATTCAGCCTCTGCAGAGTGGGCCTTCCGTGCCCTCGGTCCCAAACCTCACGCTAGCTTGTGTTTTCAGACTTCCTTCCTCACACTCCTGGCAAACAAGCTCTCCGAACTAGGAACTCCGGAACCAAAATCCAGCCCAGTGTCTGCCCAACGGAAGAAAAACGTTTCCCTGTGGGGCTCTCCATAAAACCCAGATGAGGATCAACCTGTTCGGGCCTCGACGGTACCCGAACTGGATAGGCTGCTCTGGGCACTCATGCTCTGCCTGACACAGCCTGAAGCCAGACGTCCAGACAGACAAGGAGGCAGCTGGCCGCACACACAGCACTACAGACACGCCATGGTCTTATGCCGTCACCTCATCCTAACCTTGGTTTTCAGATATTTGAACCTAGACATTATATCAATTCTCCACACAGCTGGTTATAGCAAGCACAAAACAGAACTCCTCCTTCCCCATGGCTGTCAAGCTTGCTCTTGGCATGGAGTCACACCTACAGGGTGGGAGAAACCTTCATGGCCCCTGATGCCACGCCCAAACTTGAGTGCTGCTTGGGCACAAATTCACACTGTGACCCTCAGCATGAGCCCCATGCCAAAGAAAGGCCTGTCAGGGCCTGGACCAAGAGCCCACATATGGGGCTTGCCAAGGCCCTATGCACCCAATCCTCACCACGGTTTGAATTTTCCAGTCGCCCCGCCCGTACCTGGAGCTCTGCTCTGGAATCCCTTTCTTGGAGAGACCTATGAGCCAGACAACACGACTCCACCCTTCCCACAAAATGACCCCAAACTCTTGGGAGCTGGGACAAATCCCCAGAGAGGGATACTCGTCCACAGTACCTGAGGCCACCGCTCCAATCCACGGCTATCCCGGACACAACATCCAGAGACAAAAGCCTGAAGGAACGCCTCCCACTCGCCCTTGTTTCAGAGGCCCAGGAGCTCCCTCTCGGGCTGTACATCCGGCCTGCCATACCCTAGGCGCCACTCATAAGCTGAGTTTGTGTATTCAGACTTCTGTGCCCACAGCCTGGACCCACACAACATCCAGGCTAGGGCCTCTGGACCAAACAGCGAAAGATTGTGCCTGCCCCCTCCAAGGAAAGTGTGCCCAATCCATTGACCACAACCCTACAGGTTAGGGAAAAGCTCCAAGGTCCCTGAGGCCATCAATAGTATAGGCCACCCTGGACTAAGAGGGGCTCTCTGACACCAGCGGAGCAACTATCTCCACTTAGACTCTCAGACAGTGTCCCCAGAGACAGAAGGTTGAAATGGACAGGCACCCAGGCCCTAATCTGAACCTTAGCTTTGGTTTCCATGTTTCCGTTCTCAGAGGACTGTATTCGTAGACCAGCACATGGGGCTTTTCTGAGGCACCAAACCAAACCTCTCTCATCTCCACATGGGCAGCTTTCTTACTGGGATGTATCAAACACTTCAGGTAGGAGAGTCCCGCAGGGCCACTGAACAACCAGCACATTCCAAGGTCTCCATGGACCCAAACGCACATTATGACGCATCCTCAGGAGAGGCCATTTCAACTCAGCCCCCTGGGTCGCGTGTTCCAGAGGCAGCAGATCAAACATATCTTGTCGCTAATAGCCAATGGGAATGCGAGGCATGCTGTACACGGATCCATCCTTCGAACCCTGCTCTCCAGTCCTTCCATATGGTATGTCCTGGAGCCATGCAACGGGACTCGAATGTCCCGTAGAAGGAAACCTTGGGGTTTGGGGCAACCTCCAAACTCAGCGTGGGAAAACTTCCTTGGCCTCATGAGGCCCCCACTTCATGAAGGTGCCATCATGGACACATACTCCAGCCTCAGCCAACGTCTGATCCTCAGAGTGACTTCAGATGCAGGAGATTTTGATTCAGCCTCTGCAGAGTGGGCCTGCTCTGCCCTTGACTCCAATCCTCACACTAGCTTGTGTTTTCAGACTTCTGTCCTCACACTCCTGGCCCACAAACCCTCCCTACTGGGAATTCTGGGGCCACAATGAAGCACTGTGCCTGCCTCCCAGGAGAAAAACATTGTCTATGGCGCTGCCCAGAAACCCCAAATGAGGATCAAACTGCTTGGCCCTCGGCAACACCCCAATTGCATAGGCTACCTTAAACAGTGAAGCTCTGTCGCAAATAGCCTGAGCCCAGACCTTCCAACAGACACCGACACAGCTGGCTGCACACCCAGCACATTGGACCCGCCACTGCCTTAGGCCACCATCCATTCCCAACCTGGGTTTTCAGTCATCGAAACCTAGACCTTATCTCCTAACCCTGCACAGGGGGGAACCTGATGCACAAGTCAGAACCTCTCCTTCCCCATGGCAAGAAACCTTGCTGCTGACAGTGAGTCAAACCTTCAGTGTAGGAGAAAACGGCATGGCCCATGAGGCCACGCCCAAGCGTGAGGGGCACCTTGGGCACAAACACACATTATGACCCTCAGCGTGAGTACCTTATTCAAGTAACGCCTCTCAGTGACTGGACCAAGAGCCTTCATATGTGGCTTGCCATGCCCATAGGCAACCAGGACTAACTAGATGGTGTGTATTCCAGTTGAGGGAACCCACTGCTGTGCTCTAGAGTCCCTCTCCTGGGGGGTCCCCTGTGGCAGAAAACAGTACTCTTCATTCCCACAGAATGAACACAAACACTTGGGAGCTTGGACAATCCCCCGAGAGGAAGGCTCTTCCTCGACCTCTGAGACAACCCCTAACCTGACCGGACACTGTAAACGCAACACCCAGAGACAAAATCCTGAGTGACTGCCTCCCACTTGCCCTACTTTGATTTCCAGAGGATCTCCCCTCACGGACTAGAGATCAGGCCTGCCATTACATTGGCCCCTAGCTGAGCCAAGTTTGCTTTTTCAGACATCTGTCCCCACAGCCCTGGCAAACACAGCCTCTAGGCTGGGTCCTCTGGAGCCATACCACAGGACCGTGCCTGCTCTCTCCTGGGAAACTGTGTCCATTCCTTTGGCCACACACCTCCAGAATATGAGAAACCTCAAGGCCTCCGAGGACATCCCACTACTGGGAGCCTCACTGGACTCACAGGGGCATTCGGACCCAAGCTCAACAGCTACATCCATGAATGCATGCACACAGATGTCAACAGAGATAGAAGGTTGAGCCGGACAGGCCTTTAGGCCGTAGTCTCAACTCTTGCTTTGGTTTCCAGGTGTCACTCCTCAAAGGCTTTGGTTCGAAGAACAGGGTATGGGGCTTTCCTGAGGCACGGAACAGAACTCCTCTCGTCTCCACATGGGAAGTTTCCTTGTTGGTCCGTGTCAAACACCTCATGTTGGAGAATCCTGCAGAGTCCCTGAGCCACCTCCACATTCCAAGGTCTCCCAGGCCACCAAGCCACAGTAGGACTCATCTTCAGGAGAGACCATTTCAACTCTCCCCTCTGGGTAGCTCACCCAGGAGCCCGCAGATTGAGCCTGCCTTGTCCTGACTAAAGAGTGGGAATATGAGGTGGCGTTCCCAGGCATCCATGCTTAGACACCTGCTCTCGAGTCTTTCCATATGGGGCCTCTTGGAACCATCCAATAGGACTCGACTGTTGTGCAGAAGGTAACCTTCAGTTTTGGAGCAGTTCACAAATCCCATCGTAGGCAAAACTTTCTGGCCTCATGAAGCCCCCCACCCTTCAGGAAGAGGCCATGCTGGACAAAAACTCTAGCCTGAGGCACGTCTCATAGTTGACATGACCTCAGTGCAGGAGATCTCGATTCAGGCTCTGCAGAGTGGGCCTGCCGTGCCCTCGGTCCCAAACCTCACACTAGCTTGTGTTTTCGGACTTCCTTCCTCACACTCCTGGCAAGCAAGCCCTCCGGACTAGGAACTTCCTAACCAAAACCCAGCCCAGTGTCTGCCCAACGGAAGAAAAACGTATCCCTGTGGGGCTCTCCATAAAACCCAGATGAGGATCAACCTGCTCGGGCCTCGACGGTACCCGAACTGGATAGGCTGCTCTGGGCACTCATGCTCTGCCTGACACAGCCTGAAGCCAGACGTCCAGACAGACAAGGAGACAGCTGGCCGCACACCCAGCACTTCGGACACGCCATGGTCTTATGCCGTCACCTCATCCTAACCTTGGTTTTCAGATATTTGAACCTAGACATTATATCAATTCTCCACACAGCTGGGTATAGCAAGCACAAAACAGAACTCCTCCTTCCCCATGGCTGTCAAGCTTGCTCTTGGCGTGGAGTCACACCTTCAGGGTGGGAGAAACCTTCTTGGCCCCTGATTCCACGCCCAAACTTGAGTGCTGTTTGGGCACAAATTCACACTGTGACCCTCAGCATGAGCCCCATGTCAAAGAAAGGCCTGTCAGGGCCTGGACCAAGAGCCCACATATGGGGCTTGCCAAGGCCCTATGCACCCAATCCTCACCACGGTTTGAATTTTCCAGTCGCCCCGCCAGTACCTGGAGCTCTGCTCTGGAATCTCTTTCTTGGAGAGACCCATGAGCCAGACAACACGACTCCACCCTTCCCACAAAATGACCCCAAACTCTTGGGAGCTGGGACAAATCCCCAGAGAGGGATACTCGTCCACAGTACCTGAGGCCACCGCTCCAATCCACGGCTATCCCGGACACAACATGCAGAGACAAAAGCCTGAAGGAACGCCTCCCACTCGCCCTTGTTTCAGAGGCCCAGGAGCTCCCTCTCGGGCTGTACATCCGGCCTGCCATACCCTAGGCGCCACTCATAAGCTGAGTTTGTGTATTCAGAATTCTGTGTCCACAGCCTGGACCCACACAACATCCAGGCTAGGGCCTCTGGACGAAACAGCGAAAGATTGTGCCTGCCCTCTCCAAGGAAAGTGTGCCCAATCCATTGACCACAACCCTACAGGTTAGGGAAAACCTCCAAGGTCCCTGAGGCCATCAATAGTATAGGCCACCCTGGACTAAGAGGGGCTCTCTGACACCAGCGGAGCAACTATCTCCACTTAGACTCTCAGACAGTGTCCCCAGAGACAGAAGGTTGAAATGGACAGGCCCCCAGGCCCTAATCTGAACCTTAGCTTTGGTTTCCATGTTTCCTTTCTCAGAGGACTGTTTTCGTAGACCAGCACATGGGGCTTTTCTGAGGCACCAAACCAAACCTCTCTCATCTCCACATGGGCAGCTTTCTTACTGGGATGTATCAAACACTTCAGGTAGGAGAGTCCCGCAGGGCCACTGAACAACCAGCACATTCCAAGGTCTCCATGGACCCAAACGCACATTATGACGCATCCTCAGGAGAGGCCATTTCAACTCAGCCCCCTGGGTCGCGTGTTCCAGAGGCAGCAGATCAAACATATCTTGTCGCTAATAGCCAATGGGAATGCGAGGCATGCTGTACAGGGTTCCATCCTTCGAACCCTGCTCTCCAGTCCTTCCATATGGTATGTCCTGGAGCCATGCAACAGGACTCGTATGTCCCGCAGAAGGAAACCTTGGGGTTTGGGGCAACCTCCAAACTCAGCGTGGGAAAACTTCCTTGGCCTCATGAGGCCCCCACTTCATGAAGGTGCCATCATGGACACATACTCCAGCCTCAGCCAACGTCTGATCCTCAGCCTGACTTCAGATGCAGGAGATTTTGATTCAGCCTCTGCAGAGTGGGCCTGCTCTGCCCTTGGCTCCAATCCTCACACTAGCTTGTGTTTTCAGACTTCCGTGCTCACACTTCTGGCCCACAAACCCTCCCTACTGGGAATTCTTTGGCCACAATGAAGCACTGTGCCTGCCTCCCAGGAGAAAAACATTGTCTATGGCGCTGCCCAGAAACCCCAAATGAGGATCAAACTGCTTGGCCCTCGGCAACACCCCAATTGCATAGGCTACCTTAAACAGTGATGCTCTGTCGCAAATAGCCTGAGCCCAGACCTTCCAACAGACACGGACACAGCTGGCTTCACACCCAGCACATTGGACCCGCCACTGCCTTAGGCCACCATCCATTCCCAACCTGGGTGTTCAGTCATCGGAACCTAGACCTTATCTCCAATCCCTGCACAGGGGGGAACCTGATGCACAAGACAGAACCCCTCCTTCCCCCTGGCAAGAAACCTTGCTGCTGGCAGTGAGTCAAACCTTCAGTGTAGGAGAAAACGGCATGGCCCATGAGGCCACGCCCAAGCGTGAGGGCCGCCTTGGGCACAAACACACATTGTGACCTTCAGCGTGAGTACCTTATTCAAGTACCGCCTCTCAGTGACTGGACCAAGAGCCCGCATATGTGGCTTGCCATGCCCATAGGCACGCAGGACTAACTAGATGGTGTGTATTCCAGTTGAGGGAACCCACTGCTGTGCTCTAGAGTCCCTCTCCTGGGGGTCCCCTGTGGCAGAAAACAGTACTCTTCATTCCCACAGAATGAACACAAACACTTGGGAGCTTGGACAATCCCCCGAGAGGAAGGCTCTTCCTCGGCCTCTGAGACAACCCCTACCCTAACCGGACACTGTAAACGCAACACCCAGAGACAAAATCCTGAGTGACTGCCTCCCACTTGCCCTACTTTGATTTCCAGAGGATCTCCCCTCACGGACTAGAGATCAGGCCTGCCATTACATTGGCCCCTAGCTGAGCCAAGTTTGCTTTTTCAGACATCTGTCCCCACAGCCCTGGCAAACACAGCCTCTAGGCTGGGTCCTCTGGAGCCATACCACAGGACCGTGCCTGCTCTCTCCTGGGAAACTGTGTCCATTCCTTTGGCCACACACCTCCAGAATATGAGAAACCTCAAGGCCTCCGAGGACATCCCACTACTGGGAGCCTCACTGGACTCACAGGGGCATTCGGACACAAGCTGAGCAGCTACATCCATGAATGCATGCACACAGATGTCAACAGAGATAGACGGTTGAGCCGGACAGGCCTTTAGGCCGTAGTCTCAACTCTTGCTTTGGTTTCCAGGTGTCACTCCTCAGAGGCTTTGGTTCGAAGAACAGGGTATGGGGCTTTCCTGAGGCACGGAACAGAACTCCTCTCGTCTCCACATGGGAAGTTTCCTTGTTGGAGCCGTGTCAAACACCTCATGTTGGAGAATCCTGCAGAGTCCCTGAGCCACCTCCACATTCCAAGGTCTCCCAGGCCACCAAGCCACAGTAGGACTCATCTTCAGGAGAGTCCATTTCAACTCTCCCCTCTGGGTAGCTCACGCAGGAGCCCGCAGATTGAGCCTGCCTTGTCCTGACTAAAGAGTGGGAATATGAGGTGGCGTTCCCAGGCATCCATGCTTAGACACCTGCTCTCGAGTCTTTCCATATGGGGCCTCTTGGAACCATCCAATAGGACTCGACTGTTGTGCAGAAGATAACCTTCAGTTTTGGAGCAGTTCACAAATCCCATCATAGGCAAAATTTTCTGGCCTCATGAAGCCCCCACACCCTTCAGGAAGAGGCCATGCTGGACAAGAACTCTAGCCTGAGGCACGTCTCATAGTTGACATGACCTCAGTGCAGGAGATCTCGATTCAGCCTCTGCAGAGTGGGCCTTCCGTGCCCTCGGTCCCAAACCTCACGCTAGCTTGTGTTTTCAGACTTCCTTCCTCACACTCCTGGCAAACAAGCCCTCCGAACTAGGAACTCCGGAACCAAAATCCAGCCCAGTGTCTGCCCAACGGAAGAAAAACGTTTCCCTGTGGGGCTCTCCAAAAAACCCAGATGAGGATCAACCTGCTCGGGCCTCGACGGTACCCGAACTGGATAGGCTGCTCTGGGCACTCATGCTCTGCCTGAAACAGCCTGAAGCCAGACGTCCAGACAGACAAGGAGAGAGCTGGCCGCACACCCAGCACTTCGGACACGCCATGGTCTTATGCCGTCACCTCATCCTAACCTTGGTTTTCAGATATTTGAACCTAGACATTATATCAATTCTCCACACAGCTGGGTATAGCAAGCACAAAACAGAACTCCTCCTTCCCCATGGCTGTCAAGCTTGCTCTTGGCGTGGAGTCACACCTTCAGGGTGGGAGAAACCTTCATGGCCCCTGATGCCACGCCCAAACTTGAGTGCTGCTTGGGCACAAATTCACACTGTGACCCTCAGCATGAGCCCCATGTCAAAGAAAGGCCTGTCAGGGCCTGGACCAAGAGCCCACATATGGGGCTTGCCAAGCCCCTATGCACCCAATCCTCACCACGGTTTGAATTTTCCAGTCGCCCCGCCCGTACCTGGAGCTCTGCTCTGGAATCCCTTTCTTGGAGAGACCTATGAGCCAGACAACACGACTCCACCCTTCCCACAAAATGACCCCAAACTCTTGGGAGCTGGGACAAATCCCCAGAGAGGGATACTCGTCCACAGTACCTGAGGCCACCGCTCCAATCCACGGCTATCCCGGACACAACATCCAGAGACAAAAGCCTGAAGGAACGCCTCCCACTCGCCCTTGTTTCAGAGGCCCAGGAGCTCCCTCTCGGGCTGTACATCCGGCCTGCCATACCCTAGGCGCCACTCATAAGCTGAGTTTGTGTATTCAGACTTCTGTGCCCACAGCCTGGACCCACACAACATCCAGGCTAGGGCCTCTGGACCAAACAGCGAAAGATTGTGCCTGCCCTCTCCAAGGAAAGTGTGCCCAATCCATTGAACACAACCCTACAGGTTAGGGAAAAGCTCCAAGGTCCCTGAGGCCATCAATAGTATAGGCCACCCTGGACTAAGAGGGGCTCTCTGACACCAGCGGAGCAACTATCTCCACTTAGACTCTCAGACAGTGTCCCCAGAGACAGAAGGTTGAAATGGACAGGCCCCCAGGCCCTAATCTGAACCTTAGCTTTGGTTTCCATGTTTCCGTTCTCAGAGGACTGTTTTCGTAGACCAGCACATGGGGCTTTTCTGAGGCACCAAACCAAACCTCTCTCATCTCCACATGGGCAGCTTTCTTACTGGGATGTATCAAACACTTCAGGTAGGAGAGTCCCGCAGGGCCACTGAACAACCAGCACATTCCAAGGTCTCCATGGACCCAAACGCACATTATGACGCATCCACAGGAGAGGCCATTCAACTCAGGCCCCTGGGTCGCGTGTTCCAGAGGCAGCAGATCAAACATATCTTGTCGCTAATAGCCAATGGGAATGCGAGGCATGCTGTACAGGGATCCATCCTTCGAACCCTGCTCTCCAGTCCTTCCATATGGTATGTCCTGGAGCCATGCAACAGGACTCGTATGTCCGGCAGAAGGAAACCTTGGGGTTTGGGGCAACCTCCAAACTCAGCGTGGGAAAACTTCCTTGGCCTCATGAGGCCCCCACTTCATGAAGGTGCCATCATGGACACATACTCCAGCCTCAGCCAACGTCTGATCCTCAGCCTGACTTCAGATGCAGGAGATTTTGATTCAGCCTCTGCAGAGTGGGCCTGCTCTGCCCTTGGCTCCAATCCTCACACTAGCTTGTGTTTTCAGACTTCCGTC
Source organism: Mustela nivalis (assembly GCF_964662115.1). Classification (NCBI taxonomy): domain Eukaryota; kingdom Metazoa; phylum Chordata; class Mammalia; order Carnivora; family Mustelidae; genus Mustela; species Mustela nivalis. The sequence goes on along the minus strand of NW_028136484.1, from coordinate 1,253,213 downwards.
CTCACACTCCTGGCCCACAAACCCTCCCTACTGGGAATTCTGGGGCCACAATGAAGCACTGTGCCTGCCTCCCAGGAGAAAAACATTGTCTATGGCGCTGCCCAGAAACCCCAAATGAGGATCAAACTGCTTGGCCCTCGGCAACACCCCAATTGCATAGGCTACCTTAAACAGTGATGCTCTGTCGCAAATAGCCTGAGCCCAGACCTTCCAACAGACACGGACACAGCTGGCTTCACACCCAGCACATTGGACCCGCCACTGCCTTAGGCCACCATCCATTCCCAACCTGGGTGTTCAGTCATCGGAACCTAGACCTTATCTCCAATCCCTGCACAGGGGGGAACCTGATGCACAAGTCAGAACCCCTTCTTGCCCCTGGCAAGAAACCTTGCTGCTGGCAGTGAGTCAAACCTTCAGTGTAGGAGAAAACGGCATGGCCCATGAGGCCACGCCCAAGCGTGAGGGCCGCCTTGGGCACAAACACACATTGTGACCTTCAGCGTGAGTACCTTATTCAAGTACCGCCTCTCAGTGACTGGACCAAGAGCCCGCATATGTGGCTTGCCATGCCCATAGGCACGCAGGACTAACTAGATGGTGTGTATTCCAGTTGAGGGAACCCACTGCTGTGCTCTAGAGTCCCTCTCCTGGGGGGTCCCCTGTGGCAGAAAACAGTACTCTTCATTCCCACAGAATGAACACAAACACTTGGGAGCTTGGACAATCCCCCGAGAGGAAGGCTCTTCCTCGGCCTCTGAGACAACCCCTACCCTGACCGGACACTGTAAACGCAACACCCAGAGACAAAATCCTGAGTGACTGCCTCCCACTTGCCCTACTTTGATTTCCAGAGGATCTCCCCTCACGGACTAGAGATCAGGCCTGCCATTACATTGGCCCCTAGCTGAGCCAAGTTTGCTTTTTCAGACATCTGTCCCCACAGCCCTGGCAAACACAGCCTCTAGGCTGGGTCCTCTGGAGACATACCACAGGACCGTGCCTGCTCTCTCCTGGGAAACTGTGTCCATTCCTTTGGCCACACACCTCCAGAATATGAGAAACCACAAGGCCTCCGAGGACATCCCACTACTGGGAGCCTCACTGGACTCACAGGGGCATTCGGACACAAGCTGAGCAGCTACATCCATGAATGCATGCACACAGATGTCATCAGAGATAGACGGTTGAGCCGGACAGGCCTTTAGGCCGTAGTCTCAACTCTTGCTTTGGTTTCCAGGTGTCACTCCTCAGAGGCTTTGGTTCGAAGAACAGGGTATGGGGCTTTCCTGAGGCACGGAACAGAACTCCTCTCGTCTCCACATGGGAAGTTTTCTTGTTGGAGCCGTGTCAAACACCTCATGTTGGAGAATCCTGCAGAGTCCCTGAGCCACCTCCACATTCCAAGGTCTCCCAGGCCACCAAGCCACAGTAGGACTCATCTTCAGGAGAGTCCATTTCAACTCTCCCCTCTGGGTAGCTTACGCAGGAGCCCGCAGATTGAGCCTGCCTTGTCCTGACTAAAGAGTGGGAATATGAGGTGGCGTTCCCAGGCATCCATGCTTAGACACCTGCTCTCGAGTCTTTCCATATGGGGCCTCTTGGAACCATCCAATAGGACTCGACTGTCGTGCAGAAGGTAACCTTCAGTTTTGGAGCAGTTCACAAATCCCATCATAGGCATAATTTTCTGGCCTCATGAAGCCCCCACACCCTTCAGGAAGAGGCCATGCTGGACAAGAACTCTAGCCTGAGGCACGTCTCATAGTTGACATGACCTCAGTGCAGGAGATCTCGATTCAGCCTCTGCAGAGTGGGCCTGCCGTGCCCTCGGTCCCAAACCTCACGCTAGCTTGTGTTTTCAGACTTCCTTCCTCACACTCCTGGCAAACAAGCCCTCCGAACTAGGAACTCCGGAACCAAAATCCAGCCCAGTGTCTGCCCAACGGAAGAAAAACGTTTCCCTGTGGGGCTCTCCATAAAACCCAGATGAGGATCAACCTGCTCGGGCCTCGACGGTACCCGAACTGGATAGGCTTCTCTGGGCACTCATGCTCTGCCTGAAACAGCCTGAAGCCAGACGTCCAGACAGACAAGGAGACAGCTGGCCGCACACCCAGCACTTCGGACACGCCATGGTCTTATGCCGTCACCTCATCCTAACCTTGGTTTTCAGATATTTGAACCTAGACATTATATCAATTCTCCACACAGCTGGTTATAGCAAGCACAAAACAGAACTCCTCCTTCCCCATGGCTGTCAAGCTTGCTCTTGGCATGGAGTCACACCTTCAGGGTGGGAGAAATCTTCATGGCCCCTGATGCCACGCCCAAACTTGAGTGCTGCTTGGGCACAAATTCACACTGTGACCCTCAGCATGAGCCCCATGCCAAAGAAAGGCCTGTCAGGGCCTGGACCAAGAGCCCACATATGGGGCTTGCCAAGCCCCTATGCACCCAATCCTCACCACGGTTTGAATTTTCCAGTCGCCCCGCCCGTACCTGGAGCCCTGCTCTGGAATCCCTTTCTTGGAGAGACCTATGAGCCAGACAACACGACTCCACCCTTCCCACAAAATGACCCCAAACTCTTGGGAGCTGGGACAAATCCCCAGAGAGGGATACTCGTCCACAGTACCTGAGGCCACCGCTCCAATCCACGGCTATCCCGGACACAACATCCAGAGACAAAAGCCTGAAGGAACGCCTCCCACTCGCCCTTGTTTCAGAGGCCCAGGAGCTCCCTCTCGGGCTGTACATCCGGCCTGCCATACCGTAGGCGCCACTCATAAGCTGAGTTTCTGTATTAAGACTTCTGTGCCCACAGCCTGGACCCACACAACATCCAGGCTAGGGCCTCTGGACCAAACAGCGAAAGATTGTGCCTGCCCTCTCCAAGGAAAATGTGCCCAATCCATTGACCACAACCCTACAGGTTAGGGAAAAGCTCCAAGGTCCCTGAGGCCATCAATAGTATAGGCCACCCTAGACTAAGAGGGGCTCTCTGACACCAGCGGAGCAACTATCTCCACTTAGACTCTCAGACAGTGTCCCCAGAGACAGAAGGTTGAAATGGACAGGCCCCCAGGCCCTAATCTGAACCTTAGCTTTGGTTTCCATGTTTCCGTTCTCAGAGGACTGTTTTCGTAGACCAGCACATGGGGCTTTTCTGAGGCACCAAACCAAACCTCTCTCATCTCCACATGGGCAGCTTTCTTACTGGGATGTATCAAACACTTCAGGTAGGAGAGTCCCGCAGGGCCACTGAACAACCAGCACATTCCAAGGTCTCCATGGACCCAAACGCACATTATGACGCATCCTCAGGAGAGGCCATTTCACCTCAGCCCCCTGGGTCGCGTGTTCCAGAGGCAGCAGATCAAACATATCTTGTCGCTAATAGCCAATGGGAATGCGAGGCATGCTGTACAGGGATCCATCCTTCGAACCCTGCTCTCCAGTCCTTCCATATGGTATGTCCTGGAGCCATGCAACAGGACTCGTATGTCCGGCAGAAGGAAACCTTGGGGTTTGGGGCAACCTCCAAACTCAGCGTGGGAAAACTTCCTTGGCCTCATGAGGCCCCCACTTCATGAAGGTGCCATCATGGACACATACTCCAGCCTCAGCCAACGTCTGATCCTCAGCCTGACTTCAGATGCAGGAGATTTTGATTCAGCCTCTGCAGAGTGGGCCTGCTCTGCCCTTGGCTCCAATCCTCACACTAGCTTGTGTTTTCAGACTTCCGTCCTCACACTCCTGGCCCACAAACCCTCACTACTGGGAATTCTTTGGCCACAATGAAGCACTGTGCCTGCCTCCCAGGAGAAAAACATTGTCTATGGCGCTGCCCAGAAACCCCAAATGAAGATCAAACTGCTTGGCCCTCGGCAACACCCCAATTGCATAGGCTACCTTAAACAGTGATGCTCTGTCGCAAATAGCCTGAGCCCAGACCTTCCAACAGACACGGACACAGCTGGCTTCACACCCAGCACATTGGACCCGCCACTGCCTTAGGCCACCATCCATTCCCAACCTGGGTTTTCAGTCATCGGAACCTAGACCTTATCTCCAATCCCTGCACAGGGGGGAACCTGATGCACAAGTCAGAACCCCTTCTTGCCCCTGGCAAGAAACCTTGCTGCTGGCAGTGAGTCAAACCTTCAGTGTAGGAGAAAACGGCATGGCCCATGAGGCCACGCCCAAGCGTGATGGCCGCCTTGGGCACAAACACACATTGTGACCTTCAGCGTGAGTACCTTATTCAAGTACCGCCTCTCAGTGACTGGACCAAGAGCCCGCATATGTGGCTTGCCATGCCCATAGGCACGCAGGACTAACTAGATGGTGTGTATTCCAGTTGAGGGAACCCACTGCTGTGCTCTAGAGTCCCTCTCCTGGGGGGTCCCCTGTGGCAGAAAACAGTACTCTTCATTCCCACAGAATGAACACAAACACTTGGGAGCTTGGACAATCCCCCGAGAGGAAGGCTCTTCCTCGGCCTCTGAGACAACCCCTACCCTGACCGGACACTGTAAACGCAACACCCAGAGACAAAATCCTGAGTGACTGCCTCCCACTTGCCCTACTTTGATTTCCAGAGGATCTCCCCTCACGGACTAGAGATCAGGCCTGCCATTACATTGGCCCCTAGCTGAGCCAAGTTTGCTTTTTCAGACATCTGTCCCCACAGCCCTGGCAAACACAGCCTCTAGGCTGGGTCCTCTGGAGCCATACCACAGGACCGTGCCTGCTCTCTCCTGGGAAACTGTGTCCATTCCTTTGGCCACACACCTCCAGAATATGAGAAACCTCAAGGCCTCCGAGGACATCCCACTACTGGGAGCCTCACTGGACTCACAGGGGCATTCGGACACAAGCTGAGCAGCTACATCCATGAATGCATGCACACAGATGTCATCAGAGATAGACGGTTGAGCCGGACAGGCCTTTAGGCCGTAGTCTCAACTCTTGCTTTGGTTTCCAGTTGTCACTCCTCAGAGGCTTTGGTTCGAAGAACAGGGTATGGGTCTTTCCTGAGGCACGGAACAGAACTCCTCTCGTCTCCACATTGGGAAGTTTTCTTGTTGGAGCCGTGTCAAACACCTCATGTTGGAGAATCCTGCAGAGTCCCTGAGCCACCTCCACATTCCAAGGTCTCACAGGCCACCAAGCCACAGTAGGACTCATCTTCAGGAGAGTCCATTTCAACTCTCCCCTCTGGGTAGCTTACGCAGGAGCCCGCAGATTGAGCCTGCCTTGTCCTGACTAAAGAGTGGGAATATGAGGTGGCGTTCCCAGGCATCCATGCTTAGACACCTGCTCTCGAGTCTTTCCATATGGGGCCTCTTGGAACCATCCAATAGGACTCGACTGTCGTGCAGAAGGTAACCTTCAGTTTTGGGAGCAGTTCTCAAATCCCATCATAGGCAAAATTTTCTGGCCTCATGAAGCCCCCACACCCTTCAGGAAGAGGCCATGCTGGACAAGAACTCTAGCCTGAGGCACGTCTCATAGTTGACATGACCTCAGTGCAGGAGATCTCGATTCAGCCTCTGCAGAGTGGGCCTGCCGTGCCCTCGGTCCCAAACCACACGCTAGCTTGTGTTTTCAGACTTCCTTCCTCACACTCCTGGCAAACAAGCCCTCCGAACTAGGAACTCCGGAACCAAAATCCAGCCCAGTGTCTGCCCAACGGAAGAAAAACGTATCCCTGTGGGGCTCTCCATAAAACCCAGATGAGGATCAACCTGCTCGGGCCTCGACGGTACCCGAACTGGATAGGCTGCTCTGGGCACTCATGCTCTGCCTGAAACAGCCTGAAGCCAGACGTCCAGACAGACAAGGAGACAGCTGGCCGCACACCCAGCACTTCGGACACGCCATGGTCTTACGCCGTCACCTCATCCTAACCTTGGTTTTCAGATATTTGAACCTAGACATTATATCAATTCTCCACACAGCTGGGTATAGCAAGCACAAAACAGAACTCCTCCTTCCCCATGGCTGTCAAGCTTGCTCTTGGCATGGAGTCACACCGTCAGGGTGGGAGAAATCTTCATGGCCCCTGATGCCACGCCCAAACTTGAGTGCTGCTTGGGCACAAATTCACACTGTGACCCTCAGCATGAGCCCCATGTCAAAGAAAGGCCTGTCAGGGCCTGGACCAAGAGCCCACATATGGGGCTTGCCAAGCCTCTATGCACCCAATCCTCACCACGGTTTGAATTTTCAAGTCGCCCCGCCCGTACCTGGAGCTCTGCTCTGGAATCCCTTTCTTGGAGAGACCTATGAGCCAGACAACACGACTCCACCCTTCCCACAAAATGACTCCAAACTCTTGGGAGCTGGGACAAATCCCCAGAGAGGGATACTCGTCCACAGTACCTGAGGCCACCGCTCCAATCCACGGCTATCCCGGACACAACATCCAGAGACAAAAGCCTGAAGGAACGCCTCCCACTCGCCCTTGTTTCAGAGGCCCAGGAGCTCCCTCTCGGGCTGTACATCCGGCCGGCCATACCCTAGGCGCCACTCATAAGCTGAGTTTGTGTATTCAGCCTTCTGTGCCCACAGCCTGGACCCACACAACATCCAGGCTAGGGCCTCTGGACCAAACAGCGAAAGATTGTGCCTGCCCTCTCCAAGGAAAGTGTGCCCAATCCATTGACCACAACCCTACAGGTTAGGGAAAAGCTCCAAGATCCCTGAGGCCATCAATAGTATAGGCCACCCTGGACTAAGAGGGGCTCTCTGACACCAGCGGAGCAACTATCTCCACTTAGACTCTCAGACAGTGTCCCCAGAGACAGAAGGTTGAAATGGACAGGCCCCCAGGCCCTAATCTGAACCTTAGCTTCGGTTTCCATGTTTCCGTTCTCAGAGGACTGTTTTCGTAGACCAGCACATGGGGCTTTTCTGAGGCACCAAACCAAACCTCTCTCATCTCCACATGGGCAGCTTTCTTACTGGGATGTATCAAACACTTCAGGTAGGAGAGTCACGCAGGGCCACTGAACAACCAGCACATTCCAAGGTCTCCATGGACCCAAACGCACATTATGACGCATCCTCAGGAGAGGCCATTTCAACTCAGCCCCCTGGGTCGCGTGTTCCAGAGGCAGCAGATCAAACATATCTTGTCGCTAATAGCCAATGGGAATGCGAGGCATGCTGTACAGGGATCCATCCTTCGAACCCTGCTCTCCATTCCTTCCATATGGTATGTCCTGGAGCCATGCAACAGGACTCGAATGTCCCGCAGAAGGAAACCTTGTGGTTTGGGGCAACCTCCAAACTCAGCGTGGGAAAACTTCCTTGGCCTCATGAGGCCCCCACTTCATGAAGGTGCCATCATGGACACATACTCCAGCCTCAGCCAACGTCTGATCCTCAGCCTGACTTCAGATGCAGGAGATTTTGATTCAGCCTCTGCAGAGTGGGCCTGCTCTGCCCTTGGCTCCAATCCTCACACTAGCTTGTGTTTTCAGACTTCCGTCCTCACACTCCTGGCCCACAAACCCTCCCTACTGGGAATTCTGGGGCCACAATGAAGCACTGTGCCTGCCTCCCAGGAGAAAAACATTGTCTATGGCGCTGCCCAGAAACCCCAAATGAGGATCAAACTGCTTGGCCCTCGGCAACACCCCAATTGCATAGGCTACCTTAAACAGTGATGCTCTGTCGCAAATAGCCTGAGCCCAGACCTTCCAACAGACACGGACACAGCGGGCTTCACATCCAGCACATTGGACCCGCCACTGCCTTAGGCCACCATCCATTCCCAACCTGGGTTTTCAGTCATCGGAACCTAGACCTTATCTCCAATCCCTGCACAGGGGGGAACCTGATGCACAAGTCAGAACCCCTCCTTCTCCATGGCAAGAAACCTTGATGCTGGCAGTGAGTCAAACCTTCAGTGTAGGAGAAAACGGCATGGCCCATGAGGCCACGCCCAAGCGTGAGGGCCGCCTTGGGCACAAACACACATTGTGACCCTCAGCGTGAGTACCTTATTCAAGTAACGCCTCTCTGTGACTGGACCAAGAGCCCGCATATGTGGCTTGCCATGCCCATAGGCACCCAGGACTAACTAGATGGTGTGTATTCCAGTTGAGGGAACCCACTGCTGTGCTCTAGAGTCCCTCTCCTTGGGGGTCCCCTGTGGCAGAAAACAGTACTCTTCATTCCCACAGAATGAACACAAACACTTGGGAGCTTGGACAATCCCCCGAGAGGAAGGCTCTTCCTCGACCTCTGAGACAACCCCTAACCTGACCGGACACTGTAAACGCAACACCCAGAGACAAAATCCTGAGTGACTGCCTCCCACTTGCCCTACTTTGATTTCCAGAGGATCTCCCCTCACGCACTAGAGATCAGGCCTGCCATTACATTGGCCCCTAGCTGAGCCAAGTTTGCTTTTTCAGACATCTGTCCCCACAGCCCTGGCAAACACAGCCTCTAGGCTGGGTCCTCTGGAGCCATACCACAGGACCGTGCCTGCTCTCTCCTGGGAAACTGTGTCCATTCCTTTGGCCACACACCTCCAGAATATGAGAAACCTCAAGGCCTCCGAAGACATCCCACTACTGGGAGCCTCACTGGACTCACAGGGGCATTCGGACCCAAACTCAGCAGCTACATCCATGAATGCATGCACACAGATGTCAACAGAGATAGAAGGTTGAGCCGGACAGGCCTTTAGGCCGTAGTCTCAACTCTTGCTTTGGTTTCCAGGTGTCACTCCTCAGAGGCTTTGGTTCGAAGAACAGGGTATGGGGCTTTCCTGAGGCACGGAACAGAACTCCTCTCGTCTCCACATGGGAAGTTTCCTTGTTGGTCCGTGTCAAACACCTCATGTTGGAGAATCCTGCAGAGTCCCTGAGCCACCTCCACATTCCAAGGTCTCCCAGGCCACCAAGCCACAGTAGGACTCATCTTCAGGAGAGTCCATTTCAACTCTCCCCTCTGGGTAGCTCACCCAGGAGCCCGCAGATTGAGCCTGCCTTGTCCTGACTAAAGAGTGGGAATATGAGGTGGCGTTCCCAGGCATCCATGCTTAGACACCTGCTCTCGAGTCTTTCCATATGGGGCCTCTTGGAACCATCCAATAGGACTCGACTGTCGTGCAGAAGGTAACCTTCAGTTTTGGGAGCAGTTCTCAAATCCCATCATAGGCAAAATTTTCTGGCCTCATGAAGCCCCCACACCCTTCAGGAAGAGGCCATGCTGGACAAGAACTCTAGCCTGAGGCACGTCTCATAGTTGAAATGACCTCAGTGCAGGAGATCTCGATTCAGCCTCTGCAGAGTGGGCCTGCCGTGCCCTCGGTCCCAAACCACACGCTAGCTTGTGTTTTCAGACTTCCTTCCTCACACTCCTGGCAAACAAGCCCTCCGAACTAGGAACTCCGGAACCAAAATCCAGCCCAGTGTCTGCCCAACGGAAGAAAAACGTATCCCTGTGGGGCTCTCCATAAAACCCAGATGAGGATCAACCTGCTCGGGCCTCGACGGTACCCGAACTGGATAGGCTGCTCTGGGCACTCATGCTCTGCCTGAAACAGCCTGAAGCCAGACGTCCAGACAGACAAGGAGACAGCTGGCCGCACACCCAGCACTTCGGACACGCCATGGTCTTACGCCGTCACCTCATCCTAACCTTGGTTTTCAGATATTTGAACCTAGACATTATATCAATTCTCCACACAGCTGGGTATAGCAAGCACAAAACAGAACTCCTCCTTCCCCATGGCTGTCAAGCTTGCTCTTGGCATGGAGTCACACCGTCAGGGTGGGAGAAATCTTCATGGCCCCTGATGCCACGCCCAAACTTGAGTGCTGCTTGGGCACAAATTCACACTGTGACCCTCAGCATGAGCCCCATGTCAAAGAAAGGCCTGTCAGGGCCTGGACCAAGAGCCCACATATGGGGCTTGCCAAGCCTCTATGCACCCAATCCTCACCACGGTTTGAATTTTCAAGTCGCCCCGCCCGTACCTGGAGCTCTGCTCTGGAATCCCTTTCTTGGAGAGACCTATGAGCCAGACAACACGACTCCACCCTTCCCACAAAATGACTCCAAACTCTTGGGAGCTGGGACAAATCCCCAGAGAGGGATACTCGTCCACAGTACCTGAGGCCACCGCTCCAATCCACGGCTATCCCGGACACAACATCCAGAGACAAAAGCCTGAAGGAACGCCTCCCACTCGCCCTTGTTTCAGAGGCCCAGGAGCTCCCTCTCGGGCTGTACATCCGGCCGGCCATACCCTAGGCGCCACTCATAAGCTGAGTTTGTGTATTCAGACTTCTGTGCCCACAGCCTGGACCCACACAACATCCAGGCTAGGGCCTCTGGACCAAACAGCGAAAGATTGTGCCTGCCCTCTCCAAGGAAAGTGTGCCCAATCCATTGACCACAACCCTACAGGTTAGGGAAAAGCTCCAAGATCCCTGAGGCCATCAATAGTATAGGCCACCCTGGACTAAGAGGGGCTCTCTGACACCAGCGGAGCAACTATCTCCACTTAGACTCTCAGACAGTGTCCCCAGAGACAGAAGGTTGAAATGGACAGGCCCCCAGGCCCTAATCTGAACCTTAGCTTCGGTTTCCATGTTTCCGTTCTCAGAGGACTGTTTTCGTAGACCAGCACATGGGGCTTTTCTGAGGCACCAAACCAAACCTCTCTCATCTCCACATGGGCAGCTTTCTTACTGGGATGTATCAAACACTTCAGGTAGGAGAGTCACGCAGGGCCACTGAACAACCAGCACATTCCAAGGTCTCCATGGACCCAAACGCACATTATGACGCATCCTCAGGAGAGGCCATTTCAACTCAGCCCCCTGGGTCGCGTGTTCCAGAGGCAGCAGATCAAACATATCTTGTCGCTAATAGCCAATGGGAATGCGAGGCATGCTGTACAGGGATCCATCCTTCGAACCCTGCTCTCCATTCCTTCCATATGGTATGTCCTGGAGCCATGCAACAGGACTCGAATGTCCCGCAGAAGGAAACCTTGTGGTTTGGGGCAACCTCCAAACTCAGCGTGGGAAAACTTCCTTGGCCTCATGAGGCCCCCACTTCATGAAGGTGCCATCATGGACACATACTCCAGCCTCAGCCAACGTCTGATCCTCAGCCTGACTTCAGATGCAGGAGATTTTGATTCAGCCTCTGCAGAGTGGGCCTGCTCTGCCCTTGGCTCCAATCCTCACACTAGCTTGTGTTTTCAGACTTCCGTCCTCACACTCCTGGCCCACAAACCCTCCCTACTGGGAATTCTGGGGCCACAATGAAGCACTGTGCCTGCCTCCCAGGAGAAAAACATTGTCTATGGCGCTGCCCAGAAACCCCAAATGAGGATCAAACTGCTTGGCCCTCGGCAACACCCCAATTGCATAGGCTACCTTAAACAGTGATGCTCTGTCGCAAATAGCCTGAGCCCAGACCGTCCAACAGACACGGACACAGCGGGCTTCACATCCAGCACATTGGACCCGCCACTGCCTTAGGCCACCATTCATTCCCAACCTGGGTTTTCAGTCATCGGAACCTAGACCTTATCTCCAATCCCTGCACAGGGGGGAACCTGATGCACAAGTCAGAACCCCTCCTTCCCCATGGCAAGAAACCTTGATGCTGGCAGTGAGTCAAACCTTCAGTGTAGGAGAAAACGGCATGGCCCATGAGGCCACGCCCAAGCGTGAGGGCCGCCTTGGGCACAAACACACATTGTGACCCTCAGCGTGAGTACCTTATTCAAGTAACGCCTCTCTGTGACTGGACCAAGAGCCCGCATATGTGGCTTGCCATGCCCATAGGCACCCAGGACTAACTAGTTGGTGTGTATTCCAGTTGAGGGAACCCACTGCTGTGCTCTAGAGTCCCTCTCCTTGGGGGTCCCCTGTGGCAGAAAACAGTACTCTTCATTCCCACAGAATGAACACAAACACTTGGGAGCTTGGACAATCCCCCGAGAGGAAGGCTCTTCCTCGACCTCTGAGACAACCCCTAACCTGACCGGACACTGTAAACGCAACACCCAGAGACAAAATCCTGAGTGACTGCCTCCCACTTGCCCTACTTTGATTTCCAGAGGATCTCCCCTCACGCACTAGAGATCAGGCCTGCCATTACATTGGCCCCTAGCTGAGCCAAGTTTGCTTTTTCAGACATCTGTCCCCACAGCCCTGGCAAACACAGCCTCTAGGCTGGGTCCTCTGGAGCCATACCACAGGACCGTGCCTGCTCTCTCCTGGGAAACTGTGTCCATTCCTTTGGCCACACACCTCCAGAATATGAGAAACCTCAAGGCCTCCGAAGACATCCCACTACTGGGAGCCTCACTGGACTCACAGGGGCATTCGGACCCAAACTCAGCAGCTACATCCATGAATGCATGCACACAGATGTCAACAGAGATAGAAGGTTGAGCCGGACAGGCCTTTAGGCCGTAGTCTCAACTCTTGCTTTGGTTTCCAGGTGTCACTCCTCAGAGGCTTTGGTTCGAAGAACAGGGTATGGGGCTTTCCTGAGGCATGGAACAGAACTCCTCTCGTCTCCACATGGGAAGTTTCCTTGTTGGTCCGTGTCAAACACCTCATGTTGGAGAATCCTGCAGAGTCCCTGAGCCACCTCCACATTCCAAGGTCTCCCAGGCCACCAAGCCACAGTAGGACTCATCTTCAGGAGAGTCCATTTCAACTCTCCCCTCTGGGTAGCTCACCCAGGAGCCCGCAGATTGAGCCTGCCTTGTCCTGACTAAAGAGTGGGAATATGAGGTGGCGTTCCCAGGCATCCATGCTTAGACACCTGCTCTCGAGTCTTTCCATATGGGGCCTCTTGGAACCATCCAATAGGACTCGACTGTCGTGCAGAAGGTAACCTTCAGTTTTGGAGCAGTTCACAAATCCCATCGTAGGCAAAACTTTCTGGCCTCATGAAGCCCCTACACCCTTCAGGAAGAGGCCATGCTGGACAAGAACTCTAGCCTGAGGCTCGTCTCATAGTTGACATGACCTCAGTGCAGGAGATCTCGATTCAGCCTCTGCAGAGTGGGCCTGCCGTGCCCTCGGTCCCAAACCTCACACTAGCTTGTGTTTTCCGACTTCATTTTCACACTCCTGGCAAGCAAGCCCTCCGGACTAGGAACTTCCGAACCAAAACCCAGCCCAGTGTCTGCCCAACGGAAGAAAAACGTATCCCTGTGGGGCTCTCCAGAAAACCCAGATGAGGATCAACCTGCTCGGGCCTCGACGGTACCCGAACTGGATAGGCTGCTCTGGGCACTCATGCTCTGCCTGACACAGCCTAAAGCCAGACGTCCAGACAGACAAGGAGACAGCTGGCCGCACACCCAGCACTTCTGACACGCCATGGTCTTATGCCGTCACCTCATCCTAACCTTGGTTTTCAGATATCTGAACGTAGACATTATATCAATTCTCCACACAGCTGGGTATAGCAAGCACAAAACAGAACTCCTCCTTCCCCATGGCTGTCAAGCTTGCTCTTGGCATGGAGTCACACCTTCAGGGTGGGAGAAACCTTCATGGCCCCTGATGCCACGCCCAAACTTGAGTGCTGCTTGGGCACAAATTCACACTGTGACCCTCAGCATGAGCCCCATGTCAAAGAAAGGCCTGTCAGGGCCTGGACCAAGAGCCCACATATGGGGCTTGCCAAGCCCCTATGCACCCAATCCTCACCACGGTTTGAATTTTCCAGTCGCCCCACCCGTACCTGGAGCTCTGCTCTGGAAGCCCTTTCTTGGAGAGACCCATGAGCCAGACAACACGACTCCACCCTTCCCACAAAATGACCACAAACTCTTGGGAGATGGGACAAAACCCCAGAGAGGGATACTCGTCCACAGTACCTGAGGCCACCGCTCCAATCCACGGCTATCCCGGACACAACATCCAGAGACAAAAGCCTGAAGGAACGCCTCCCACTCGCCCTTGTTTCAGAGGCCCAGGAGCTCCCTCTCGGGCTGTACATCCGGCCTGCCATACCCTAGGCGCCACTCATAAGCTGAGTTTGTGTATTCAGAATTCTGTGTCCACAGCCTGGACCCACACAACATCCAGGCTAGGGCCTCTGGACCAAACAGCGAAAGATTGTGCCTGCCCTCTCCAAGGAAAGTGTGCCCAATCCATTGACCACAACCCTACAGGTTAGGGAAAACCTCCAAGGTCCCTGAGGCCATAAATAGTATAGGCCACCCTGGACTAAGAGGGGCTCTCTGACACCAGCGGAGCAACTATCTCCACTTAGACTCTCAGACAGTGTCCCCAGAGACAGAAGGTTGAAATGGACAGGCCCCCAGGCCCTAATCTGAACCTTAGCTTTGGTTTCCATGTTTCCTTTCTCAGAGGACTGTTTTCGTAGACCAGCACATGGGGCTTTTCTGAGGCACCAAACCAAACCTCTCTCATCTCCACATGGGCAGCTTTCTTACTGGGATGTATCAAACACTTCAGGTAGGAGAGTTCCGCAGGGCCACTGAACAACCAGCACATTCCAAGGTCTCCATGGACCCAAACGCACATTATGACGCATCCTCAGGAGAGGCCATTTCAACTCAGCCCCTTGGGTCGCGTGTTCCAGAGGCAGCAGATCAAACATATCTTGTCGCTAATAGCCAATGGGAATGCGAGGCATGCTGTACAGGGATCCATCCTTCGAACCCTGCTCTCCAGTCCTTCCATATGGTATGTCCTGAAGCCATGCAACAGGGCTCGAATGTCCCGCAGAAGGAAACCTTGTGGTTTGGGGCAACCTCCAAATTCAGCGTGGGAAAACTTCCTTGGCCTCATGAGGCCCCCACTTCATGAAGGTGCCATCATGGACACATACTCCAGCCTCAGCCAACGTCTGATCCTCAGCCTGACTTCAGATGCAGGAGATTTTGATTCAGCCTCTGCAGAGTGGGCCTGCTCTGCCCTTGGCTCCAATCCTCACACTAGCTTGTGTTTTCAGACTTCCGTCCTCACACTCCTGGCCCACAAACCCTCCCTACTGGGAATTCTGGGGCCACAATGAAGCACTGTGCCTGCCTCCCAGGAGAAAAACATTGTCTATGGCGCTGCCCAGAAACCCCAAATGAGGATCAAACTGCTTGGCCCTCGGCAACACCCCAATTGCATAGGCTACCTTAAACAGTGATGCTCTGTCGCAAATAGCCTGAGCCCAGACCTTCCAACAGACACGGACACAGCGGGCTTCACATCCAGCACATTGGACCCGCCACTGCCTTAGGCCACCATCCATTCCCAACCTGGGTTTTCAGTCATCGGAACCTAGACCTTATCTCCAATCCCTGCACAGGGGGGAACCTGATGCACAAGTCAGAACCCCTCCTTCCCCATGGCAAGAAACCTTGATGCTGGCAGTGAGTCAAACCTTCAGTGTAGGAGAAAACGGCATGGCCCATGAGGCCACGCCCAAGCGTGAGGGCCGCCTTGG
The DNA here is from genome assembly GCF_964662115.1 of Mustela nivalis. Classification (NCBI taxonomy): domain Eukaryota; kingdom Metazoa; phylum Chordata; class Mammalia; order Carnivora; family Mustelidae; genus Mustela; species Mustela nivalis. Next base: position 1,237,736 of record NW_028136484.1, on the reverse strand, counting down.
GCACAAACACACATTGTGACCCTCAGCGTGAGTACCTTATTCAAGTAACGCCTCTCTGTGACTGGACCAAGAGCCCGCATATGTGGCTTGCCATGCCCATAGGCACCCAGGACTAACTAGATGGTGTGTATTCCAGTTGAGGGAACCCACTGCTGTGCTCTAGAGTCCCTCTCCTTGGGGGTCCCCTGTGGCAGAAAACAGTACTCTTCATTCCCACAGAATGAACACAAACACTTGGGAGCTTGGACAATCCCCCGAGAGGAAGGCTCTTCCTCGACCTCTGAGACAACCCCTAACCTGACCGGACACTGTAAACGCAACACCCAGAGACAAAATCCTGAGTGACTGCCTCCCACTTGCCCTACTTTGATTTCCAGAGGATCTCCCCTCACGCACTAGAGATCAGGCCTGCCATTACATTGGCCCCTAGCTGAGCCAAGTTTGCTTTTTCAGACATCTGTCCCCACAGCCCTGGCAAACACAGCCTCTAGGCTGGGTCCTCTGGAGCCATACCACAGGACCGTGCCTGCTCTCTCCTGGGAAACTGTGTCCATTCCTTTGGCCACACACCTCCAGAATATGAGAAACCTCAAGGCCTCCGAAGACATCCCACTACTGGGAGCCTCACTGGACTCACAGGGGCATTCGGACCCAAACTCAGCAGCTACATCCATGAATGCATGCACACAGATGTCAACAGAGATAGAAGGTTGAGCCGGACAGGCCTTTAGGCCGTAGTCTCAACTCTTGCTTTGGTTTCCAGGTGTCACTCCTCAGAGGCTTTGGTTCGAAGAACAGGGTATGGGGCTTTCCTGAGGCACGGAACAGAACTCCTCTCGTCTCCACATGGGAAGTTTCCTTGTTGGTCCGTGTCAAACACCTCATGTTGGAGAATCCTGCAGAGTCCCTGAGCCACCTCCACATTCCAAGGTCTCCCAGGCCACCAAGCCACAGTAGGACTCATCTTCAGGAGAGTCCATTTCAACTCTCCCCTCTGGGTAGCTCACCCAGGAGCCCGCAGATTGAGCCTGCCTTGTCCTGACTAAAGAGTGGGAATATGAGGTGGCGTTCCCAGGCATCCATGCTTAGACACCTGCTCTCGAGTCTTTCCATATGGGGCCTCTTGGAACCATCCAATAGGACTCGACTGTCGTGCAGAAGGTAACCTTCAGTTTTGGGAGCAGTTCTCAAATCCCATCATAGGCAAAATTTTCTGGCCTCATGAAGCCCCCACACCCTTCAGGAAGAGGCCATGCTGGACAAGAACTCTAGCCTGAGGCACGTCTCATAGTTGAAATGACCTCAGTGCAGGAGATCTCGATTCAGCCTCTGCAGAGTGGGCCTGCCGTGCCCTCGGTCCCAAACCACACGCTAGCTTGTGTTTTCAGACTTCCTTCCTCACACTCCTGGCAAACAAGCCCTCCGAACTAGGAACTCCGGAACCAAAATCCAGCCCAGTGTCTGCCCAACGGAAGAAAAACGTATCCCTGTGGGGCTCTCCATAAAACCCAGATGAGGATCAACCTGCTCGGGCCTCGACGGTACCCGAACTGGATAGGCTGCTCTGGGCACTCATGCTCTGCCTGAAACAGCCTGAAGCCAGACGTCCAGACAGACAAGGAGACAGCTGGCCGCACACCCAGCACTTCGGACACGCCATGGTCTTACGCCGTCACCTCATCCTAACCTTGGTTTTCAGATATTTGAACCTAGACATTATATCAATTCTCCACACAGCTGGGTATAGCAAGCACAAAACAGAACTCCTCCTTCCCCATGGCTGTCAAGCTTGCTCTTGGCATGGAGTCACACCGTCAGGGTGGGAGAAATCTTCATGGCCCCTGATGCCACGCCCAAACTTGAGTGCTGCTTGGGCACAAATTCACACTGTGACCCTCAGCATGAGCCCCATGTCAAAGAAAGGCCTGTCAGGGCCTGGACCAAGAGCCCACATATGGGGCTTGCCAAGCCTCTATGCACCCAATCCTCACCACGGTTTGAATTTTCAAGTCGCCCCGCCCGTACCTGGAGCTCTGCTCTGGAATCCCTTTCTTGGAGAGACCTATGAGCCAGACAACACGACTCCACCCTTCCCACAAAATGACTCCAAACTCTTGGGAGCTGGGACAAATCCCCAGAGAGGGATACTCGTCCACAGTACCTGAGGCCACCGCTCCAATCCACGGCTATCCCGGACACAACATCCAGAGACAAAAGCCTGAAGGAACGCCTCCCACTCGCCCTTGTTTCAGAGGCCCAGGAGCTCCCTCTCGGGCTGTACATCCGGCCGGCCATACCCTAGGCGCCACTCATAAGCTGAGTTTGTGTATTCAGACTTCTGTGCCCACAGCCTGGACCCACACAACATCCAGGCTAGGGCCTCTGGACCAAACAGCGAAAGATTGTGCCTGCCCTCTCCAAGGAAAGTGTGCCCAATCCATTGACCACAACCCTACAGGTTAGGGAAAAGCTCCAAGATCCCTGAGGCCATCAATAGTATAGGCCACCCTGGACTACGAGGGGCTCTCTGACACCAGCGGAGCAACTATCTCCACTTAGACTCTCAGACAGTGTCCCCAGAGACAGAAGGTTGAAATGGACAGGCCCCCAGGCCCTAATCTGAACCTTAGCTTCGGTTTCCATGTTTCCGTTCTCAGAGGACTGTTTTCGTAGACCAGCACATGGGGCTTTTCTGAGGCACCAAACCAAACCTCTCTCATCTCCACATGGGCAGCTTTCTTACTGGGATGTATCAAACACTTCAGGTAGGAGAGTCACGCAGGGCCACTGAACAACCAGCACATTCCAAGGTCTCCATGGACCCAAACGCACATTATGACGCATCCTCAGGAGAGGCCATTTCAACTCAGCCCCCTGGGTCGCGTGTTCCAGAGGCAGCAGATCAAACATATCTTGTCGCTAATAGCCAATGGGAATGCGAGGCATGCTGTACAGGGATCCATCCTTCGAACCCTGCTCTCCATTCCTTCCATATGGTATGTCCTGGAGCCATGCAACAGGACTCGAATGTCCCGCAGAAGGAAACCTTGTGGTTTGGGGCAACCTCCAAACTCAGCGTGGGAAAACTTCCTTGGCCTCATGAGGCCCCCACTTCATGAAGGTGCCATCATGGACACATACTCCAGCCTCAGCCAACGTCTGATCCTCAGCCTGACTTCAGATGCAGGAGATTTTGATTCAGCCTCTGCAGAGTGGGCCTGCTCTGCCCTTGGCTCCAATCCTCACACTAGCTTGTGTTTTCAGACTTCCGTCCTCACACTCCTGGCCCACAAACCCTCCCTACTGGGAATTCTGGGGCCACAATGAAGCACTGTGCCTGCCTCCCAGGAGAAAAACATTGTCTATGGCGCTGCCCAGAAACCCCAAATGAGGATCAAACTGCTTGGCCCTCGGCAACACCCCAATTGCATAGGCTACCTTAAACAGTGATGCTCTGTCGCAAATAGCCTGAGCCCAGACCGTCCAACAGACACGGACACAGCGGGCTTCACATCCAGCACATTGGACCCGCCACTGCCTTAGGCCACCATTCATTCCCAACCTGGGTTTTCAGTCATCGGAACCTAGACCTTATCTCCAATCCCTGCACAGGGGGGAACCTGATGCACAAGTCAGAACCCCTCCTTCCCCATGGCAAGAAACCTTGATGCTGGCAGTGAGTCAAACCTTCAGTGTAGGAGAAAACGGCATGGCCCATGAGGCCACGCCCAAGCGTGAGGGCCGCCTTGGGCACAAACACACATTGTGACCCTCAGCGTGAGTACCTTATTCAAGTAACGCCTCTCTGTGACTGGACCAAGAGCCCGCATATGTGGCTTGCCATGCCCATAGGCACCCAGGACTAACTAGATGGTGTGTATTCCAGTTGAGGGAACCCACTGCTGTGCTCTAGAGTCCCTCTCCTTGGGGGTCCCCTGTGGCAGAAAACAGTACTCTTCATTCCCACAGAATGAACACAAACACTTGGGAGCTTGGACAATCCCCCGAGAGGAAGGCTCTTCCTCGACCTCTGAGACAACCCCTAACCTGACCGGACACTGTAAACGCAACACCCAGAGACAAAATCCTGAGTGACTGCCTCCCACTTGCCCTACTTTGATTTCCAGAGGATCTCCCCTCACGCACTAGAGATCAGGCCTGCCATTACATTGGCCCCTAGCTGAGCCAAGTTTGCTTTTTCAGACATCTGTCCCCACAGCCCTGGCAAACACAGCCTCTAGGCTGGGTCCTCTGGAGCCATACCACAGGACCGTGCCTGCTCTCTCCTGGGAAACTGTGTCCATTCCTTTGGCCACACACCTCCAGAATATGAGAAACCTCAAGGCCTCCGAAGACATCCCACTACTGGGAGCCTCACTGGACTCACAGGGGCATTCGGACCCAAACTCAGCAGCTACATCCATGAATGCATGCACACAGATGTCAACAGAGATAGAAGGTTGAGCCGGACAGGCCTTTAGGCCGTAGTCTCAACTCTTGCTTTGGTTTCCAGGTGTCACTCCTCAGAGGCTTTGGTTCGAAGAACAGGGTATGGGGCTTTCCTGAGGCACGGAACAGAACTCCTCTCGTCTCCACATGGGAAGTTTCCTTGTTGGTCCGTGTCAAACACCTCATGTTGGAGAATCCTGCAGAGTCCCTGAGCCACCTCCACATTCCAAGGTCTCCCAGGCCACCAAGCCACAGTAGGACTCATCTTCAGGAGAGTCCATTTCAACTCTCCCCTCTGGGTAGCTCACTCAGGAGCCCGCAGATTGAGCCTGCCTTGTCCTGACTAAAGAGTGGGAATATGAGGTGGCGTTCCCAGGCATCCATGCTTAGACACCTGCTCTCGAGTCTTTCCATATGGGGCCTCTTGGAACCATCCAATAGGACTCGACTGTCGTGCAGAAGGTAACCTTCAGTTTTGGAGCAGTTCACAAATCCCATCGTAGGCAAAACTTTCTGGCCTCATGAAGCCCCTACACCCTTCAGGAAGAGGCCATGCTGGACAAGAACTCTAGCCTGAGGCTCGTCTCATAGTTGACATGACCTCAGTGCAGGAGATCTCGATTCAGCCTCTGCAGAGTGGGCCTGCCGTGCCCTCGGTCCCAAACCTCACACTAGCTTGTGTTTTCCGACTTCATTTTCACACTCCTGGCAAGCAAGCCCTCCGGACTAGGAACTTCCGAACCAAAACCCAGCCCAGTGTCTGCCCAACGGAAGAAAAACGTATCCCTGTGGGGCTCTCCAGAAAACCCAGATGAGGATCAACCTGCTCGGGCCTCGACGGTACCCGAACTGGATAGGCTGCTCTGGGCACTCATGCTCTGCCTGACACAGCCTAAAGCCAGACGTCCAGACAGACAAGGAGACAGCTGGCCGCACACCCAGCACTTCGGACACGCCATGGTCTTATGCCGTCACCTCATCCTAACCTTGGTTTTCAGATATCTGAACGTAGACATTATATCAATTCTCCACACAGCTGGGTATAGCAAGCACAAAACAGAACTCCTCCTTCCCCATGGCTGTCAAGCTTGCTCTTGGCATGGAGTCACACCTTCAGGGTGGGAGAAACCTTCATGGCCCCTGATGCCACGCCCAAACTTGAGTGCTGCTTGGGCACAAATTCACACTGTGACCCTCAGCATGAGCCCCATGTCAAAGAAAGGCCTGTCAGGGCCTGGACCAAGAGCCCACATATGGGGCTTGCCAAGCCCCTATGCACCCAATCCTCACCACGGTTTGAATTTTCCAGTCGCCCCACCCGTACCTGGAGCTCTGCTCTGGAAGCCCTTTCTTGGAGAGACCCATGAGCCAGACAACACGACTCCACCCTTCCCACAAAATGACCACAAACTCTTGGGAGATGGGACAAAACCCCAGAGAGGGATACTCGTCCACAGTACCTGAGGCCACCGCTCCAATCCACGGCTATCCCGGACACAACATCCAGAGACAAAAGCCTGAAGGAACGCCTCCCACTCGCCCTTGTTTCAGAGGCCCAGGAGCTCCCTCTCGGGCTGTACATCCGGCCTGCCATACCCTAGGCGCCACTCATAAGCTGAGTTTGTGTATTCAGAATTCTGTGTCCACAGCCTGGACCCACACAACATCCAGGCTAGGGCCTCTGGACCAAACAGCGAAAGATTGTGCCTGCCCTCTCCAAGGAAAGTGTGCCCAATCCATTGACCACAACCCTACAGGTTAGGGAAAACCTCCAAGGTCCCTGAGGCCATAAATAGTATAGGCCACCCTGGACTAAGAGGGGCTCTCTGACACCAGCGGAGCAACTATCTCCACTTAGACTCTCAGACAGTGTCCCCAGAGACAGAAGGTTGAAATGGACAGGCCCCCAGGCCCTAATCTGAACCTTAGCTTTGGTTTCCATGTTTCCTTTCTCAGAGGACTGTTTTCGTAGACCAGCACATGGGGCTTTTCTGAGGCACCAAACCAAACCTCTCTCATCTCCACATGGGCAGCTTTCTTACTGGGATGTATCAAACACTTCAGGTAGGAGAGTTCCGCAGGGCCACTGAACAACCAGCACATTCCAAGGTCTCCATGGACCCAAACGCACATTATGACGCATCCTCAGGAGAGGCCATTTCAACTCAGCCCCTTGGGTCGCGTGTTCCAGAGGCAGCAGATCAAACATATCTTGTCGCTAATAGCCAATGGGAATGCGAGGCATGCTGTACAGGGATCCATCCTTCGAACCCTGCTCTCCAGTCCTTCCATATGGTATGTCCTGAAGCCATGCAACAGGGCTCGAATGTCCCGCAGAAGGAAACCTTGTGGTTTGGGGCAACCTCCAAATTCAGCGTGGGAAAACTTCCTTGGCCTCATGAGGCCCCCACTTCATGAAGGTGCCATCATGGACACATACTCCAGCCTCAGCCAACGTCTGATCCTCAGCCTGACTTCAGATGCAGGAGATTTTGATTCAGCCTCTGCAGAGTGGGCCTGCTCTGCCCTTGGCTCCAATCCTCACACTAGCTTGTGTTTTCAGACTTCCGTCCTCACACTCCTGGCCCACAAACCCTCCCTACTGGGAATTCTGGGGCCACAATGAAGCACTGTGCCTGCCTCCCAGGAGAAAAACATTGTCTATGGCGCTGCCCAGAAACCCCAAATGAGGATCAAACTGCTTGGCCCTCGGCAACACCCCCATTGCATGGCTACCTTAAACAGTGATGCTCTGTCGAAAATAGCCTGAGCCCAGACCTTCCAACAGACACCGACACAGCTGGCTGCACAACCAGCACATTGGACCCGCCATTGCCTTAGGCCACCATCCATTCCCAACCTGTGTTTTCAGTCATCGGAACCTAGACCTTATCTCCAATCCCTGCACAGGGGGGAACCTGATGCACAAGTCAGAACACCTCCTTCCCCCTGACAAGAAACCTTGCTGCTGGCAGTGAGTCAAACCTTCAGTGTAGGAGAAAACGGCATGGCCCATGAGGCCACGCCCAAGCGTGAGGGCTGCCTTGGGCACAAACACACATTGTGACCATCAGCGTGAGTACCTTATTCAAGTAACGCCTCTCAGTGACTGGACCAAGAGCCCGCATATGTGGCTTGCCATGCCCATAGGCACCCAGGACTAACTAGATGGAGTGTATTCCAGTTGAGGGAACCCACTGCTGTGCTCTAGAGTCCCTCTCCTGGGGGGTCCCCTGTGGCAGAAAACAGTACTCTTCATTCCCACAGAATGAACACAAACACTTGGGAGCTTAGACAATCCCCCGAGAGGAAGGCTCTTCCTCGGCCTCTGAGACAACCCCTACCCTGACCGGACACTGTAAACGCAACACCCAGAGACAAAATCCTGAGTGACTGCATCCCACTTGCCCTACTTTGATTTCCAGAGGATCTCCCCTCAAGGACTAGAGATCAGGCCTGCCATTACATTGGCCCCTAGCTGAGCCAAGTTTGCTTTTTCAGACATCTGTCCCCACAGCCCTGGCAAACACAGCCTCTAGGCTGGGTCCTCTGGAGCCATACCACAGGACCGTGCCTGCTCTCTCCTGGGAAACTGTGTCCATTCCTTTGGCCACACACCTCCAGAATATGAGAATCCTCAAGGCCTCCGAGGACATCCCACTACTGGGAGCCTCACTGGACTCACAGGGGCATTTGGACACAAGCTGAGCAGCTAATCCATGAATGCATGCACACAGATGTCAACAGAGATAGAAGGTCGAGCCGGACAGGCCTTTAGGCCGTAGTCTCAACTCTTGCTTTGGTTTCCAGGTGTCACTCCTCAGAGGCTTTGGTTCGAAGAACAGGGTATGGGGCTCTCCTGAGGCACGGAACAGAACTCCTCTCGTCTCCACATGGGAAGTTTCCTTGTTGGAGCCGTGTCAAACACCTCATGTTGGAGAATCCTGCAGAGTCCCTGAGCCACCTCCACATTCCAAGGTCTCCCAGGCCACCAAGCCACAGTAGGACTCATCTTCAGGAGAGACCATTTCAACTCTCCCCTCTGGGTAGCTCACCCAGGAGCCCGCAGATTGAGCCTGCCTTGTCCTGACTAAAGAGTGGGAATATGAGGTGGCGTTCCCAGGCATCCATGCTTAGACACCTGCTCTCGAGTCTTTCCATATGGGGCCTCTTGGAACCATCCAATAGGACTCGACTGTCGTGCAGAAGGTAACCTTCAGTTTTGGAGCAGTTCACAAATCCCATCATAGGCAAAACTTTCTGGCATCATGAAGCCCCCATACCCTTCAGGAAGAGGCCATGCTGGACAAGAACTCTAGCCTGAGGCACGTCTCATAGTTGACATGACCTCAGTGCAGGAGATCTCGATTCAGCCTCTGCAGAGTGGGCCTGCCGTGCCCTCGGTCCCAAACCTCACGCTAGCTTGTGTTTTCAGACTTCCTTCCTCACACTCCTGGCAAACAAGCCCTCCGGACTAGGAACTCCGTAACCAAAACCCAGCCCAGTGTCTGCCCAACGGAAAAAAAACGTTTCCCTGTGGGGCTCTCAGAAAACCCAGATGAGGATCAACCTGCTCGGGCCTCGACGGTACCCGAACTGGATAGGCTGCTCAGGGCACTCATGCTCTGCCTGACACAGCCTAAAGCCAGACGTCCAGACAGACAAGGAGACAGCTGGCCGCACACCCAGCACTTCGGACACGCCATGGTCTTATGCCGTCACCTCATCCTGACCTTGGTTTTCAGATATCTGAACCTAGACATTATATCAATTCTCCACACAGCTGGGTATAGCAAGCACAAAACAGAACTCCTCCATCCCCATGGCTGTCAAGCTTGCTCTTTGCATGGAGTCACACCTTCAGGGTGGGAGAAACCTTCATGGCCCCTGATGCCACGCCCAAACTTGAGTGCTGCTTGGGCACAAATTCACACAGTGACCCTCAGCATGAGCCCCATGTCAAAGAAAGGCCTGTCAGGGCCTGGACCAAGAGCCCACATATGGGGCTTGCCAAGCCCCTATGCACCCAATCCTCACCACGTTTTGAATTTTCCAGTCACCCCGCCCATACCTGGAGCTCTGCTCTGGAATCCCTTTCTTGGAGAGACCTATGAGCCAGACAACACGACTCCACCCTTCCCACAAAATGACCTCAAACTCTTGGGAGCTGGGACAGATACCCAGAGAGGAATACTCGTCCACAGTACCTGAGGCCACCGCTCCAACCACGGCTATCCCGGACACAACATCCAGAGACAAAAGCCTGAAGGAACGCCTCCCACTCGCCCTTGTTTCAGAGGCCCAGGAGCTCCCTCTCGGGCTGTACATCCGGCCTGCCATACCCTAGGCGCCTCTCATAAGCTGAGTTTGTGTATTGAGACATCTGTGCCCACAGCCTGGACCCACACATCATCCAGGCTAGGGACTCTGGACCAAACAGCGAAAGATTGTGCCTGCCCTCTCCAAGGAAAGTGTGCCCAATCCATTGACCACAACCCTACAGGTTAGGGAAAAGCTCCAAGGTCCCTGAGGCCATCAATAGTATAGGCCACCCTGGACTAAGAGGGGCTCTCTGACACCAGCGGAGCAACTATCTCCACTTAGACTCTCAGACAGTGTCCCCAGAGACAGAAGGTTGAAATGGACAGGCCCCCAGGCCCTAATCTGAACCTTAGCTTTGGTTTCCATGTTTCCGTTCTCAGAGGACTGTTTTCGTAGACCAGCACATGGGGCTTTTCTGAGGCACCAAACCAAACATCTCTCATCTCCACATGGGCAGCTTTCTTACTGGGATGTATCAAACACTTCAGGTAGGAGAGTTCCGCAGGGCCACTGAACAACCAGCACATTCCAAGTTCTCCAAGGACCCAAACGCACATTATGACGCATCCTCAGGAGAGGCCATTTCAACTCAGCCCCCTGGGTCGCGTGTTCCAGAGGCAGCAGATCAAACATATCTTGTCGCTAATAGCCAATGGGAATGCGAGGCATGCTGTACAGGGATCCATCCTTCGAACCCTGCTCTCCAGTCCTTCCATATGGTATGTCCTGGAGCCATGCAACAGGGCTCGAATGTCCTGCAGAAGGAAACCTTGTGGTTTGGGGCAACCTCCAAACTCAGCGTGGGAAAACTTCCTTGGCCTCATGAGGCCCCCACTTCATGAAGGTGCCATCACGGACACATACTCCAGCCTCAGCCAACGTCTGATCCTCAGCCTGACTTCAGATGCAGGAGATTTTGATTCAGCCTCTGCAGAGTGGGCCTGCTCTGCCCTTGGCTCCAATCCTCACACTAGCTTGTGTTTTCAGACTTCCGTCCTCACACTCCTGGCCCACAAACCCTCCCTACTGGGAATTCTGGGGCCACAATGAAGCACTGTGCCTGCCTCCCAGGAGAAAAACATTGTCTATGGCGCTGCCCAGAAACCCCAAATGAGGATCAAACTGCTTGGCCCTCGGCAACACCCCAATTGCATAGGCTACCTTAAACAGTGATGCTCTGTCGAAAATAGCCTGAGCCCAGACCTTCCAACAGACACCGACACAGCTGGCTGCACACCCAGCACATTGGACCCGCCATTGCCTTAGGCCACCATCCATTCCCAACCTGTGTTTTCAGTCATCGGAACCTAGACCTTATCTCCAATCCCTGCACAGGGGGGAACCTGATGCACAAGTCAGAACACCTCCTTCCCCTGGCAAGAAACCTTGCTGCTGGCAGTGAGTCAAAACTTCAGTGTAGGAGAAAACGGCATGGCCCATGAGGCCACGCCCAAGCGTGAGGCCGCCTTGGGCACAAACACACATTGTGACCCTCAGCGTGAGTACCTTATTCAAGTAACGCCTCTCAGTGACTGGACCAAGAGCCCGCATATGTGGCTTGCCATGCCCATAGGCACCCAGGACTAACTAGATGGTGTGTATTCCAGTTGAGGGAACCCACTGCTGTGCTCTAGAGTCCCTCTCCTGGGGGGTCCCCTGTGGCAGAAACAGTACTCTTCATTCCCACAGAATGAACACAAACACTTGGGAGCTTGGACAATCCCCCGAGAGGAAGGCTCTTCCTCGGCCTCTGAGACAACCCCTACCCTGACCGGACACTGTAAACGCAACACCCAGAGACAAAATCCTGAGTGACTGCCTCCCACTTGCCCTACTTTGAATTCCAGAGGATCTCCCCTCACGGACTAGAGATCAGGCCTGCCATTACATTGGCCCCTAGCTGAGCCAAGTTTGCTTTTTCAGACATCTGTCCCCACAGCCCTGGCAAACACAGCCTCTAGGCTGGGTCCTCTGGAGCCATACCACAGGACCGTGCCTGCTCTCTCCTGGGAAACTGTGTCCATTCCTTTGGCCACACACCTCCAGAATATGAGAAACCTCAAGGCCTCCGAGGACATCCCACTACTGGGAGCCTCACTGGACTCACAGGGGCATTCGGACACAAGCTGAGCAGCTACATCCATGAATGCATGCACACAGATGTCAACAGAGATAGAAGGTTGAGCCGGACAGGCCTTTAGGCCGTAGTCTCAACTCTTGCTTTGGTTTCCAGGTGTCACTCCTCAGAGGCTTTGGTTCGAAGAACAGGGTATGGGGCTTTCCTGAGGCACGGAACAGAACTCCTCTCGTCTCCACATGGGAAGTTTCCTTGTTGGAGCTGTGTCAAACACCTCATGTTGGAGAATCCTGCAGAGTCCCTGAGCCAACTCCACATTCCAAGGTCTCCCAGGCCACCAAGCCACAGTAGGACTCATCTCAGGAGAGACCATTTCAACTCTCCCCTCTGGGTAGCTCAACCAGGAGCCCGCAGATTGAGCCTGCCTTGTCCTGACTAAAGAGTGGGAATATGAGGTGGCGTTCCCAGGCATCCATGCTTAGACACCTGCTCTCGAGTCTTTCCATATGGGGCCTCTTGGAACCATCCAATAGGACTCGACTGTCGTGCAGAAGGTAACCTTCAGTTTTGGAGCAGTTCACAAATCCCATCGTAGGCAAAACATTCTGGCCTCATGAAGCCCCCACACCCTTCAGGAAGAGGCCATGCTGGACAAGAACTCTAGCCTGAGGCACGTCTCATAGTTGACATGACCTCAGTGCAGGAGATCTCGATTCAGCCTCTGCAGAGTGGGCCTGCCGTGCCCTCGGTCCCAAACCTCACGCTACCTTGTGTTTTCAGACTTCCTTCCTCACACTCCTGGCAAACAAGCCCTCCGGACTAGGAACTCCAGAACCAAAACCCAGCCCAGTGTCTGCCCAACGGAAGAAAACCGTTTCCCTGTGGGGCTCTCCAGAAAACCCAGATGAGGATCAACCTGCTCGGGCCTCGACGGTACCCGAACTGGATAGGCTGCTCTGGGCACTCATGCTCTGCCTGACACAGCCTGAAGCCAGACGTCCAGACAGACAAGGAGACAGCTGGCCGCACACCCAGCACTTCGGACACGCCTTGGTCTTATGCCGTCACCTCATCCTAACCTTGGTTTTCAGATATCTGAACCTAGACATTATATCAATTCTCCACACAGCTGGGTATAGCAAGCACAAAACAGAACTCCTCCTTCCCCATGGCTGTCAAGCTTGCTCTTGGCATGGAGTCACACCTTCAGGGTGGGAGAAACCTTCATGGCTTCTGATGCCACGCCCAAACTTGAGTGCTGCTTGGGCACAAATTCACACTGTGACCCTCAGCATGAGCCCCATGTCAAAGAAAGGCCTGTCAGGGCCTGGACAAAGAGCCCACATATGGGGCTTGCCAAGCCCCTATGCACCCAATCCTCACCACGGTTTGAATTTTCCAGTCGCCCCGCCCATACCTGGAGCTCTGCTCTGGAATCCCTTTCTTGGAGAGACCCATGAGCCAGACAACACGACTCCACCCTTCCCACAAAATGACCCCAAACTCTTGGGAGCTGGGACAAATCCCCAGAGAGGGATACTCGTCCACAGTACCTGAGGCCACCGCTCCAATCCACGGCTATTCCGGACACAACATCCAGAGAAAAAAACCTGAAGGAACGCCTCCCACTCGCCCTTGTTTCAGAGGCCCAGGAGCTCCCTCCCGGGCTGTACATCCGGCCTGCCATACCCTAGGCGCCACTCATAAACTGAGTTTGTGTATTCAGACTTCTGTGCCCACAGCCTGGACCCACACAACATCCAGGCTAGGGCCTCTGGACCAAACAGCGAAAGATTGTGCCTGCCCTCTACAAGGAAAGTGTGCCCAATCCATTGACCACAACCCTACAGGTTACGGAAAACCTCCAAGGTCCCTGAGGCCATCAATATATAGACCACCCTGGACTAAGAGGGGCTTTCTGACACCAGCGGAGCAACTATCTCCACTTAGACTCTCAGACAGTGTCCCCAGAGACAGAAGGTTGAAATGGAAAGGCCCCCAGGCCCTAATCTGAACCTTAGCTTTGGTTACCATGTTTCCGTTCTCAGAGGACTGTTTTCGTAGACCAGCACATGGGGCTTTTCTGAGGCACCAAACCAAACCTCTCTCATCTCCACATGGGCAGCTTTCTTACTGGGATGTATCAAGAACTTCAGGTAGGAGTGTTCTGCAGGGCCACTGAACAACCAGCACATTCCAAGGTCTCCATGGACCCAAACGCACATTATGACGCATCCTCAGGAGAGGCCATTTCAACTCAGCCCCCTGGGTCGCGTGTTCCAGAGGCAGCAGATCAAATATATCTTGTCGCTAATAGCCAAGGGGAATGCGAGGCATGCTGTACAGGGATCCATCCTTCGAACCCTGCTCTCCATTCCTTCCATATGGTATGTCCTGGAGCCATGCAACAGGACTCGTATGTCCGGCAGAAGGAAACCTTGGGGTTTGGGGCAACCTCCAAACTCAGCGTGGGAAAACTTCCTTGGCCTCATGAGGCCCCCACTTCATGAAGGTGCCATCATGGACACATACTCCAGCCTCAGCCAACGTCTGATCCTCAGCCTGACTTCAGATGCAGGAGATTTTGATTCAGCCTCTGCAGAGTGGGCCTGCTCTGCCCTTGGCTCCAATCCTCACACGAGCTTGTGTTTTCAGACTTCCGTCCTCACACTCCTGGCCCACAAACCCTCCCTACTGGGAATTCTGGGGCCACAATGAAGCACTGTGCCTGCCTCCCAGGAGAAAAACATTGTCTATGGCGCTGCCCAGAAACCCCAAATGAGGATCAAACTGCTTGGCCCTCGGCAACACCCCAATTGCATAGGCTACCTTAAACAGTGATGCTCTGTCGAAAATAGCCTGAGCCCAGACCTTCCAACAGACACCGACACAGCTGGCTGCACACCCAGCACATTTGACCCGCCACTGCCTTAGGCCACCATCCATTCCCAACCTGGGTTTACAGTCATCGGAACCTAGACCTTATCTCCAATCCCTGCACAGGGGGGAACCTGATGCACAAGTCAGAACCCCTCCTTCCCCCTGGCAAGAAACCTTGCTGCTGGCAGTGAGTCAAACCTTCAGTGTAGGAGAAAACGGCATGGCCCATGAGGCCACGCCCAAGCGTGAGGGCCGCCTTGGGCACAAACACACATTGTGACCCTCAGCGTGAGTACCTTATTCAAGTAACGCCTCTCAGTGACTGGACCAAGAGCCCGCATATGTGGCTTGCCATGCCCATAGGCACCCAGGACTAACTAGATGGTGTGTATTCCAGTTGAGGGAACCCACTGCTGTGCTCTAGAGTCCCTCTCCTGGGGGGTCCCCTGTGGCAGAAAACAGTACTCTTCATTCCCACAGAATGAACACAAACACTTGGGAGCTTGGACAATCCCCCGAGAGGAAGGCTCTTCCTCGGCCTCTGAGACAACCCCTACCCTGACCGGACACTGTAAACGCAACACCCAGAGACAAAATCCTGAGTGACTGCCTCCCACTTGCCCTACTTTGATTTCCAGAGGATCTCCCCTCACGGACTAGAGATCAGGCCTGCCATTACATTGGCCCCTAGCTGAGCCAAGTTTGCTTTTTCAGACATCTGTCCCCACAGCCCTGGCAAACACAGCCTCTAGGCTGGGTCCTCTGGAGCCATACCACAGGACCGTGCCTGCTCTCTCCTGGGGAACTGTGTCCATTCCTTTGGCCACACACCTCCAGAATATGAGAAACTTCAAGGCCTCCGAGGACATCCCACTACTGGGAGCCTCACTGGACTCACAGGGGCATTCGGACACAAGCTGAGCAGCTACATCCATGAATGCATGCACACAGATGTCAACAGAGTTAGACGGTTGAGCCGGACAGGCCTTTAGGCTGTAGTCTCACCTCTTGCTTTGGTTTCCAGGTGTCACTCCTCAGAGGCTTTGGTTCGAAGAACAGGGTATGGGGCTTTCCTGAGGCACGGAACAGAACTCCTCTCGTCTCCACATGGGAAGTTTCCTTGTTGGAGCCGTGTCAAACACCTCATGTTGGAGAATCCTGCAGAGTCCCTGAGCCACCTCCACATTCCAAGGTCTCCCAGGCCACCAAGCCACAGTAGGACTCATCTTCAGGAGAGTCCATTTCAACTCTTCCCTCTGGGTAGCTCACGCAGGAGCCCGCAGATTGAGCCTGCCTTGTCCTGACTAAAGAGTGGGAATATGAGGTGGCGTTCCCAGGCATCCATGCTTAGACACCTGCTCTCGAGTCTTTCCATATGGGGCCTCTTGGAACCATCCAATAGGACTCGACTGTCGTGCAGAAGGTAACCTTCAGTTTTGGAGCAGTTCACAAATCCCATCGTAGGCAAAACTTTCTGGCCTCATGAAGCCCCCACACCCTTCAGGAAGAGGCCATGCTGGACAAGAACTCTAGCCTGAGGCACGTCTCATAGTTGACATGACCTCAGTGCAGGAGATCTCGATTCAGCCTCTGCAGAGTGGGCCTGCCGTGCCCTCGGTCCCAAACCTCACGCTAGCTTGTGTTTTCAGACTTCCTTCCTCACACTCCTGGCAAACAAGCCCTCCGGACTAGGAACTCCGGAACCAAAACCCAGCCCAGTGTCTGCCCAACGGAAGAAAACCGTTTCCCTGTGGGGCTCTCCAGAAAACCCAGATGAGGATCAACCTGCTCGGGCCTCGACGGTACCCGAACTGGATAGGCTGCTCTGGGCACTCATGCTCTGCCTGACACAGCCTGAAGCCAGACGTCCAGACAGACAAGGAGACAGCTGGCCGCACACCCAGCACTTCGGACACGCCATGGTCTTATGCCGTCACCTCATCCTAACCTTGGTTTTCAGATATCTGAACCTAGACATTATATCAATTCTCCACACAGCTGGGTATAGCAAGCACAAAACAGAACTCCTCCTTCCCCATGGCTGTCAAGCTTGCTCTTGGCATGGAGTCACACCTTCAGGGTGGGAGAAACCTTCATGGCCCCTGATGCCACGCCCAAACTTGAGTGCTGCTTGGGCACAAATTCACACTGTGACCCTCAGCATGAGCCCCATGTCAAAGAAAGGCCTGTCAGGGCCTGGACCAAGAGCCCACATATGGGGCTTGCCAAGCCCTATGCACCCAATCCTCACCACGGTTTGAATTTTCCAGTCGCCCCGCCCGTACCTGGAGCTCTGCTCTGGAATCCCTTTCTTGGAGAGACCCATGAGCCAGACAACACGACTCCACCCTTCCCACAAAATGACCCCAAACTCTTGGGAGCTGGGACAAATCCCCAGAGAGGGATACTCGTCCACAGTACCTGAGGCCACCGCTCCAATCCACGGCTATCCCGGACACAACATCCAGAGACAAAAGCCTGAAGGAACGCCTCCCACTCGCCCTTGTTTCAGAGGCCCAGGAGCTCCCTCTCGGGCTGTACATCCGGCCTGCCATACCCTAGGCGCCACTCATAAGCTGAGTTTCTGTATTCAGACTTCTGTGCCCACAGCCTGGAACCACACAACATCCAGGCTAGGGCCTCTGGACCAAACAGCGAAAGATTGTGCCTGCCCTCTCCAAGGAAAGTGTGCCCAATCCATTGACCACAACCCTACAGGTTAGGGAAAAGCTCCAAGGTCCCTGAGGCCATCAATAGTATAGGCCACCCTGGACTAAGAGGGCCTCTCTGACACCAGCGGAGCAACTATCTCCACTTAGACTCTCAGACAGTGTCCCCAGAGACAGAAGGTTGAAATGGACAGGCCCCCAGTCCCTAATCTGTACCTTAGCTTTGGTTTCCATGTTTCCGTTCTCAGAGGACTGTTTTCATAGAGCAGCACATGGGGCTTTTCTGAGGCACCAAACCAAACCTCTCTCATCTCCACATGGGCAGCTTTCTTACTGGGATGTATTAAGAACTTCAGGTAGGAGAGTTCTGCAGGGCCACTGAACAACCAGCACATTCCAAGGTCTCCATGGACCCAAACGCACATTATGACGCATCCTCAGGAGAGGCCATTTCAACTCAGCCCCCTGGGTCGCGTGTTCCAGAGGCAGCAGATCAAATATATCTTGTCGCTAATAGCCAAGGGGAATGCGAGGCATGCTGTACAGGGATCCATCCTTCGAACCCTGCTCTCCAGTCCTTCCATATGGTATGTCCTGGAGCCATGCAACAGGACTCGAATGTCCCGCAGAAGGAAACCTTGTGGTTTGGGGCAACCTCCAAACTCAGCGTGGGAAAACTTCCTTGGCCTCATGAGGCCCCCACTTCATGAAGGTGCCATCATGGACACATACTCCAGCCTCAGCCAACGTCTGATCCTCAGCCTGACTTCAGATGCAGGAGATTTTGATTCAGCCTCTGCAGAGTGGGCCTGCTCTGCCCTTGGCTCCAATCCTCACACTAGCTTGTGTTTTCAGACTTCCGTCCTCACACTCCTGGTTCACAAACCCACCCTACTGGGAATTCTGGGGCCACAATGAAGCACTGGCCTGCCTCCCAGGAGAAAAACATTGTCTATGGCGCAGCCCAGAAACCGCAAATGAGGATCAAACTGCTTGGCCCTCGGCAACACCCCAATTGCATAGGCTACCTTAAACAGTGATGCTCTGTCGCAAATAGCCTGAGCCCAGACCTTCCAACAGACACCGACACAGCTGGCTGCACACCCAGCACATTGGACCCGCCACTGCCTTAGGCCACCATCCATTCCCAACATGGGTTTTCAGTCATCGGAACCTAGACCTTATCTCCAATCCCTGCACAGGGGGGAACCTGATGCACAAGTCAGAAACCCTCCTTCCCCCTGGCAAGAAACCTTGCTGCTGGCAGTGAGTCAAACCTTCAGTGTAGGAGAAAACGGCATTGCCCATGAGGCCACGCCCAAGCGTGAGGGCCGCCTTGGGCACAAACACACATTGTGACCCTCAGCGTGAGTACCTTATTCAAGTAACGCCTCTCAGTGACTGGACCAAGAGCCCGCATATGTGGCTTGCCATGCCCATAGGCACCCAGGACTAACTAGATGGTGTGTATTCCAGTTGAGGGAACCCACTGCTGTGCTCTAGAGTCCCTCTCCTGGGGGGTCCCCTGTGGCAGAAAACAGTACTCTTCATTCCCACAGAATGAACACAAACACTTGGGAGCTTGGACAATCCCCCGAGAGGAAGGCTCTTCCTCGGCCTCTGAGACAACCCCTACCCTGACCGGACACTGTAAACGCAACACCCAGAGACAAAATCCTGAGTGACTGCCTCCCACTTGCCCTACTTTGATTTCCAGAGGATCTCCCCTCACGGACTAGAGATCAGGCCTGCCATTACATTGGCCCCTAGCTGAGCCAAGTTTGCTTTTTCAGACATCTGTCCCCACAGCCCTGGCAAACACAGCCTCTAGGCTGGGTCCTCTGGAGCCATACCACAGGACCGTGCCTGCTCTCTCCTGGGAAACTGTGTCCATTCCTTTGGCCACACACCTCCAGAATATGAGAAACCTCAAGGCCTCCGAGGACATCCCACTACTGGGAGCCTCAGTGGACTCACAGGGGCATTCGGACACAAGCTGAGCAGCTACATCCATGAATGCATGCACACAGATGTCAACAGAGATAGAAGGTTGAGCCGGACAGGCCTTTAGGCCGTAGTCTCAACTCTTGCTTTGGTTTCCAGGTGTCACTCCTCAGAGGCGTTGGTTCGAAGAACAGGGTATGGGGCTTTCCTGAGGCACGGAACAGAACTCCTCTCGTCTCCACATGGGAAGTTTCCTTGTTGGAGCCGTGTCAAACACCTCATGTTGGAGAATCCTGCAGAGTCCCTGAGCCACCTCCACATTCCAAGGTCTCCCAGGCCACCAAGCCACAGTAGGACTCATCTTCAGGAGAGTCCATTTCAACTCTCCCCTCTGGGTAGCTCACGCAGGAGCCCGCAGATTGAGCCTGCCTTGTCCTGACTAAAGAGTGGGAATATGAGGTGGCGTTCCCAGGCATCCATGCTTAGACACCTGCTCTCGAGTCTTTCCATATGGGGCCTCTTGGAACCATCCAATAGGACTCGACTGTCGTGCAGAAGGTAACCTTCAGTTTTGGAGCAGTTCACAAATCCCATCGTAGGCAAAACTTTCTGGCCTCATGAAGCCCCCACACCCTTCAGGAAGAGGCCATGCTGGACAAGAACTCTAGCCTGAGGCACGTCTCATAGTTGACATGACCTCAGTGCAGGAGATCTCGATTCAGCCTCTGCAGAGTGGGCCTGCCGTGCCCTCGGTCCCAAACCTCACGCTAGCTTGTGTTTTCAGACTTCCTTCCTCACACTCCTGGCAAACAAGCCCTCCGGACTAGGAACTCCGGAACCAAAACCCAGCCCAGTGTCTGCCCAACGGAAGAAAAACGTTTCCCTGTGGGGCTCTCCAGAAAACCCAGATGAGGATCAACCTGCTCGGGCCTCGATGGTACCCGAACTGGATAGGCTGCTCTGGGCACTCATGCTCTGCCTGACACAGCCTGAAGCCAGACGTCCAGACAGACAAGGAGACAGCTGGCCGCACACCCAGCACTTCGGACACGCCATGGTCTTATGCCGTCACCTCATCCTAACCTTGGTTTTCAGATATCTGAACCTAGACATTATATCAATTCTCCACACAGCTGGGTATAGCAAGCACAAAACAGAACTCCTCCTTCCCCATGGCTGTCAAGCTTGCTCTTGGCATGGAGTCACACCTTCAGGGTGGGAGAAACCTTCATGGCTTCTGATGCCACGCCCAAACTTGAGTGCTGCTTGGGCACAAATTCACACTGTGACCCTCAGTATGAGCCCCATGTCAAAGAAAGGCCTGTCAGGGCCTGGACCAAGAGCCCACATATGGGGCTTGCCAAGCCCTATGCACCCAATCCTCACCACGGTTTGAATTTTCCAGTCGCCCCGCCCGTACCTGGAGCTCTGCTCTGGAATCCCTTTCTTGGAGAGACCCATGAGCCAGACAACACGACTCCACCCTTCCCACAAAATGACCCCAAACTCTTGGGAGCTGGGACAGATACCCAGAGAGGGATACTCGTCCACAGTACCTGAGGCCACCGCTCCAATCCACGGCTATCCCGGACACAACATCCAGAGACAAAAGCCTGAAGGAACGCCTCCCACTCGCCCTTGTTTCAGAGGCCCAGGAGCTCCCTCTCGGGCTGTACATCCGGCCTGCCATACCCTAGGCGCCACTCATAAGCTGAGTTTCTGTATTCAGACTTCTGTGCCCACAGCCTGGAACCACACAACATCCAGGCTAGGGCCTCTGGACCAAACAGCGAAAGATTGTGCCTGCCCTCTCCAAGGAAAGTGTGCCCAATCCATTGACCACAACCCTACAGTTTAGGGAAAAGCTCCAAGGTCCCTGAGGCCATCAATAGTATAGGCCACCCTGGACTAAGAGGGCCTCTCTGACACCAGCGGAGCAACTATCTCCACTTAGACTCTCAGACAGTGTCCCCAGAGACAGAAGGTTGAAATGGACAGGCCCCCAGGCCCTAATCTGAACCTTAGCTTCGGTTTCCATGTTTCCGTTCTCAGAGGACTGTTTTCGTAGACCAGCACATGGGGCTTTTCTGAGGCACCAAACCAAACCTCTCTCATCTCCACATGGGCAGCTTTCTTACTGGGATGTATCAAACACTTCAGGTAGGAGAGTTCCGCAGGGCCACTGAACATCCAGCACATTCCAAGTTCTCCATGGACCCAAACACACATTATGACGCATCCTCAGGAGAGGCCATTTCAACTCATCCCCCTGGGTCGCGTGTTCCAGAGGCAGCAGATCAAACATATCTTGTCGCTAATAGCCAATAGGAATGCAAGGCATGCTGTACAGGGATCCATCCTTCGAACCCTGCTCTCCAGTCCTTCCATATGGTATGTCCTGGAGCCATGCAACAGGACTCGAATGTCCCGCAGAAGGAAACCTTGTGGTTTGGGGCAACCTCCCAACTCAGCGTGGGAAAACTTTCTTGGCCTCATGAGGCCCCCACTTCCTGAAGGTGACATCATGGACACATACTCCAGCCTCAGCCAACGTCTGATCCTCAGCCTGACTTCAGATGCAGGAGATTTTGATTCAGCCTCTGCAGAGTGGGCCTGCTCTGCCCTTGGCTCCAATCCTCACACGAGCTTGTGTTTTCAGACTTCCGTCCTCACACTCCTGGCCCACAAACCCTCCCTACTGGGAATTCTGGGGCCACAATGAAGCACTGTGCCTGCCTCCCAGGAGAAAAACATTGTCTATGGCGCTGCCCAGAAACCACAAATGAGGATCAAACTGCTTGGCCCTCGGCAACACCCCAATTGCATAGGCTACCTTAAACAGTGATGCTCTGTCACAAATAGCCTGAGCCCAGACCTTCCAACAGACACCGACACAGCTGGCTGCACACCCAGCACATTGGACCCGCCACTGCCTTAGGCCAACATCCATTCCCAACCTGGGTTTACAGTCATCGGAACCTAGACCTTATCTCCAATCCCTGCACAGGGGGGAACCTGATGCACAAGTCAGAACCCCTCCTTCCCCCTGGCAAGAAACCTTGCTGCTGGCAGTGAGTCAAACCTTCAGTGTAGGAGAAAACGGCATGGCCCATGAGGCCACGCCCAAGCGTGAGGGCCGCCTTGGGCACAAACACACATTGTGACCCTCAGCGTGAGTACCTTTTTAAAGTAACGCCTCTCAGTGACTGGACCAAGAGCCCGCATATGTGGCTTGCCATGCCCATAGGCACCCAGGACTAACTAGATGGTGTGTATTCCAGTTGAGGGAACCCACTGCTGTGCTGTAGAGTCCCTCTCCTGGGGGGTCCCCTGTGGCAGAAAACAGTACTCTTCATTCCCACAGAATGAACACAAACACTTGGGAGCTTGGACAATCCCCCGAGAGGAAGGCTCTTCCTCGGCCTCTGAGACAACCCCTACCCTGACCGGACACTGTAAACGCAACACCCAGAGACAAAATCCTGAGTGACTGCCTCCCACTTGCCCTACTTTGATTTCCAGAGGATCTCCCTTCACGGACTAGAGATCAGGCCTGCCATTACATTGGCCCCTAGCTGAGCCAAGTTTGCTTTTTCAGACATCTGTCCCCACAGCCCTGGCAAACACAGCCGCTAGGCTGGGTCCTCTCGAGCCATACCACAGGACCGTGCCTGCTCTCTCCTGGGAAACTGTGTCCATTCCTTTGGCCACACACCTCCAGAATATGAGAAACCTCAAGGCCTCCGAGGACATCCCACTACTGGGAGCCTCACTGGACTCACAGGGGCATTCGGACACAAGCTGAGCAGCTACATCCATGAATGCATGCACACAGATGTCAACAGAGATAGAAGGTTGAGCCGGACAGGCCTTTAGGCCGTAGTCTCAACTCTTGCTTTGGTTTCCAGGTGTCACTCCTCAGAGGCTTTGGTTCGAAGAACAGGGTATGGGGCTTTCCTGAGGCACGGAACAGAACTCCTCTCGTCTCCACATGGGAAGTTTCCTTGTTGGAGCCGTGTCAAACACTTCATGTTGGAGAATCCTGCAGAGTCCCTGAGCCACCTCCACATTCCAAGGTCTCCCAGGCCACCAAGCCACAGTAGGACTCATCTTCAGGAGAGACCATTTCAAGTCTCCCCTCTGGGTAGCTCACCCAGGAGCCCGCAGATTGAGCCTGCCTTGTCCTGACTAAAGAGTGGGAATATGAGGTGGCGTTCCCAGGCATCCATGCTTAGACACCTGCTCTCGAGTCTTTCCATAAGGGGCCTCTTGGAACCATCCAATAGGACTCGACTGTCGTGCAGAAGGTAACCTTCAGTTTTGGAGCAGTTCACAAATCCCATCGTAGGCAAAACTTTCTGGCCTCATGAAGCCCCCACACCCTTCAGGAAGAGGCCATGCTGGACAAGAACTCTAGCCTGAGGCATGTCTCATAGTTGACATGACCTCAGTGCAGGAGATCTCGATTCAGCCTCTGCAGAGTGGGCCTGCCGTGCCCTCAGTCCCAAACCTCACGCTAGCTTGTGTTTTCCGACTTCCTTCCACACACTCCTGGCAAACAAGCCCTTGGGACTAGGAACTCCGGAACCAAAACCCAGCCCAGTGTCTGCCCAACGGAAGAAAAACGTTTCCCTGTGGGGCTCTCCAGAAAACCCAGATGAGGATCAACCTGCTCGGGCCTCGACGGTACCCGAACTGGATAGGCTGCTCTGGGCACTCATGCTCTGCCTGAAACAGCCTGAAGCCAGACGTCCAGACAGACAAGGAGACAGCTGGCCGCACACCCAGCACTTCGGACACGCCATTGTCTTATGCCGTCACCTCATCCTAACCTTGGTTTTCAGATATCTGAACCTAGACATTATATCAATTCTCCACACAGCTGGGTATAGCAAGCACAAAACAGAACTCCTCCTTCCCCATGGCTGTCAAGCTTGCTCTTGGCATGGAGTCACACCTTCAGGGTGGGAGAAACCTTCATGGCCCCTGATGCCACGCCCAAACTTGAATGCTGCTTGGGCACAAATACACACTGTGACCCTCAGCATGAGCCCCATGTCAAAGAAAGGCCTGTCAGGGCCTGGATCAAGAGCCCACATATGGGGCTTGCCAAGCCCCTATGCACCCAATCCTCACCACGGTTTGATTTTCCAGTCGCCCCGCCCGTACCTGGAGCTCTGCTCTGGAATCCCTTTCTTGGAGAGACCCATGAGCCAGACAACACGACTCCACCCTTCCCACAGAATGACCCCAAACTCTTGGGAGCTGGGACAAATCCCCAGAGAGGGTAACTCGTCCACAGTGCCTGAGGCCACCGCTCCAATCCACGGCTATCCCGGACACAACATCCAGAGACAAAACCTGAAGGAACGCCTCCCACTCGCCCTTGTTTCAGAGGCCCAGGAGCTCCCTCTCGGGCTGTACATCCGGCCTGCCATACCCTAGGCGCCACTCATAAGCTGAGTTGGTGTATTCCGACTTCTGTGCCCACAGCCTGGACCCACACAACATCCAGGCTAGGGCATCTGGACCAAACAGCGAAAGATTGTGCCTGCCCTCCCCAAGGAAAGTGTGCCCAATCCATTGACCACAACCCTACAGGTTAGGGAAAAGCTCCAAGGTCCCTGAGGCCATCAATAGTATAGGCCACCCTGGACTAAGAGGGGCTCTCTGACACCAGCGGAGCAACTATCTCCACTTAGACTCTCAGACAGTGTCCCCAGAGACAGAAGGTTGAAATGGACAGGCCCCCAGGCCCTAATCTGAACCTTAGCTTTGGTTTCCATGTTTCCGTTCTCAGAGGACTGTTTTCGTAGACCAGCACATGGGGCTTTTCTGAGGCACCAAACCAAACATCTCTCATCTCCACATGGGCAGCTTTCTTACTGGGATGTATCAAACACTTCAGGTAGGAGAGTTCCGCAGGGCCACTGAACAACCAGCACATTCCAAGGTCTCCATGGACCCAAACGCACATTATGACGCATCCTCAGGAGAGGCCATTTCAACTCAGCCCCCTGGGTCGCGTGTTCCAGAGGCAGCAGATCAAACATATCTTGTCGCTAATAGCCAATGGGAATGCGAGGCATGCTGTACAGGGATCCATCCTTCGAACCCTGCTCTCCAGTCCTTCCACATGGTATGTCCTGGAGCCATGCAACAGGACTCGAATGTCCCGCAGAAGGAAACCTTGTGTTTTGGGGCAACCTCCAAACTCAGCGTGGGAAAACTTCCTTGGCCTCATGAGGCCCCCACTTCATGAAGGTGCCATCATGGACACATACTCCAGCCTCAGCCAACGTCTGATCCTCAGCCTGACTTCAGATGCAGGAGATTTTGATTCAGCCTCTGCAGAGTGGGCCTGCTCTGCCCTTGGCTCCAATTCTCACACTAGCTTGTGTTTTCAGACTTCCGTCCTCACACTCCTGGCCCACAAACCCTCCCTACTGGGAATTCTGGGGCCACAATGAAGCACTGTGCCTGCCTCCCAGGAGAAAAACATTGTCTATGGCGCAGCCCAGAAACCCCAAATGAGGATCAAACTGCTTGGCCCTCGGCAACACCCCAATTGCATAGGCTACCTTAAACAGTGATGCTCTGTCGCAAATAGCCTGAGCCCAGACCGTCCAACAGACACCGACACAGCTGGCTGCACACCCAGCACATTGGACCCGCCACTGCCTTAGGCCACCATTCATTCCCAACCTGGGTTTTCAGTCATCGGAACCTAGACATTATCTCCAATCCCTGCACAGGGGGGAACCTGATGCACAAGTCAGAACCCCTCCTTCCCCCTGGCAAGAAACCTTGCTGCTGGCAGTGAGTCAAACCTTCAGTGTAGGAGAAAACGGCATGGCCCATGAGGCCACGCCCAAGCGTGAGGGCCGCCTTGGGCACAAACACACATTGTGACCCTCAGCGTGAGTACCTTTTTCAAGTAACGCCTCTCAGTGACTGGACCAAGAGCCCGCATATGTGGCTTGCCATGCCCATAGGCACCCGGAATAACTAGATGGTGTGTATTCCAGTTGAGGGAACCCACTGCTGTGCTCTAGAGTCCCTCTCCTGGGGGGTCCCCTGTGGCAGAAATCAGTACTCTTCATTCCCACAGAATAAACACAAACACTTGGGAGCTGGACAATCCCCTGAGAGGAAGGCTCTTCCTCGGCCTCTGAGACAACCCCTACCCTGACCGGACACTGTAAACGCAACACCCAGAGACAAAATCCTGAGTGACTGCCTCCCACTTGCCCTACTTTGATTTCCAGAGGATCTCCCCTCACGGACTAGAGATCAGGCCTGCCATTACATTGGCCCCTAGCTGAGCCAAGTTTGCTTTTTCAGACATCTGTCCCCACAGCCCTGGCAAACACAGCCTCTAGGCTGGGTCCTCTGGAGCCATACCACAGGACCGTGCCTGCTCTCTCCTGGGAAACTGTGTCCATTCCTTTGGCCACACACCTCCAGAATATGAGAAACCTCAAGGCCTCCGAGGACATCCCACTACTGGGAGCCTCACTGGACTCACAGGGGCATTCGGACACAAGCTGAGCAGCTACATCCATGAATGCATGCACACAGATGTCAACAGAGATAGAAGGTTGAGCCGGACAGGCCTTTAGGCCGTAGTCTCAACTCTTGCTTTGGTTTCCAGGTGTCACTCCTCAGAGGCTTTGGTTCGAAGAACAGGGTAAGGGGCCTTCCTGAGGCACGGAACAGAACTCCTCTCGTCTCCACATGGGAAGTTTCCTTGTTGGAGCCGTGTCAAACACCTCATGTTGGAGAATCCTGCAGAGTCCCTGAGCCACCTCCACATTCCAAGGTCTCCCAGGCCACCAAGCCACAGTAGGACTCATCTTCAGGAGAGACCATTTCAACTCTCCCCTCTGGGTAGCTCACCCAGGAGCCCGCAGATTGAGCCTGCCTTGTCCTGACTAAAGAGTGGGAATATGAGGTGGCGTTCCCAGGCATCCATGCTTAGACACCTGCTCTCGAGTCTTTCCATATGGGGCCTCTTGGAACCATCCAATAGGACTCGACTGTCGTGCAGAAGGTAACCTTCAGTTTTGGAGCAGTTCTCAAATCCCATCGTAGGCAAAACTTTCTGGCCTCATGAAGCCCCCACACCCTTCAGGAAGAGGCCATGCTGGACAAGAACTCTAGCCTGAGGCACGTCTCATAGTTGACATGACCTCAGTGCAGGAGATCTCGATTCAGCCTCTGCAGAGTGGGCCTGCCGTGCCCTCGGTCCCAAACCTCACGCTAGCTTTGTTTTCCGACTTCCTTCCTCACACTCCTGGCAAACAAGCCCTCCGGACTAGGAACTCCGGAACCAAAACCCAGCCCAGTGTCTGCCCAACGGAAGAAAAACGTTTCCCTGTGGGGCTCTCCAGAAAACCCAGATGAGGATCAACCTGCTCGGGCCTCGACGGTACCCGAACTGGATAGGCTGCTCTGGGCACTCATGCTCTGCCTGACACAGCCTGAAGCCAGACGTCCAGACAGACAAGGAGACAGCTGGCCGCACACCCAGCACTTCGGACAAGCCATAGTCTTATGCCGTCACCTCATCCTAACCTTGGTTTTCAGATATCTGAACCTAGACATTATATCAATTCTCCACACAGCTGGGTATAGCAAGCACAAAACAGAACTCCTCCTTCCCCATGGCTGTCAAGCTTGCTCTTGGCATGGAGTCACACCTTCAGGGTGGGAGAAACCTTCATGGCCCCTGATGCCACGCCCAAACTTGAGTGCAGCTTGGGCACAAATTCACACTGTGACCCTCAGCATGAGCCCCATGTCAAAGAAAGGCCTGTCAGGGCCTGGACCAAGAGCCCACATATGGGGCTTGCCAAGGCCCTATGCACCCAATCCTCACCACGGTTTGAATTTTCCAGTCGCCCCGCCCGTACCTGGAGCTCTGCTCTGGAATCCCTTTCTTGGAGAGACCCATGAGCCAGACAACACGACTCCACCCTTCCCACAAAATGACCCCAAACTCTTGGGAGCTGGGACAAATCCCCAGAGAGGGATACTCGTCCACAGTACCTGAGGCCACCGCTCCAATCCACGGCTATCCAGGACACAACATCGAGAGACAAAAGCCTGAAGGAACGCCTCCCACTCGCCCTTGTTTCAGAGGCCCTGGAGCTCCCTCTCGGGCTGTACATCCAGCCTGCCATACCCTAGGCGCCACTCATAAGCTGAGTTTGTGTATTCAGCCTTCTGTGCCCACAGCCTGGACCCACACAACATCCAGGCTAGGGCCTCTGGACCAAACAGCGACAGATTGTGCCTGCCCTCTCCAAGGAAAGTGTGCCCAATCCATTGACCACAACCCTACAGGTTAGGGAAAAGCTCCAAGGTCCCTGAGGCCATCAATAGTATAAGCCACCCTGGACTAAGAGGGGCTCTCTGACACCAGCGGAGCAACTACCTCCACTTAGACTCTCAGACAGTGTCCCCAGAGACAGAAGGTTGAAATGGACAGGCCCCCAGGCCCTAATCTGAACCTTAGCTTTGGTTTCCATGTTTCCGTTCTCAGAGGACTGTTTTCGTAGACCAGCACATGGGGCTTTTCTGAGGCACCAAACCAAACATCTCTCATCTCCACATGGGCAGCTTTCTTACTGGGATGTATCAAACACTTCAGGTAGGAGAGTTCCGCAGGGCCACTGAACAACCAGCACATTCCAAGGTCTCCATGGACCCAAACGCACATTATGACGCATCCTCAGGAGAGGCCATTTCAACTCAGCCCCCTGGGTCGCGTGTTCCAGAGGCAGCAGATCAAACATATCTTGTCGCTAATAGCCAATGGGAATGCGAGGCATGCTGTACAGGGATCCATCCTTCGAACCCTGCTCTCCAGTCCTTCCATATGGTATGTCCTGGAGCCATGCAACAGGACTCGAATGTCCCGCAGAAGGAAACCTTGTGTTTTGGGGCAACCTCCAAACTCAGCGTGGGAAAACTTCCTTGGCCTCATGAGGCCCCCACTTCATGAAGGTGCCATCATGGACACATACTCCAGCCTCAGCCAACGTCTGATCCTAAGCCTGACTTCAGATGCAGGAGATTTTGATTCAGCCTCTGCAGAGTGGGCCTGCTCTGCCCTTGGCTCCAATCCTCACACTAGCTTGTGTTTTCAGACTTCCGTCCTCACACTCCTGGCCCACAAACCCTCCCTACTGGGAATTCTGGGGCCACAATGAAGCACTGTGCCTGCCTCCCAGGAAAAAAACATTGTCTATGGCGCTGCCCAGGAACCCCAAATGAGGATCAAACTGCTTGGCCCTCGGCAACACCCCAATTGCATATGCTACCTTAAACACTGATGCTCTGTCGCAAATAGCCTGAGCCCAGACCTTCCAACAGACACCGACACAGCTGGCTGCACACCTAGCACATTGGAACCGCCACTGCCTTAGGACACCATCCATTCCCAACCTGGGTTTTCAGTCATCGGAACCTAGACCTTATCTCCAATCCCTGCACAGGGGTGAACCTGATGCACAAGTCAGAACCCCTCCTCCCCCTGGCAAGAAACCTTGCTGCTGGCAGTGAGTCAAACCTTCAGTGTAGGAGAAACGGCATGGCCCATGAGGCCACGCCCAAGCGTGAGGGCCGCCTTGGGCACAAACACACATTGTGACTTTCAGCGTGAGTATCTTTTTCAAGTAACGCCTCTCAGTGACTGGACCAAGAGCCCGCATATGTGGCTTGCCATGCCCATAGGCACCCGGAATAACTAGATGGTGTGTATTCCAGTTGAGGGAACCCACTGCTGTGCTCTAGAGTCCCTCTCCTGGGGGGTCCCCTGTGGCAGAAAACAGTACTCTTCATTCCCACAGAATGAACACAAACACTTGGGAGCTTGGACAATCCCCCGAGAGGAAGGCTCTTCCTCGGCCTCTGAGACAACCCCTACCCTGACCGGACACTGTAAACGCAACATCCAGAGACAAAATTCTGAGTGAAGGCCTCCCAATTGCCCTACTTTGATTTCCAGAGGATCTCCCCTCACGGACTATAGATCAGGCCTGCCATTACATTGGCCCCTAGCTGAGCCAAGTTTGCTATTTCAGACATCTGTCCCCACAGCCCTGGCAAACACAGCCTCTAGGCTGGGTCCTCTGGAGCCATACCACAGGACCGTGCCTGCTCTCTCCTGGGAAACTGTGTCCATTCCTTTGGCCACACACCTCCAGAATATGAGAAAACTCAAGGCCTCCGAGGACATCCCACTACTGGGAGCCTCACTAAACTCACAGGGGCATTCGGACACAAGCTGAGCAGCTACATCCATGAATGCATGCACACAGATGTCAACAGAGATAGAAGGTTGAGCCGGACAGGCCTTTAGGCCGTAGTCTCAACTCTTGCTTTGGTTTCCAGGTGTCACTCCTCAGAGGCTTTGGTTCGAAGAACAGGGTATGGGGCTTTCTTGAGGCACGGAACAGAACTCCTCTCGTCTCCACATGGGAAGTTTCCTTGTTGGAGCCGTGTCAAACACCTCATGTTGGAGAATCCTGCAGAGTCCCTGAGCCACCTCCACATTCCAAGGTCTCCCAGGCCACCAAGCCACAGTAGAACTCATCTTCAGGAGAGACCATTTCAACTCTCCCCTCTCGGTAGCTCACCCAGGAGCCCGCAGATTGAGCCTGCCTTGTCCTGACTAAAGAGTGGGAATATGAGGTGGCGTTCCCAGGCATCCATGCTTAGACACCTGCTCTCGAGTCTTTCCATATGGGGCCTCTTGGAACCATCCAATAGGACTCGACTGTCGTGCAGAAGGTAACCTTCAGTTTTGGAGCAGTTCACAAATCCCATCGTAGGCAAAACTTTCAGGCCTCATGAAGCCCCCACACCCTTCAGGAAGAGGCCATGCTGGACAAGAACTCTAGCCTGAGGCACGTCTCATAGTTGACATGACCTCAGTGCAGGAGATCTCGATTCAGCCTCTGCAGAGTGGGCCTGCCGTGCCCTCGGTCCCAAACCTCACGCTAGCTTGTGTTTTCCGACTTCCTTCCTCACACTCCTGGCAAACAAGCCCTCCGGACTAGGAACTCCGGAACCAAAACCCAGCCCAGTGTCTGCCCAACGGAAGAAAACCGTTTCCCTGTGGGGCTCTCCAGAAAACCCAGATGAGGATCAACCTGCTCGGGCCTCGACGGTACCCGAACTGGATAGGCTGCTCTGGGCACTCATGCTCTGCCTGACACAGCCTGAAGCCAGACGTCCAGACAGACAAGGAGACAGCTGGCCGCACACTCAGCACTTCGGACACGCCATGGTCTTATGCCGTCACCTCATCCTAACCTTGGTTTTCAGATATCTGAACCTAGACATTATATCAATTCTCCACACAGCTGGGTATAGCAAGCACAAAACAGAACTCCTCCTTCCCCATGGCTGTCAAGCTTGCTCTTGGCATGGAGTCACACCTTCAGGGTGGGAGAAACCTTCATGGCCCCTGATGCCACGCCCAAACTTGAGTGCTGCTTGGGCACAAATTCACACTGTGACCCTCAGCATGAGCCCCATGTCAAAGAAAGGCCTGTCAGGGCCTGGACCAAGTGCCCACATATGGGGCTTGCCAAGGCCCTATGCACCCAATCCTCACCACGGTTTGAATTTTCCAGTCGCCCCGCCCGTACCTGGAGCTCTGCTCTGGAATCCCTTTCTTGGAGAGACCCATGAGCCAGACAACACGACTCCACCCTTCCCACAAAATGACCCCAAACTCTTGGGGGCTGGGACAAATCGCCAGAGAGGTATACTCGTCCACAGTACCTGAGGCCACCGCTCCAATCCACGGCTATCCCGGACACAACATCCAGAGACAAAAGCCTGAAGGAACGCCTCCCACTCACCCTTGTTTCAGAGGCCCTGGAGCTCCCTCTCGGGCTGTACATCCGGCCTGCCATACCCTAGGCGCCACTCATAAGCTGAGTTTGTGTATTCAGACTTCTGTGCCCACAGCCTGGACCCACACAACATCCAGGCTAGGGCCTCTGGAGCAAACAGCGAAAGATTGTGCCTGCCCTCTCCAAGGAAAGTGTGCCCAATCCATTGACCACAACCCTACAGGTTAGGGAAGAGCTCCAAGGTCCCTGAGGCCATCAATAGTATAGGCCACCCTGGACTAAGAGGGGCTCTCTGACACCAGCGGAGCAACTATCTCCACTTAGACTCTCAGACAGTGT
Organism: Mustela nivalis; assembly: GCF_964662115.1. Classification (NCBI taxonomy): domain Eukaryota; kingdom Metazoa; phylum Chordata; class Mammalia; order Carnivora; family Mustelidae; genus Mustela; species Mustela nivalis. Next base: position 1,205,184 of record NW_028136484.1, on the reverse strand, counting down.
CCCCAGAGACAGAAGGTTGAAATGGACAGGCCCCCAGGCCCTAATCTGAACCTTAGCTTTGGTTTCCATGTTTCCGTTCTCAGAAGACTGTTTTCGTAGACCAGCACATGGGGCTTTTCTGAGGCACCAAACCAAACCTCTCTCATCTCCACATGGGCAGCTTTCTTACTGGGATGTATCAAACACTTCAGGTAGGAGAGTTCCGCAGGGCCACTGAACAACCAGCACATTCCAAGGTCTCCATGGACCCAAATGCACATTATGACGCATCCTCAGGAGAGGCCATTTCACCTCAGCCCCCTGGGTCGCGTGTTCCAGAGGCAGCAGATCAAACATATCTTGTCGCTAATAGCCAATGGGAATGCGAGGCATGCTGTACAGGGATCCATCCTTCGAACCCTGCTCTCCAGTCCTTCCATATGGTATGTCCTGGAGCCATGCAACAGGACTCGAATGTCCCGCAGAAGGAAACCTTGTGGTTTGGGGCACCTCCAAACTCAGCGTGGGAAAACTTCCTTGCCCTCATGAGGCCCCCACTTCATGAAGGTGCCATCATGGACACATACTCCAGCCTCAGCCAACGTCTGATCCTCAGCCTGACTTCAGATGCAGGAGATTTTGATTCAGCCTCTGCAGAGTGGGCCTGCTCTGCCCTTGGCTCCAATCCTCACACGAGCTTGTGTTTTCAGACTTCCGTCCTCACACTCCTGGCCCACAAACCCTCCCTACTGGGAACTCTGGGGCCACAATGAAGCACTGTGCCTGCCTCCCAGGAGAAAAACATTGACTATGGCGCTGCCCAGAAACCCCAAATGAGGATCAAACTGCTTGGCCCTCGGCAACACCCCAATTGCATAGGCTACCTTAAACAGTGATGCTCTGTCGCAAATAGCCTGAGCCCAGACCTTCCAACAGACACCGACACAGCTGGCTGGACACCCAGCACATTGGACCTGCCACTGCCTTAGGCCAACATCCATTCCCAACCTGGGTTTTCAGTCATCGGAACCTAGACCTTATCTCCAATCCCTGCACAGGGGGGAACCTGATGCACAAGTCAGAACCCCTCTTTCCCCATGGCAAGAAACCTTGCTGCTGGCAGTGAGTCAAACCTTCAGTGTAGGAGAAAACGGCATGGCCCATGAGGCCACGCCCAAGCGTGAGGGCCGCCTTGGGCACAAACACACATTGTGACCCTCAGCGTGAGTACCTTTTTCAAGTAACGCCTCTCAGTGACTGGACCAAGAGCCCGCATATGTGGCTTGCCATGCCCATAGGCACCCAGGACTAACTAGATGGTGTGTATTCCAGTTGAGGGAACCGCTGCTGTGCTCTAGAGTCCCTCTCCTGGGGGGTCCCCTGTGGCAGAAAACAGTACTCTTCATTCCCACAGAATGAACACAAACACTTGGGAGCTGGATAATCCCCCGAGAGGAAGGCTCTTCCTCGGCCTCTGAGACAACCCCTACCCTGACCGGACACTGTAAACGCAACACCCAGAGACAAAATCCTGAGTGACTGCCTCCCAATTGCCCTACTTTGATTTCCAGAGGATCTCCCGTCACGGACTAGAGATCAGGCCTGCTATTACATTGGCCCCTACCTGAGCCAAGTTTGCTTTTTCAGACATCTGTCCCCACAGCCCTGGCAAACACAGCCTCTAGGCTGGGTCCTCTGGAGCCATACCACAGGACCGTGCCTGCTCTCTCCTGGGAAACTGTGTCCATTCCTTTGGCCACACACCTCCAGAATATGAGAAACCTCAAGGCCTCCGAGGACATCCCACTACTGGGAGCCTCACTGGACTCACAGGGGCATTCGGACACAAGCTGAGCAGCTACATCCATGAATGCATGCACACAGATGTCAACAGAGATAGAAGGTTGAGCCGGACAGGCCTTTAGGCCGTAGTCTCAACTCTTGCTTTGGTTTCCAGGTGTCACTCCTCAGAGGCTTTGGTTCGAAGAACAGGGTATGGGGCTTTCTTGAGGCACGGAACAGAACTCCTCTCGTCTCCACATGGGAAGTTTCCTTGTTGGAGCCGTGTCAAACACCTCATGTTGGAGAATCCTGCAGAGTCCCTGAGCCACCTCCACATTCCAAGGTCTCCCAGGCCACCAAGCCACAGTAGGACTCATCTTCAGGAGAGACCATTTCAACTCTCCCCTCTGGGTAGCTCACCCAGGAGCCCGCAGATTGAGCCTGCCTTGTCCTGACTAAAGAGTGGGAATATGAGGTGGCGTTCCCAGGCATCCATGCTTAGACACCTGCTCTCGAGTCTTTCCATATGGGGCCTCTTGGAACCATCCAATAGGACTCGACTGTCGTGCAGAAGGTAACCTTCAGTTTTGGAGCAGTTCACAAATCCCATCGTAGGCAAAACATTCTGGCCTCATGAAGCCCCCACACCCTTCAGGAAGAGGCCATGCTGGACAAGAACTCTAGCCTGAGGCACGTCTCATAGTTGACATGACCTCAGTGCAGGAGATCTCCATTCAGCCTCTGCAGAGTGGGCCTGCCGTGCCCTCGGTCCCAAACCTCACGCTAGCTTGTGTTTTCAGACTTCTTTCCTCACACTCCTGGCAAACAAGCCCTCCGGACTAGGAACTCCGGAACCAAAACCCAGCCCAGTGTCTGCCCAACGGAAGAAAAACGTTTCCCTGTGGGGCTCTCCAGAAAACCCAGATGAGGATCAACCTGCTCGGGCCTCGACGGTACCCGAACTCGATAGGCTGCTCTGGGCACTCATGCTCTGCCTGACACAGCCTGAAGCCAGACGTCCAGACAGACAAGGAGACAGCTGGCCGCACACCCAGCACTTCGGACACGCCATGGTCTTATGCCATCACCTCATCCTAACCTTGGTTTTCAGATATCTGAACCTAGACATTATATCAATTCTCCACACAGCTGGGTATAGCAAGCACAAAACAGAACTCCTCCTTCCCCATGGCTGTCAAGCTTGCTCTTGGCATGGAGTCACACCTTCAGGGTGGGAGAATCCTTCATGGCCCCTGATGCCACGCCCAAACTTGAGTGCTGCTTGGGCACAAATTCACACTGTGACCCTCAGCATGAGCCCCATGTCAAAGAAAGGCCTGTCAGGGCCTGGACCAAGAGCCCACATATGGGGCTTGCCAAGCCCCTATGCACCCAATCCTCACCACGGTTTGAATTTTCCAGTCGCCCCGCCCGTACCTGGAGCTCTGCTCTGGAATCCCTTTCTTGGAGAGACCCATGAGCCAGACAACACGACTCCACCCTTCCCACAAAATGACCCCAAACTCTTGGGAGCTGGGACAAATCCCCAGAGAGGGATACTCGTCCACAGTACCTGAGGCCACCGCTCCAATCCACGGCTATCCCGGACACAACATCCAGAGACAAAAGCCTGAAGGAACGCCTCCCACTCACCCTTGTTTCAGAGGCCCTGGAGCTCCCTCTCGGGCTGTACATCCGGCCTGCCATACCCTAGGCGCCACTCATAAGCTGAGTTTGTGTATTCAGACTTCTGTGCCCACAGCCTGGACCCACACAACATCCAGGCTAGGACCTCTGGAGCAAACAGCGAAAGATTGTGCCTGCCCTCTCCAAGGAAAGTGTGCCCAATCCATTGACCACAACCCTACAGGTTAGGGAAGAGCTCCAAGGTCCCTGAGGCCATCAATAGTATAGGCCACCCTGGACTAAGAGGGGCTCTCTGACACCAGCGGAGCAACTATCTCCACTTAGACTCTCAGACAGTGTCCCCAGAGACAGAAGGTTGAAATGGACAGGCCCCCAGGCCCTAATCTGAACCTTAGCTTTGGTTTCCATGTTTCCGTTCTCAGAAGACTGTTTTCGTAGACCAGCACATGGGGCTTTTCTGAGGCACCAAACCAAACCTCTCTCATCTCCACATGGGCAGCTTTCTTACTGGGATGTATCAAACACTTCAGGTAGGAGAGTTCCGCAGGGCCACTGAACAACCAGCACATTCCAAGGTCTCCATGGACCCAAATGCACATTATGACGCATCCTCAGGAGAGGCCATTTCAACTCAGCCCCCTGGGTCGCGTGTTCCAGAGGCAGCAGATCAAACATATCTTGTCGCTACTAGCCAATGGGAATGCGAGGCATGCTGTACAGGGATCCATCCTTCGAACCCTGCTCTCCAGTCCTTCCATATGGTATGTCCTGGAGCCATGCAACAGGACTCGAATGTCCCGCAGAAGGAAACCTTGTGGTTTGGGGCAACCTCCAAACTCAGCGTGGGAAAACTTCCTTGCCCTCATGAGGCCCCCACTTCATGAAGGTGCCATCATGGACACATACTCCAGCCTCAGCCAACGTCTGATCCTCAGCCTGACTTCAGATGCAGGAGATTTTGATTCAGCCTCTGCAGAGTGGGCCTGCTCTGCCCTTGGCTCCAATCCTCACACTAGCTTGTGTTTTCAGACTTCCGTCCTCACACTCCTGGCCCACAAACCCTCCCTACTGGGAACTCTGGGGGCACAATGAAGCACTGTGCCTGCCTCCCAGGAGAAAAACATTGACTATGGCGCTGCCCAGAAACCCCAAATGAGGATCAAACTGCTTGGCCCTCGGCAACACCCCAATTGCATAGGCTACCTTAAACAGTGATGCTCTGTCGCAAATAGCCTGAGCCCAGACCTTCCAACAGACACCGACACAGCTGGCTGCACACCCAGCACATTGGACCTGCTACTGCCTTAGGCCAACATCCATTCCCAACCTGGGTTTTCAGTCATCGGAACCTAGACCTTATCTCCAATCCCTGCACAGGGGGGAACCTGATGCACAAGTCAGAACCCCTCCTTCCCCATGGCAAGAAACCTTGCTGCTGGCAGTGAGTCAAACCTTCAGTGTAGGAGAAAACGGCATGGCCCATGAGGCCACGCCCAAGCGTGAGGGCCGCCTTGGGCACAAACACACATTGTGACCCTCAGCGTGAGTACCTTTTTCAAGTAACGCCTCTCAGTGACTGGACCAAGAGCCCGCATATGTGGCTTGCCATGCCCATAGGCACCCAGGACTAACTAGATGGTGTGTATTCCAGTTGAGGGAACCGCTGCTGTGCTCTAGAGTCCCTCTCCTAGGGGGTCCCCTGTGGCAGAAAACAGTACTCTTCATTCCCACAGAATGAACACAAACACTTGGGAGCTGGACAATCCCCCGAGAGGA